>NC_134596.1:38515000-38842500 GCF_037038515.1 Microtus pennsylvanicus
TAATTACAATGTACATACTTTAACATCCTTTCCTATCATTTAACATATTGTAATCACTTTTCTACATGATTGCATAGAAACTCCCTGGAATAACATTCACAGGGTCTTGTATTCTCATTTTCCTATTCAACTCTTTTTTTTTCTGCCAGTATTACGTTTGTCTCCATCACAGAGAGATAAATGATGCTGATAATATATAGCTCTGTCTTCCTAACCCACCTTCCACTTTCTTTACCACGTCTATCATCCAATCTTAACCTTTACCAGAGGATCCAGCCACATCTTTACGGGAGCAGTCCAACCCTAACTGTTAAAAAGAGGCAGTTTTAAAGTCAGCGCCTCTTACAGAAATGTGGGTAGATTTGAGATGATGAGAAAAGGTTGGTAAGGAAAGAGTGCTTCATCAGCCCCTCAGCTGCTGCCAACCTGGAAGTTCCCACTCCTTTCCACCCCTTAGGAGATTTCAGAATTCTAGGACAAGGTGTGAATCAGAGCCAGTAACCCTAGAGAAAGGACCACTTATTATAGCTATAGTCACAACTGACACTGAGACACAATCACAGCAAAGAAGGACAGCAAAAGCTTTCCTATTTCATTTTCCACCCTATCTCCTATTTCTTGTCCTCATTTTCACTGGCCAAGCCTTAATTTCACAAACCAGAAGGCCAGGATGTTTTACACTCTATTCTATAGGTACCATCTGCTTGGCACAAGCTGCCAAAAATGTCAAATAATTGACCAGGAGAAAGAACAAGAGACCCTTACCAGATGGCTTTCATTTATCCTTGGAGGTTCATCAGTGAAATTATTCGGTGAAGGAAGTGATGGTGTGGTGGCTACTGTGTTCTCTAGGAGTTCTCATTGTCTCCAGTACTCACTGCAGGACAGTAGCTTTCATAGACTATTAGAACCTCTTACAGGGAGTCTCCGCTGATAAAAATGCTTTTCTCACAGGTCTGGTGACCTGACTTCGACCCTGGAACCTATGTGAAAAGCTGCATACAGTGGGGTGCAGGAGTAATCCCAGCACAGAAAGTTGGGGACTAAAATTGATTAGAAGTTCACCATCCAGATAGCCTAGGTCCGCTTAATATAGTAGAAATAAGAGATATTCTGCCTCAAGAACAAGGTGGGAGGATAAGAATAGAAGGAGGAGGAGGGGGATAAAGAGAAGGGAAAGTAAGGGGAGGACAGGGAGGAGGAGAAGAAGAAGATACTTCTAGAAAGTTCCCCTCTGAGTTATCTACATGTGTACCATAACATCTATAACAACTGTGTTCTCTCCCTCCCTCTCTCTTTGCCTTCTTCCCTTCCTCCCTTTCTCTATCCCTTTCATACAAACACAAAATAAATAAATAAAGTAAAATTTTAAAATCTCTTATAATCAGTCTTATGTCAAGTGTTCATGTAGTATCAAGCATGGAATCTTGAGTGTCATACACTGTTCATGAATATATATATATATCCTATAATAGATATTAATATATAACATATATATTCATAAAAATTATATATTTGTGTATTCATGATGTATGCGTGCATACACATGTGTGTATTCGCTAGAGTCTCCCTTATGTTAGTCTTAGTACAAGCACCATACTATACTAAACTTTTGGCCTTCAATTGATTTTTTTCTTTTAGTTACACGCTATTCATTATTTTGGAGTTGGTACATTTCTCCATCAGGGCTATAAACTCTTTGAAGGCAGAGGCTAGGTCAATGGCTACTTTTGGATGTGCCTTTTTTCTAATTATAGACATACAATCCATTGTGTACTTCAGTAAACATAGGTTCTGACATCACCGAAGTTGTTGGGATATCTCTTGTTCCACCAATAGCTCTTTCATGTCCTCCACAATGTTCTTACTATACCACCATCCATACAACAAAAGACCCCAGCATTTTCCTTCTCACAGGAAATAGAATTCACTGGACCACAAGCAACTGAACCTCACAAGGTACAAAACAACAAAATTACGGACAAACTAAGGAACCCTGGCTATCTCTCAGGGAGCTGCTGAGACTCTGCCTGGTCCTTTTACCCAGTCCTTGCTATCTCATTCTCTCGGACTCCGGGGTTTAAAGTCTTCTGTTTAAAAGGAGAGCGGATAAGTGGATGCATGTCTGGATTCCTGCAGCTCCTGCTCTACTGTTTCACTGAAGGACCCCACCTCTACCCTCCCATCAAAGCTCTTCTCCGAGTTATGTCCTTTCTCTGACAACAGAACAGTTTGGGCTACTTTGTTTCTATCCAAATGCTACAGGCTGATCCCCTGCCCTAAGTACATTGTCCCTAGACACCGTGTTTTTCATCTTCCTCTTTTCTCTGCTAACCTTTGCTATGTTCATCTTTCATTTGTAATCTATTAAACCCAGATCACGCATCTTGATTGGAGTCGAACAAAATAAACATGGTGGATGTTGGTACTCGATAAAAGGTGAGGTGGTTGTAGACACAAGACAATGGCTTAAGATGTTCTTTGAGATTGTGAGGATAGACACAGGAAGCAACAGGGTATGCAGTACAGAGGCAAAAGATTAGATGAGCGAGAAGAGGAAGAGGTCAGGAGAAAAAAAAATAAAGGATGATAAAATTTGGTACAAGTGAGCAAAGAGGAAGGGGTTAAGATAGAGCGTTTATAGATATATAAGAAAAGTATCACTTAAATTGGTGTTTCTCATTAAAGGGACCACTTTTCAGTTTAGCTTCCTAAACTTTGAAAGTGGCATGACTTCAGCATTTAGCAAGTTGTACATTATAAATAGGCATGTAAATAGCCCAGCATGGGGCCGAGAGTGGGAGGCAGCTTTTGGCAGAGGTAATAATGAAGTGAATCCCATTAGTGATGGAAAGGCAATTAAGAAAATCCTCAATGAAGCTCTGCATCTGAACATCTAGCTGAAACACTGGGATTCGGGAGGGGAAAAGGTTAAGCACTAGGAGGCTGTTTATAATGACTTTAATTAGATGGAAAATGAATTGTTTTGCTCTTTTTTTTGAAGTCTCTTTCTCTTGCTTTTCAAAGGTAACAGCCTTTGTAACAACACTGAGGTGCATGTCTCAACTGCAGCCTGAGCTGTGGGAGGTATTTGGATTTTAATCATATGGTTCTGATCCCCACACAAACCACGTATTGAGGCCATGTCCCTGGCCAAGGCTCATTTGTTGATGAGGAAACTCTAAGCTGCTAACATGATGCGGACCCTCTCTCAAGACATAACCTCACTAATGCATTTAAGCCCCAGTTGAATGTGTTATTTATACATTTGGGAGTTACAATTTGTTAAAGAATGACATAAAAAAAATTAAAGACTCCTACAATCAGAAATAATCTGTTATAATAGAGAAAAGATATGTGTATAAATCGCCTTTAATCTTAATTTTTTATCATTTTATGCAAACAGATGGTAGAAACCATATTATTATTATAGGTAATATATGATATGATAGTTGAAACTCACAAGCAGGATTCCTATCTTCAAAACCATTTTTGAGGTATCACTATTCTCACTATACAGATAAAAAGACTTAATTGATTCAAAATTAAGTGATTGTCACTTAGTTAGAAAATGGCACAGATGTTATGAAGACTGAAGTTTTAAAATCCCATTGTCTACCTCCCCAGAGTTGTATCGTACTTACCCATAAGGAACTGCAGCAATGGTTAACTCTCGGCTCCCTGGGCCCCTCAGCCGTGTGATCTCTGTGGAAAGAACTGTGAAGAGACACCAAGTTGCATAGAAGAAAGGCAGAATTTATTGTAGAGTACAGCAAAACGCCTTCTGTGGGGTGGGAGTGTACAATGGCCAAACAAACCAGTGCATCAATTTACCATTTTAGCCAGCCTTTCGATTTCTTGGGTCTCGAAAGTCTGCAATGATTCCTGGAGTTGTTTTGCTTTTTTTCTTGCCCAAGTGACTTATAAATCCAATTAGATGTAGTCTTACTGGGGAAATATTGTATCTTTGTTTATCTCCTAGAAGTTTCTGGCTAGAACGCAATCTTAGAAAGTTTAAGGCTCCCAGATAAAGGTGTGGGTATTTATTAATGACATACCGGGCGGTTCAGAATGTCATGTCTCCTCCCAGTCCTAGAGATATGGCTTGGGTCCCATTCCTTTGACCAGTAATGACACTTTCTGTGCCGGTTCTTGGTTATATAGGCTATTGATTATGAGGGAAGGCCCAGCCCTAGCAAACCCAAGCCTTCTGGAATCTGACTCGCTATATAACAGCAAAAGCCTTAGAGAACATCCAACCCAGCAAACGAGAAGCCAGCAACCAGTGGCTTTTCTGCTACTGTTCAGTTTTGTAGCTAGAAGCAGATCCCAGCTGGAGGGCACTGAGCAGGCCTGAAGGGATATAGAGAAAAGAATGGATCGTACTGGAGTTTTTCTGCAGCGTATACAAAGATTCTCCAAGTGACTGGAAAGTATCAGTTATTTTTAGTTCTAAAAGTAACCTGGAGGTAGGACAACCCTCACCCAGCTGGTAGACACATTTCCATGGTAACCGATGATCAGGTAGAGATTAATGCAAAGGCACCATCTACAGAAAGCTGACTCTCAGGCCTGCCTGCACAGTAGAAGCACAAGGGAGGTTTTAAGAAATACCGAGGCTTTGTGTCTACCCCAGAGGTTCTGATTTAATTGGTTTGGGGCACAGGCATGTCATCAGGATTATTCTTAGGTGGCTCAAGTGATCCTAATATGTGGCTTAATTGATCAGCTTTGTAAATGTGCTCCTCCCTAATTCTGTATGGCCTCTGCTGTTTTATTGCCAGGCAGAAGTTAAGCATCTTCATTTACTCTAGGGTTCCAATTTCCTACTCTTTACCTTCTTCCTCCCTTCTTGTTTTCGCTCTCCTTTTTCCTTTCTCTCCCTCCTTCACTTCCAAAAATACCTGCTATTCACTCTTGTGTGTTACTCAGTGCCTCCCCTTTTAGGTTTGTGTAACTACTCAAGTTCACCTACATTTGAAGGAGAGCAGGAACAAAGACCCTGATCTCCTCGCAGTCAAGAAGATATCACCTGTACCATTCTACCTAGCATCTCATTAAGCACTGGCTGGATTCAGACCTTAACCAGAGGCACTAGGAAATGAGCTGGTAGTACCTCTGAAAGCTGTGGAGCCCACTCTTTAGAGCCAAATAAATAACAGTCATTCACTGTTTTCTTGGCAGATGCTGTTTCTGTGGCGGAGTGAGGAGATGGTCTGAAATTGATCTTTTCTTTCACTGCAAGGTAAGGGTGCTATTGCAAGTGATGGCATTGATTCTGCACACTTGCCATCTTTTTTACCCTTTTGGTTTATTCGTACATCTTTTGTTAAAAGTCACTTTAATAAGCTTCTCTTTTTAAATCACTTAAGACGGTTTCGGGTTATATTATATTCTTGTATTTTCAAAGGGGGAGAAAGGTAGTGAAGGAAGAAAAGAGCTTTTTTTCTTGGGGCAATGATATTAATCACAAGACACTGTGTGACTTGAACTGAGCTGCGACAGAGGAGGGCTGCAGAGGGAAGCCTGTGAGATGCTGCCCAGGGTAGGGAGGATGGGGTGCTCTGTCCCCTAATTGGTGACCTCTGTCTAGAGGCTTTCAGTCTGAACCCTGAGGGGTTGGAGGGCGTGCTTGGGTCTGAATGGGCTATGAGACAGATGAAGACATTGTGCTAAGTGACAGCTTTTGTCCTGTTTTGTGCCACTTCTAACTTGCGGTGGAACTTAGGGAGTCATGGGTGTCAGGGAAGCAGGACAAACTTGACTGTAGGAATCTGATTGTAGATGTTGGACTTGAGCTCATAGAGGACAGCCAAGAGAGAGCGGCATGGTGTGGTGTGAATGATATGCTGGGAGCTCGAAGAATGCTCAAGGGACAGGCTCTCCGAGTTTGCCTCAGACTTCCGAGTCTGTCTCAAGAGAGAAAGCTCATTTCGGCTCCCATTTGCTATGATGGATGGCCGATGTTATTAACCTACTCTGCGTAGTGATTTTGTGGAAGTGCACGGGACAATTTTCTGTTTTGTCCTGCTGTCTCCTTGTGAACAGCAAGGTGGTTGTCACAGCACCTACCTCACGATCCCGAATAGAACAATGTCTGACATCTCTAGCCTTGCTTGCAATGACCAAACTGGACACCGCAAATGATGTGGACAAAATTGCATCTGGTATTTGTTAGGTGATATCCGTCTTAGTGGGGAAATATTACCTGGAAGTAGTACTAAGGCTTGAGAGGCAGAAACAGTGAGTAGTGTAAATTGGTCATTTAAAATCTCAGTTTTCTATATTTTCACACATTTCCTTTCTGAAATGCCAAACCCAGCACCAGTTCTCAGGGACATTGATATAATTATCAGGCTTTGTATTCAAAGAGCTGCTTCTTGTTCATGTTTATATAAATGTCGAGCTCGTACTTTGCCTTTTGTTTTCATGGGGTAGAATTTGGACACTTTTGGGCTCAGTAGCAACTTCTGCCAAGAAAAGAAATGAGTAGGTGAGAGAGATAGTCCATTTGGTAAAGAGCTTGCCTCAAATCCCCAGAAAACATGTTTGAAAATAAAATGATGATGATAATAATAATAGTAAATAGAAGTATAATACTTCTGGACATGGTGGTGCACACCTGTAATCCCGGAACTGAGGAGATGGAGTAAGGACAATTCTGAGGGACCATAAGACAACCATCATACCTAAATCAGCAGTTCAACTTCAAAATGAGAGACCCTTTCTCAGTTAAAAAAAAATCCACAAGGCACCTGGACTTCTGGCCTCCATACACATCTGCACATACACACAAACACACACACACACACACATACACACACAAAATGCATCTAATTAGATCATATCTGCTATAAATGATATGGTATAAGAAACTAAACTAATAGACTTTATGTTTGCAAGGTTTGTGACATTAAGCTGCATAACCTACTTTAACAAATATTTAAGGGGAATTCTCTTTATATCTTGGTGTCCTGGCCCTTAGAAAGCATAGAGTTATCCACCAGCCACCCTTAGGAGTGAAGCATAGCCCTCTGTAGTTGCCTCAGGCCAGAGTTTCTTTCTTTCTGCACAGTGTAGAAAAAGTTCGCAGGGTGTTGAATTGTCCTTCTAGGCCTTTGGAATGGAAGTGGCCTGGCAGGTTCTACCATCATGAGGGGTACCAATGAATACAGCATGAGAAGGAATCTATGGGAACAGGTAGTATGCACATAACATACAAGGCAGTACACATAGAACATACAAGATAGTATACATAGAACACACAAGATAGTATACATAGAACACACAAGATAGTATACATAGAACACACAAGATAGTATACATAGAACACACAAGATAGTATACATACAACACACAAGATAGTATACATACAACACACAAGATAGTATACATAGAACACACAAGATAGTATACATACAACACACAAGATAGTATACATAGAACACACAAGATAGTATGCACAGAACACACAAGATAGTATACATAGAACACACAAGATAGTATACATAGAACACACAAGATAGTATACACAGAACACACAAGATAGTATACATAGAACACACAAGATAGTATACATAGAACACACAAGATAGTATACATAGAACACACAAGATAGTATACACAGAACACACAAGATAGTATACACAGAACACACAAGATAGTATACATAGAACACACAAGATAGTATACACAGAACACACAAGATAGTATACATAGAACACACAAGATAGTATACATACAACACACAAGATAGTATACATAGAACACACAAGATAGTATACATAGAACACACAAGATAGTATACATAGAACACACAAGATAGTATGCACAGAACACACAAGATAGTATACATAGAACACACAAGATAGTATACACAGAACACACAAGATAGTATACATAGAACACACAAGATAGTATGCACAGAACACACAAGATAGTATACATACAACACACAAGATAGTATACATAGAACACACAAGATAGTATAAACAGAACACACAAGATAGTATACATAGAACACACAAGATAGTATGCACAGAACACACAAGATAGTATACATAGAACACACAAGATAGTATACATAGAACACACAAGATAGTATACATAGAACACACAAGATAGTATACATAGAACACACAAGATAGTATACATAGAACACACAAGATAGTATACATACAACACACAAGATAGTATACATACAACACACAAGATAGTATGCACAGAACACACAAGATAGTATACATAGAACACACAAGATAGTATACATACAACACACAAGATAGTATGCACAGAACACACAAGGTAGTATGCATAGAACACAGTAAATATACATGGAACACACAGTAAGTATGTATAGAACATACAATATAGTATGCACAGAACACACAAGATAGTATACATAGAACACACAAGATAGTATGCACAGAACACACAAGGTAGTATGCATAGAACACAGTAAATATACATGGAACATACTATAAGTATGTATAGAACATACAAGATAGTATGCCTAGAGCACACAAATAAGATTCTGGCACTGATGAGAGGAGAAAGTTTTGGTTTCCATAAATGAAGTATATAAAATTTTCCAGGTATTTATTAACATGGGGAAGCCAAGGCAACACCTGTGATCATACCTTGGCCTGCTTTAAATGGACAGTTTAACATCAGTGTCATACACGTTGTAGGCTTAGCATTCTTAAACTCTTAACCTTCCCCACAGAGAGAGCAGTGGTCAAGAAATACTGAAGGAATGACTTCTTCCATTTATAGTCTCTCCACTAAGTTACAGGCATGGGGCCAAGGGGTTTGGACCAGGAAACCAAACTCTGAAGGCAGCACAAGCTATCTCCTTCTAAAAAATGTGAATCCCATTCTTAAATGGGCATCAGAAGGGCGTGGAGAGCTTGATGAACACATGGATGGAAATCCTGACCGACCTCTGGAAGTCATCTTTAGATTCCAGACTGGAGCCTGAAAGTCTATATTTCTAATGAACACACCTCCCCAACACCCCTTCACCCCCGCAAAATGCTAACAGTAGACCTCTGATACGGGTACTGGGTTCCTAATGTTCCTTCTCATTCCTGTTCTGGATTTCAAAAGGGGTAGGCATAAGCTAAGCTTAAAGAAAAGAACCCGTTAATAAACTCAATAACAGAATCTTCAGGACAGACTGCAAAGCTACAGAGAAACCCTGTCTTGAAAAAAAAAAGACAAACGAAAAGAAAAGAAAGGAAAGGAAAAGAAAAAAGGAATCTTTAGGGCTAGAGAGATGGCTCAGTCAGTACAGTGCCTGTGCACAACAAAACATGAGTTCCATCCCCCAAACCCAAGTAAAACCCTGGTCATGGCAGCGTGCCAAGTAATTCAAGTGCTCAGTGAGAAACCTCGTTTGTCAAAGGAAGTGGAAAGTAGTGGAGGGAAACACCTAGCACCTATCTCTGACCTCCACATGAATGTATATCCATGAGCACACATACGCATGCAAACACACACACACACACACAGTCCTCTAGCATGCCCAAACTTCAAAAGACTTTTATATTAAATCCTTGAATTTTATCTGAAAACCTGGATTATTGCTGCTATGTCATGAAAGCTTATAGAAATTAATTAAATTGTATACATTTAAAATATATAGTCAAGAGAGGAGTGAAACCCATGTTGTGTTCTGCCTTTAGATTCATCTCACTGTTCTAAAACAGTCTCTGTCTCAAGCACACACTTTGATTATGACTAAGACTTTAAAGAAAACAGAAATTCATACAATGACTCCATTTTGGCATAAACAGCAAGGAGTAAAATTAAGCTGGAGAAAGCCCATGCCTGCTGCTGTCTGTCAGAACACTGGCAAGTTTATTTCAGAGGACCAAACTCAAGCCTGGGCAGGTGCATCTCTTCCGTTTGTCTCTGTTGTACCTGGGCCATCTGGTTTTATTCTGCTTTTCCTGGGTTCTCTGGACAGTTCAAGTTGTTTTTCTTCACCAAAAATAGAATCAGATTTCATTAATAAGGAAAAAACAATATTTGTAAAATCGCTGAAATCATTTGGATTCAGGCTAATCTCTAGAAACACCAGTCTTTTGTGACTACATAAAACGATGTTTTCGCATGCTCTGTTGCTCAGATAAGCAAATGGCAAAACCCAAGAGAAATAGGTTGAAGCATGGAGATTTCTGACTGGTTTCCTTAAAGTTAACTTTGGTTCACACCTGCTCGTAATCCTTCATCTCTTTCATGTTGTATTTTTCTAACCAAAAAATTTTTCACTAGTATAATTTCATTTTAAGGAGAATGCTGGTGTTAGCTGTGCTGTGGCATCTCTCTCTGATCTAGTTCTTTATTCTTATGCAGACTATGAAGCAAGCGACCAGATCCTAAAAACAAAGCCCAGACAGTAAAGTCTGCTGTTGGGCTTTGGTGACTAATTTCTTAGGTCCCCAGGCACTTCACCTTTAATTATACCTGCTCTGACCAGGGTGTGGACAAAGACTGGCACCTGCATAACATAATGTGACTTACTAATTATAAGTGCTTAAGGGGAAGGCACTTTATTAGCTGTCCAAAATGAAAGATACAACCCCTTCCCTCTCATTCACACTTCTCTGCCTCTTTTTTGGACAATTTCAGCTTCCTAGTGCAATGCTGGCTTAATCTACAGCTTGGTCAAATTTCCAGTGCAGGGAATCACTTACCTGTACAAGGACAAGACCATAAGAGCGAGTTCACACTGAATACCTCCACTGAGACCCAGCTTGAGTAGTCGAAAGCTGGAGGAATCATCTCCTATGCTCTTGCAGAATTCTCTTTCTGAAGAAGACTTTTCTGCTGCCTTAAACTGATAGGAAACAGGGTGTGTTTTAGAGACTCTCTAAGTCTATCGATTTGGTTCTGCAGTATATTAACAGGCCAGAAGTTATTGAAGCCTGTGTAAACCAGGCTCGTAATTCAGCTTCTCCATCTGAGCCATGCGACCCACAGGGAATGGAATGGAAACTTCGTGTCTCCTATTGATTTGAATCAGGGGAGCTTCCCTGCAAATCACAGACCGTTGTTTTTACATGACCAATACGAAAACTAAATTTAACTTGTGTTGTATAAGCCACTCATAGTCCCATAGGTGGTAAGCAGCCAAGTCAGGTCTGCCCAGACCTTTAGAATGGCAGAGGGCAGAAAGGTGAAGCAATAGAGGGGCAGGAGAGGGACTAGAACAGCGGGCATGTGGGTCCAGCCTTTGTGATTTAAAAGGAGTGCACATGAGAGATTGTCTGTTCAGTGTGTCTGTGACTCAGTGAAAGGGAATGCTACTCTTTCCCGAGAGTTGTAAGAGGACTAAATGAAGTCTAAATTTCCCAGTATATACGAAGACCCAGGTTCAGCTAGCTATGACATAGCACAAATTCAAGGATATCTGAGGCTCTTCACTTACTCATTTATTCAGGAAGCCTTGGCAAGTCATCTGGTGTCTACCATAATCTGTGCGTTGGCTAGAGTTCTATCCCCTTGAATGGTCATGAGCTTAAATACGCCTCACTATGGACTATATGGCAATGTGAGTCTGCCTTTGCCCAGTTCAGAGTTTCATGAAGAGTTGTAGTCTGTCATCATGGCTTAAGTTCTCTAGCGAAGGGGTGGCCTTGGCACTCTGGACAGGAGAGGGAAATGATCAGCTAGAACTAGTGAGAATGTCACCGTTTCCCACAGAACCAGAGCCCTTAAGTTTGAATGGGAATTATTCAGTGCAGCCTGCAGACTGAGAATGCCTACTGTGGAGAGACATAACTCATAAGCAGAGCCATAAAGACTTCTGTATTCACAACATATAAGGAAGGCACGGAAAAAAAGGAGGTATAAAGGTGTGACAGGCAGTACTGCAAGCTATGCTAAGGAATTTGGAATTAATCTCAGGAGCAGTGGAAAAATACTGGATTATTCTCAGTAGAGAAAGGCCACCATGAGGATGCCATTTTCTCTTGATTTTTTGTTGACTTTCTGAAGTATCTTTTTCTTCTTCCCACTATGAATAAAATTGAAACCAGATGATTCCTTTCTAGAATCAAAAAGAATAGATACTGTGACAGTATCGGTGGCAATAACAGGTCAGGGGAGACACGGGGCAGTTGTGGAGGATAAGAAATTAACTCAGTGAGTGTTGATCAAGCATGTGTCACATTACAAATATGATTTAGTTATCTAAAACTAGAAGTACATTCACAGGGCCTTCTGCCCCTCTAGGGCCTTTCATTCTTGTATAAAGATATAAAACATTAAAAAGGTACAATGCATAAATATGTGAAATACATTTATATACAAAATATGCCTATCTATAATTCTATATCCATATACTAAAATTATGACTTACCAGGCAAAAAGGGAACCTAGAAGAGGGAGCAAGCATAGCACGGTAAGGGCGGGGTTCAGAGCAGGTCCCACCGAGAAGATGGAAGTCTGCTTTCAGAACAGACTTGAAGGACGTGCAGACCAAGGCACAGGTGTCTAGGAAAGACACACAAGTGGGGATGCAAGTCACTGAGAAGGAAAATGGAGTGCAACGGGGACAATGTGACGGACAGGGCTTATCAAAGTGGAAACAGCAGAATGGGAAGGAGAGGAACAGGATACTTACTACTGGAGAAGGTGCTGGAAGGAGTCTCATCTCTGTGAGAGGGAGAAATGACTGAATCACAAGGTGTGACAAAAATAAAAGAAAATGTTAACATACAGGAAGAGAAGGGGGAAAGTGGCTTTGTTTGAAATGACAAAGTTTTCAGGAAATAGCTCTAAATCTCCTCCATCAACAAACGGCAGCTCCGTGGCTCTGGAATTTACAGAGCCAATTTGAAATCCAGTCAGGCAACTATGGATAGTCAGACAATAAACAAATTCCTGTGGGTTAATATGTCCTCAGTCTTATCCACATGGGAATATTTCTGCAGCTCACCTTATCCCTTTCAGTTCCCTTGGACAACAAGCTAATCATAAGCCCATGTTTTCCCTAAACTGATCAGAGACCCTATGCCTAACCAGGAAGTCCATTCTTAAGCAAGCAAGGGATTGAACTTTACAGCATCCCTAGCTATTTACTTCTCAGATATTAGCTAGTGGTCTTGATGATTAATATTCCGGAGGGCTGGGACACTACAGATCTGATATCCATATGCTGCCAATTGCTTATATCCAATCTGAGGTGATCGTGTCAATTCAAAAACAGTCCCTTGGTTAAAAACAGTGGGCTCAAGGGGTGCTATTCCGAATAAATGTACAAAATATGTAGGTGGTGGAATTGTTAAAATATTTTAATTAATTGTATAAGAGATGGAAAAGAAAATGAATATAAGAAATAAGTACAGCTGGTTCTGGAGGTGTATATCTTTTGTCCCAGGACCTGGAAAGCAATGGCCAAGGTCACTGCAAGTTTGAGGCCACCCTGGTCTACATAGTGGGTACTAGGCCAGCCAAGGCTAGAAAAGGAATGAACAAAAACATTTACGGCTAAATAATAGCAGCATTCTGTATATCCTCAAGTGGACAGGTAGTTGAAATCACTAATAACTGAAATAAGGAACACAGAAACAATTTTGAAATGTGAAGAGCCTGGTTCGGATGGTGTTACCCTTAATGTGTTTGTGAAACTTTCAAGACCCTTCCTAAGGCCTTGGATACAAAGAGACTAAGATTGTGTTGTATTTGGTGTATACTAGAATACTGATGATTTCTGATAAGCACTTGGAAACATACAGTCAAACATCTCACTCCAAGTACACCTGAGCGTCTAAGTCAGGGCTTCACGCATTCATACGTCACCAAGCAACCATGATGAATGAAAAGGCTGGCTAATACTGGAATAGATAAATGCCTGAATCAGTGGGTATTTGAAGACTATGTGAGTAAACGAATGAACACAGAGTTACTATTTCACCCTGAATCCAGTAGCGGGTGTAGAGCTTGTCTGTTTATCGGCAAAATCTACGGATCAGCCAGTAGCCACAGCTTGACCAGAATCAACAGAACTACAAACCCAGCAGGAGGCTGCTCTGGCTCTTCCTTGGACCACTCTGGCCTCTGTGAGCATGTCATCCGACAATGGCCAGCAGCCTTCCATGGGGAAAGTGTCATGGACAGCAGAGTTCAGGAAAACCTGGCCATGTTCTCATCCAGATGAACAAAGTCATCAGGGAGTCTCTGAATGACCCCAGCCATTCTGCAGCTCTTCTCTGAAGCATTGCATTTGATGGCTTCTTTCACAAAAGGGTCCCCCTCTCTGCTCCATTGGCAAGCCGATCAAAGTGTACACAGATCTCACTATTCCCAAGTAGGGGTTAGAAGGCTTTATTTGTTGCCAAGCTGTGAGAACCTGTGAACAAAGTTGGTAAGTTATATAGCCCTCCAAGTTTTCATCTCAAAGGCAGGCTCTATAGCTTCCTATTTTGAAAACAACCCAGAATTTTGCCAATCATTAAAAGAAAAAAAAGACCCTTCATTTATTAATTTGTTAATTCAACATTGTTACTAAGGTGTTAAAAGAATCATTAGTTTGTTTCCCAGCAACTCAGTCCTGAAATAATCACACAGAAACTATATTACTTAAAACACTGCTTGGCCCATTATCTCTAGCTTCTTATTGGCTAACTCTTGAATCTTAATTTAACCCATTTCTAGTAATCTGTGTATCACCATGTAGCTGTGGCTTACCTGGTAAGGTTCCCAGTGTCTGTCTCCAGAGGGGGCTACATGGCTTTTCTCTGACCCACCCTCCTCCCAACATTCAGTTTACTTTCCCCCACCTATCTCAGTTCTGTCCTGCTACAGGTCCAAAACAGTTCTTTATTAACCCATGGTATTCACAGCATACAGAGTGGAATCCCACATCTCTGAGGAGTAACAACCAGGCTATGAATAGAAAGACAGGGATTGGAGACGTAAATAAAACAAAACATTTCATGTGCCCTCAATGGTTTTCAGCTCCAAGACTTCTCGGAATAGCTGTAGTCTTGAAATGATTATACAAATATCTCACATTTATCCATGACATTGCCACCAAAAACTTTTCGTTCATTGCTTGTGGTGAAAACTTTATTCATCCAGTAAGTTTAAGTCAGCTCGTCCCTTGGAATCTCTACTCAGGTTATTGCTTAGCCATGTCTGTGAAGGAGTGTGAATAGCAAAAGGATATGAGGTGTGCAACGTGTTTGGACGCCCTCCTTACATAGATGCCACTCCTGCGGGGAGATGCGTAACTTTTACAAGGATGGGGCCATTAATCAGATACCATGGGCTAGAATCTTACATCTGGCACTTGCTAATTATAGGACTCTAAGAAATTAGGCTATAATAAGCAAATAAAGCAGATTTACTGTGCCAGTTAGAATCTCATGTATTAAATTTTCTTACTGCATCATCTCCACAGTCTGGGAATATATAGATGTAACATTTTCTAAGCTAAACAGCAAAGAAGCTGCTTTGGCAAGGAGGGATGTGGGCATTGGTTCTTATAATTGATGCCCACCGTTTGACTGAAAATCTGTGTTTATTTATGAGAGAAGCCATCAATGAACTTGCTGAAGACACCCTCCAAGTTCACTTGTGCCTCTCCCTCATCAGAATTGTCAGTTGAGAGACCAAGACATCATGAAAAGAGTGGTGTGTACTCCACAACACAGGCTCTGTAGGTCAGAAGGGCTGGCAAGTTCGTGCCTCGTGTTTAGAGTCAGGGATACCCAGCAACCCTCCGTTCCCATAGTGGTGCCACACAGAATCAGTGGAGAAGTGGACAGTAAATTCAACTTATGTGCTTTTCTGTGTCCTTTACCACCCTGCCCTGTGCATCGCAGTGACGGACAGTAGGTGGCACCATTCCTCCCTAAGCCGAGCTAGCTGCTGCTGCCCTGAGAGCAAGGCTCTGACCCCTAGTTTGGGGCACTGAAGTTGCCTTATCACAGGTGTACTTCCTGGATTTCTTTTTATCTTCCCAGTCTCCGAATTCCGGAGCTGCCGAAGCCTTCCTTCATTGTCATCAGATACCTTGGCAGCCTCCTTTTCAACATGTTCTCCAATAATAGCAGCGATTATTCTTAATCATTATTTATACTAATTTGATGCTTTAGTGAGATTATGTATTATTCTGCTCTTCCTGATTTTTCTCCTCTCTCCTCTCTTTCTTTGCCCAGCTGTAAGTGAGGATCAATGTAAGGGATTCATGTCAAGCTTTAGGTAACTATTAACATGATGAGGGTTATCTAACCTTATTGTGTTGATTGTAGTTTCTCTGCTGTGTCTTCCAGCAAACCCTTCAATTGATTTTAAAATGTTGCTATTGACCTAAAGATTCTTAACAACAGGAGGTTTAAATGCCCATCATTGTTATGCTTCCTGTCTATAATAACAATTATTCTTCAAAGTTTGCAGCAGGAGATTGAGTACCAGGTTTGCAGGCTTCACTCTGCTCCTGTCTCCTAGAGATGTAGAAAGAAAGAGGAGCTGACTGCCATAAAATCCCAACTTTTACACTCAGAAAAAGAAACTCCCTTCTTTAGCACCCTATCCAGTTCTGGCTTCAATGTGGTCTAAGAAGGGCTGACTCAAAAAGAAACGGGAGGATGGGAGATGTGGGCTCAAAGATCCAAATTTAGGTTTTCCTCCACATTTGGCTTATTTTGTAGCTCTGAGTGTAACGACTGATCTTTGCACAGCGTAGCTCTTCCATTTGAGAGATCAGGAGATTGAACTTGGTGTCGAGGCTAGAAGCATATTTCTCAAAAACAAGAGCCATCTTTGAAAAGAGCCAACATTAAATGTTTTTACATCACATATGTTATTGTGTGCGTATATGTGTATGCATGCTATACGGGCTACGCTTCCTGGTCCTTCAATTTAAATAGCAGTCCTTCCCTCTGCCTTCTAATAAGCCCTCATATCTCTATCTTCAGTCATTAAGCTGTGTCTGGCTTCTAGAAGACACTGAGCATAGGATGCAGTCTAGAAAAAAGAATAATTGCCTCATGTGGTTCCCCTGCCTGCTCCTTCTCCCCTTCCTTTTCTTTCTTCTTATTTTCCTTTAGTTCCATAATAGAAGTATTATTTATAGGAACCAGAGCTTTTTGGTCAAAATTGGGGGAAAAATGGGAGAAAATCTATTTTGAACAAAAGAAAGGATTAGATGCAGAATAAAAGAGTCCCTAGAGTGATCCCACAGCAGGAACCAGAAGCTGACATCACGATTTCCTCTTCTAGGTGCTTTTAAAACTGGCATTTAGTCCAGCTATTTCCTTCCCCGCCCAATCGCTTTCGTTATGTTATGTCGTGAGCATGCAGTGTCAGTCACCCAAGACATTGATCTCGCTACAGTTCCAATAATTGAAATTAGCTCTGCCAAAGAGGGCCAGATACTTAGCTGAGCAATGACTGCTATTTTTGTTCGGCCTTGTTTCCGTGTCATTATATGTGTGAGGGTGGGTTCTGAAGAAAGATGACAGGCAAGGAACTGATGGAAAAACGCAGTATAACTGGTGGCTATGAAAGTTATCCTACGGGGCTAGAAAGGTGGCTCATTGGTGAAGAACTCTTGCTGCGGCTCTTCCTGAGGACCAGAGTTCAAATCCCAGCACCCACCCTGAGCAACTCAAAAACACAGCCTGTGACCAAGCTCCAGAGGACCTAAGCACCTTTTGGATCTCCATGGGTACTCGCACCCATGTGTGCATACATACATCCACTCAGCCACACATTCACACACAGAAATAAAATTAAATAATGGCATGATTCCATAAAGAAAAGCAAAGGCTTCAGATTTCTTATATTAGAGTTCCATTGCTTTAATAACCCTTTCTCTGCACTAATCTCATCGTTTGTATTCTTTTCTATATGATTTATCTTCAACATGATGGGCCTTTTAAATTTGTTTACTTCTAGATATGGCATTTTTCATATGCAAATACTACCTGCACTGCATGCCAAAGCTGGAGTAATTAGATAGTAAAATTCCATTTGGCTTTTAAATAAATAGTTCTTGTATTAGCCATTCCCACCTCCATTGCCCACCCTCTGCTCTAGGACTCCCACTAAGAATGATTAGCTAATATTGCTGAGTTGCTTCACTCATCTGTCTGTTTGCTGGCCGAACCTTGCTAGATCATCCTGCTAAGTTAGAGCCCCTATTTCTGCCTGCTTTGTGTAGTCAAAAATATGGCCCCTAAATAGCCGTGTGCTTCTGTGCATGGTATAGAACGTCTCTGTGGCTGGCCCCCTCATCTGTAAGATGGAAGAGCAGAAAGTGGAACACGGGTGTGCCACATATATTAGTCTTCAGTTCAGTCCTTTGAAATAGAGGCTGTACATTTTCGGGTTTATCTGGTTTTAGAAACGAAGCACTTACCCACTATGGAAGAACATGTTATAGATTCCAATCAGAAAATTTGGAATCACATTTCAGTTTTGCTTATCACAGGGGTGAAATGGAAAAATTGAGTTATCTCTCTACCCTAATACCTTTCCTATGAAAGGAATGGAACTTTGCCTTCCTTACAAGTACAACAGGACTGAAATTCCTGACAACAGATCAGCCCGCAGAAGCTTCACACACAACAGCTGCAGCACCTATACAAAATCTAACAGTCCCTGAGGCAATCCTGGCTGGTACTGACCCTGTATCAGCACTACAAAGGTGCGTCAGGAAAAGGGACTTAGATGAAAGCGAGCATAGGCAGAAAATCACGCCTGACTCTGACCTTCTGTTTGGTACCCAGTATGGGTCAGTTCAGGCAATCAGAAGTAGCACAACCTCTCCTTGTATCTGTTTTGATTTTTTGTAATATAAATGACTTTTATACAGATTTCTTTTGAGTAACCATAAGTGAATTTTGGATGTGCCCAAGCACTATATTATAAACCATACAGAACTTGAGACATACTCTTAGCTTGTTGATAATTGATTCAGCCAAGACTGGAAATCCACAGAATCCATGTAAAGATGGGAAGGAGAGAACCAACTTTTTGAAATTGTTGTTTGGTCTCCAGATGTGGACCCTGGCATGAATGCCCACATATGTATATTGTGAACGTCTCTCCCCACATGCATACTAATGAGAAATACAGTTAAACTATTTCAGTAATTAATTTTGCCATAGATTCTTGATCACTGAGAGATAGATGGCTGTGTTCATAATTCACACAGGTTTCTATAACTCTCTTAATTTTTAATGAATTTAATAATATAATGCAAATGTTTAAGAAAATCTACCTTGACGAAATAATGCAATATTTCAAACCATTTTGTTGAATTATTTTAATTGAATAGTCAATAATTATAACACACTACAAAAATTGATTCTTCCCATGAGCTAACTACTTTGTGAAATCTTTGTCATTAATTATCACACTGGAATCTATGGTTATTGATTATGAATTTCCCAAGAAAGAAAGATTAAACCTAGATGGATTAGGAAGGTTAAGGAGTTTCCTACTGGTAAAACAATTTTAAAACAGAAACAAAGAAAAAGAGGAAGGGGGGGGTAGTTTCTTTACTCTGAATTCAGTACCTTAATCATCACATGGACGATATTGCTGACATGGTGCTATTATATGGAAGAAGATCATGTACGAAGGAACAACTCTTGTCCTTAACAATCTTGTAATTTAGGTTTGTTTTACAGTAGGATGACTCACAGAACGACAGTAATGTTTGTAGCCCAAACTGAGATAAAATGTACATGTAAATCGTACCCTCGATTTCATTAGATCAATATAAAAGAATTTAATATTTATCACTAATAGCTTTTACAATGATTTCACTTTGAAATGATACTATTTTAGATATAGTTGTTAAATAAAATGTATGCTAGCATTAATAATATAAGTATTTTTAATTTTCTCTTTAATACTCCTATAGGGAATTTTTAGTTGCTTTAGTTTTAATTTTTTCTCTTTTCTGTGAACAAACCTCTGCTGAGAAGCAACGTAAAGGAGTATGAGTTTATTTTAGTTTTTACTTGAAGTGCTGCAGTTGAACGCTGTAGGAAATGGGGAGTGGTAGCAGGAGAAGGCATGGTCGCAGAAGCAAGAGTTGGCTAGTCAGAGTGCGTCTTTTGTCAGGAAACGAAGACAGGGGACTACCAACACTCAAATTGATTCCTTCCTTATATTCTGTCTGGGATTCCAGTGTATGGCATAGTTCCACCTACAAGCAGAATGTGTCTTCCCTTCTTGGTGAAATTTTTGCAGGAAACCCTTGGACATACCAAGAGGGATGAACTCTCAGTGAGTACATTTTATTGGTCAACATATGTTAACCATTAAAACTCCATTCCTTCTCAACCTGACAAATATGTCAGTTCCAAACATACCACTCTACCATGGTTCCTAAGATCCCAACTGTGCATAATGTAAAATTCATTTTAGTTCATCTTGAAGTAGTACTGTAATTTTCACAATCTCAGTGCTGTGCAAAAGCCCCACATTTCTTTTGAGACTCGAAACAGTCTAACTCTGAATCCATGTGAAATGAAAATAAATCTGTTTCTAGTGTGCATGGGCACAAATTAAGAACACCCATTCCAAAAGAGATGACTGGGAGGACAGTAAGGAAAGGTGGAACCAAGACAAAAGCAAAGCCAGTAGGGAGAAACAAAAATCCTGCAGTTCCTTGCCTGGCATCTGGGGTTTGTGAAAGAATCTGATGGACTCCAAAGTACTTCAGCAGTGCTTTGCATGGCTTTGGCTCTGGCCTCTTTCTCTGGCTAATTCAACTCCATGCTTGCAATATGTCTTGCAACATATCCCATGACATCTGAAGATTTCCAGTATCCTAAGTTCTCCATCATAATCGAGGCTTCACCCTCCCAGCCTCACACAGTAGCTTGCAGGGTGCTCGCTGTAAGGGAGTTCAACCCTGCCACCGCTGCTTACCTTCATCAGTTTTCTAAAACCTTGGTGGAAGCCTCTAAGATGCCTGCATTCTTGCATCCTAATTATTGAATTAATACCACATGGATAAGATTGCCAAGTTTTCCTGTCAGACCAATGCGTAGCTTGCCTCCCTTGGACCATACTCAGAGAGGGCTCCAAGTGTCTTCAAGGATGACCCCAAAGAGACTATTTGATATGACATTGTGTTAAGCAGGGAACTCCTATGGGGATATTTTATTTTACACTCTCTCTATTCAAATGAATTTTCATTTTCACAACTTAGAGCCTTTGCTAGGTGAAGCCTTAACTGCACGGAACATTTTTCTATTGTCTCAGTGAATAGGATTAGTGTTCTCTTCATTGTTGTCAAAGTCTTTTAACAATTTCAGTTGCCTTGTTTGTATATTAAACCCACTCTTGCTCCTGTCCCTAATGAATTTCACATTCTTTATGTCGTTCTAATCTGCTTGATCTCTCTTAATGTAAGTCTGGATAAGAACAGGGATCAGTAACCATGCCACAGCCTAAATCTTATTCTGCCTTGAAATTCTCAACAAAACAGATTTGTTTGTTATTATTTTAATTTCGTCTTTGGAAAGTGATGAGCCAATAACATCGCCTAAAAATATCACAAGTGTTTCTAGGAAAGGAACCTGATGAGACCTGTGAATGAAAAGTAGTTAGAATAGAAAAAGAATCTGCTTGTGGATTCCTGGGAATCTCTAAAGATGGAGATCCCAAACATCCCAAACTTTTTGATAAATATGGACACCAGCAGGGCTTCCACCTAAGAGCTTAGCATTACCAAAGCTTTTCAGTGGCAGGAGGTCCCATTTATTAATTGTCCATCTCAACCCCTAGCAATAGAGGAAAGGGCCCTAGAACTGGCCGTCTACTGTAATCAGATTGGTCACTACCCTAATTTTCACCACAGAGGCTTTATCCAGTAACTGGAGGAAGCAGGTGCAGAAATTTCACAGCCAAGCACGGGGCCAAGCTCTGGGTGTCCTGCTGAAGAAAGGGAGGAAGGATTGTATGAGTCAGGGAAGGTTAAGATCGTGATAGGGGAACCCACAAAGACAGCTGACCTGAGCCTGTGGGAGTGAATGTTCTCTGGACCAACAGTTAGGGAGCCTGCACGGACCCCACCCTCTGCATATGTGTGACAGTTGTGTAGCTTGGTCTGTTTGTAAAGCTCCTAGCAGTCCTCCTGGCATGTCCTCTAAAACATGGCCCTAACTAAATAAAAACAGGGAGCTTTATGGAGATCAGTCCTATGTAAAAAGAGAAAGGAAATGGTGAAGAAAGTTCAGCACCAACAGGGGGCTCACATTGTTTTCCCTAAAGGAGTGGACCCAGAGACTATTCCCAAACCACATAGTAGTTCTATCGAGTATCTCTGTTTCCTCCATCATTACACTGAAGGTTTTTCAACCTCCCTGCCTCCATAATTAGCAGGGTATCTGGAACACCCTAAAGGTGCACATATGTTCATATGAGTATAAAAAGTAAACAATATGCCTGCACTCAGAGAGAGAGAGAGAGAGAGAGAGAGAGAGAGAGGAAAGAGGGAGGGAGGGAGGGAGGGAGGGAGGGAGGGAGGGAGGGAGGGAGGGAGGGAGGGGGGAGTTTCTCTGTATCTTTGGAGTCTGTCCTGTAGATCAGGCTGGCCTCGCACTCAGAGATCCATCTACCTCTGCCTCCCAAGTGTTGGGATTGAAGGTGTGAGCAACCACCACCAGGCTTTACTCAATACATTAAAATGCAAAATCTGCCGTCAATTTGTAGAGTCACCATGCTATGGTACCATGCATAAGAAATATAAACTTTAGAGACTCTCAATTACTGGACATGAGACAATAGCGTCAATTTAGTATAGAATCTACCAAGTAATACCAATAAGCCAAGCATTTTTCACCATTTTATTTTTTAAAAAGTTCTGATCATGGTCAAATAGAAGCAGTTTATTCCCTTGACTTTCCGTTTCCGAGGTTTTATAAATACAACCCCTTAAAGACTGAAAACCTAGTAAGATGGGTGGTAAATATGAGCTTACAATGATGTGTGTGTGTGTATACATGACAGTAATGGAACGGATCCTATCGTTTTGTGTGGACACTTAAAATGTTTAAATAAAACACAGGGGAAGGTGTACATGGAATCACCAAAAGAATATAGGTTTTTTTTTAATGCTGTTGTATTTCACAAACTGCATCGGGTTGCATGCTTCCTCTGTCCGAGTTTCCAACAGCTCTTGGGACACAAACACTCCATGCATACAGTTTGTAAAGGGTGAAGTGAAATAGGCACTCCTGGAATGGCGGAGTGATGTCTCCCTGCGCTTTATGCTGCCTTCTAAATTGTTGTATATTTATGGAGTCTCTCAGTGAGAATATTTTCCATTTCCATTTATCCTTCTCCAAAGTTCCTAGGGATAATTCTAACTAGCGTTTATTCAAGATCAATTTTAGAAGAAATAAGTTAGTTACTATAAAACACAGCCTTGTGAAAAATATCTTAAGTCACTCTTTTTATATTGGCTGATTCCACATTCAGAGTTAAAGTTATTTTATACACTGCAATTAAGTTGAAATGGTGATATAGTGCTTTAATACCTTTTATGAAATTGCCATACTTCTGACATATCACATATTTTCATGCTCTGAGAAACTTTAGCACAGTAAATTATTCCAAGAATTACGCTGCACCTACTTTTCAGAGTGGAAATTTTCATCAGATTTATTTATTCATTCACATTTACTGATCAACCAGGATGTCACCAAATGCTAAGATAAAAAGATGAATAGCAAACTCCCAGTCTTCCTAAATTCATAGCCTCATTTCTTCTCCTTCTCCTCCTCCTGCCTCTTTCTCCCCGTCTCTCTCTCTCTCCCTCCCTCCCTCCGTCCCTCCCTTTCTTCTTCCCTACCTCCAGCGCTCTCGCTCTCGCTCTCTCTCTCTCTCTCTCTCTCTCTCTCTCTCTCTCTCTCTCACACACACACACACACACACACATACACACACACATCAGATATATAAACATACACAGAACACACACATACATTATAATCACATGCACGCATGGTGTGTTGCAATATATTTGGGTAAAATGTTGGGCACTGTATTAGGCACAGAAACAAAGCATTAAGATGACATGAGAGAAATTTATTGTCAAAGAAGGTAGGAGAAGGCAGAATGTTCAGATCAAGATACAGGACTGGCGTATAGAGAGAAAGCAGCGAGAAAGGAGGACTAGCCTAAGAAATATCTTAGACTGCATTGCAGACCCACAGAAACATTAAGGCCACTGGGGATTCCTCACAGCAAAGCTCCTCACTGCCTAGCAGAATGAACCTGCCTCACCCATATGTGCTTTAAAGTGGTGGAGAGAAATGTGTAGACTGTAACCTTGACTGAAGTAGACTGGTAATAGATCAGAAGCTGGAGCGTTTAGTTAGGCTTGATCCTCAGGGCAGATGTGTGTGGCCCATTTCATGCCAAGACACTACACTATTATAAGAAATTAGTCATCTCTTCCTAACAGGGCATGAGGGTGTATGTCTGTCATGCCAGTACTTAG
Source organism: Microtus pennsylvanicus (assembly GCF_037038515.1). Taxonomy (NCBI): domain Eukaryota; kingdom Metazoa; phylum Chordata; class Mammalia; order Rodentia; family Cricetidae; genus Microtus; species Microtus pennsylvanicus. The sequence goes on from NC_134596.1 coordinate 38,539,485, forward strand.
GGGGCTGACGCAGGAAGACCACGAGTTAAAGGGTACGCGTGAAAGACTCTTGCACAGAAATAAAACCCTACTTAAAGGAAGTATGAGGTATTTTCAAAGATGCAAGATTTGTATAAAGTTATGAGCAGGTTGCTACAGAAAAAGCATGCCAATAAAAAGCCAGGAGATAAATTGAATCATAGAGAAGGGCATGTTCTGGTTATAGTGCCAGCAGTAAATCCGCAATTTGATTTTAGTGAAGTGTTAAATAGAAATATAGCCGGGAGTGGTGAACGGTGAGCAAAGGCCAAATATGGGAGAGATTGGTGTTGTAATTATGCCTGGGATAATAAGGGTTTCATCAAGGGACAAATTATATATGATCTTCAAACAATAACCAAGGGAGCAGATGAGAAGACAGACAGAAAATGTGAAGTCAGGCCCTACTGGAAACTTTATTTTTAATAAGACACAGACCAGTAGAATGGCATTCATAGACGTGGAGAGGAAGCTAGTATGTAGTATGGAGCATGGAGCATGTCGTGTGTAGTCATAGGACATAGTCATAAAAGAGAGGCTAAGGATGAATTCAGAAAGTAAACAGACATGACTGTGGACTACAAAATAATTAGGAGGAATCAGCAGTGACTTATAGTAGGCTGGTTTAGCTGCCTTGCTAGATGGTGGTTCAATAAGTCAAAACTGAAAGAGAAACAGCCTATTAATATTAAAATTGTGGAAGAACAAGAACAAGGTCCAAAACTTTTAAAAATATCACTTTTTTAAGGTGACAAGAAAGAAGTCCGCCCTGTTATGGGTAACTTCAGGCAGCGTAGAATTACAGAACGTATTATCACGTTTCCAACATGGAGTTCATTACCGAGCCTGGCAAGAGGGAGAATGAGAGCAGGTGCTACTGGCTTGTCACTACTAGAACAGCCATAACTGATAATTGCGTGATGTGACATATCATAAAAGTAGATCATTTTTAAAACAGGAAGTAATAACTCAAAACTTGTTCCTTTAAACAGTTTAAATAGGCAATGGTCCCCACAGATTCATGGATGATACGTCTCTTTCCCAGATGATGGTGTGGTTTAAAGAAGTGTTGGAGAATAGGAATTTGAATCTCGTTATAGCAAGGACATGGGTGAGATGATCTGGAAAACTATATTCTGTCCCTTGTCCCTTATGTGCCCTGAGCTTCCTGGTCACTGTCAGATACGTGACTGAGATGTGCCTCTTGCTCTTAGCATCATGATGTTCTGTCTCAACACAAGCCACAGCAACAGGGAAAGCTAACTACACAATCACATCTTTAGGAGTGCACAAAAATAAGGTTTTCTTCCCTTTTCATACAATGAAAACATCTGTCAGTTGTATTTTACATGTGTCTACTGCATGAATTTGGAGGATATTTACATCCATTTTATCATTGCATCTATTATGTTGTATTACATTGTTTTGGATTCTCTATAAATCTAAGTCCAGCAGTACTGGTAGGTTGAAATAAACCATAATAGGAGGATTTGTAGATGGGAAATGAGAAAGAATTTTTTTTCTTGAGTCTTCTATTATGGGTATCTGGACATAGGTCATCCAAGAATCAGTTTCCGTCCAGATAGGATTAAAGGGAGGATGAGGTTAGCTCCCTTGACACAGTGGATGTCTTTGTGAATTAAGCTTTATTTTCTTAGAAGTAGTTTGAGATCAACTAAAAGATGCTTGCATTTGTTTATAGGATCTAGGAAATAAATCAATAGAAAAAGTTAGACTAAAATTACCCTCACGGTGGAGAAAGCTGTTATTTTAAGGGTTTCTCTTAATTCAGCATATGGAAGAAAGCTCATGCAAATGGTATATCCTTTCAGTAAAAGAACTGCTTTATTTCTAGGCTCAGAAATATAGCATGAAATAGCCACACAGATCATACAACTTAAGTGAGGGGTAAATGTAGATATACGGAATATGAGACCTTCAGGTATTGCTAATCCTTTTAGAGGCCTCAAGTAGACACTGGTTGGGATTGTCTGGGGTGATAGAAGATGTTGATGGCATAAGGAAAATGACCCAGTGACATTGCCGAGGGTCTAACGGTGACCAGTACACTTAAGTACGCCTCAGTGGCATTCTGCCTATCTGGACCCAGCCACTGATGAGCACGTATGGTGAGAACAGCACTATCTGAGTGTAGATATGTGGGTTAGGAGGGGCAGAATAGCAGGGGTTGAGGGGCATTGGAAATAGACAAATGAAAGCAATTGAATTCTAGCACAGAATGAACAGCAAAGGAGGAAAAGCCAGGCAAAAACCCCGGCCAAGAAAAAATGGTATTTGAGCAGGTTTTCCCTGACTTGCTGAAAAGATGCAACAAGGACAGTCGTCTGACGTTCAGGGTTCAGAGCAAACACGGCTGTTGGGATAGTCAGAGCTGTCATGAAATAAAAACCCTGTTTTGAAAAGCCTGAGCTCTTCAGGGCTTCTTTTCCATGATAGGCTTTGACACAGGATACATTAAAATACACGGAGTATTTTAGCCATGGAGCCGTGAGAAGCTGGGGTATGCTGGGAGCGGGAGCAATGGCCTTATCTAAGCAATAGACCTCTAATTAGTTATCCAGTCTCAAGTGGTCAGCCCTAAGATCATATATATGTGGGGGTTGGTGTGGTGTGTGTTTGTGTGTGTATGTGTGTGTGTGTCTGTGTGTGTGTGTGTGTGTGTGTGTGTGTGAGAGAGAGAGAGAGAGAGAGAGAGAGAGAGAGAGAGAGAGAGAGAGAGAGAGAGAGATAACAATTAGAGAAAAATATAGAGAGACATAATATAGTGGGTAGATTACTCTGGAGCTATGCTCCGGGTGTCAAATATTTACCCAGAAATTATTGGGAATACTTACAGATTGATAAAGGTTCTTTGTATATAAGGCCTTGGAGTGACCAGAAGCAATAAGATTTAATCTGTAGATACGATGTTTAAATGCATAACTGCAAAATCAATTAAGTGAAAATACACACCAATATTGTTCCTTAGTAACCCAATGAGTCCTGATCAGTTAGGCTCTTTCTTGGACCACGGTTTTCTTCCACGAGTTGCTGGACTCAGGTGTTTCTAGACACAGGCTGAAGAACTCAGAATAAAACACACTCGCAGCATCTTTTTCAGCTGAATGTTTCTTTATGCTGAGCACAGTTAATAGCAGAGAAAGCTCAGACTTGTATGCCTGGAATGACATCCATCTGACTGTAAAGACGTATTTATTATAAGACACGGATTAGGATTGTCTGGCTTTTTATCACGAGATCCCACATGTAGGCTTCAACCATCAGCAGGATAAGTACGTCTTCTATTATAAAGCTTCCTCTCAGTCTCTTCTCCCTCCCTTCCTTCCTTCTTCCCTGCCTTCCTGTGTCCCTCCCTTGTCCTCTCACTCACTTGATTTGCTCACTCTCTCCTTCCTCTCTTCTGTCCTCCACGCACCCCCTGTTGGTTTATATCCGGGTCCTGTTTCTCGTCTGTCATGTATGCTGCTGGCTCTCCTTCATCCATACTCTCTGCTTCATTGTCTTTGATCGCAGTGACTGAAAGCATCGACTGCTTGTGAATTTTCCTGACTACATGGTTCTTTTGTTCACAGTATTGCCTTTTGACACTGTGATTGAAGGAGGGGGGATTCTAGTTACTTAGCTTAGTTCAGATGCCCAAGAAGCTGAGACCCAGTGGCCCAAACAACTGAACATACTTATATCACAGACAGAACAAGGCACTTCCCAGGGAGGAGGTATGAGTCTCATTTGCCTCTTGCCCATGAGATCAATGCTCTTTAAGGGTATTTCATTTTTGAATACATCTGATTCCTTGACTTCCGGGCTTCTCAGTGATACCATGCATAGTCTCTATGATATTTGTAGACATACCTAGATGTGTCATTTACTAGGTCTCTCTATTTTCTGGTCTTTCCCCCATTCAAGCTCTGCCTCGGTGGATAATCTACCTCCTCTATTGCTGTCCTGAAGTTGGCACAAGGTTTGTCTGGTACAAAGTTTATGCAATATAAATGTTGGCCTGCCTTCCCACACAGGACCCTACAGCACCTGGAAGCACCCAACATAAACTTTGATTGCCACTAACTTTCTTACTCAGGATGCTGTGTTTGGGAGTTATCATCACCATAAACCCAACTGTAAACTATTGTAAATTTTATATAAAAAATGCATTTATGGCCGGGCAGTGGTGGCGCATGCCTTTAATCCCAGCACTCGGGAGGCAGAGGCAGGTGGATCTCTGGGAGTTCGAGGCCAGCCTGGTCTACAAGATCTAGTTCCAGGACAGGCACCAAAGCTACAGAGAAACCCTGTCTCGAAAAACCAAAAAAAAAAAAATGCATTTATGACAAGAAATAACCAAAAAAAAAATCCAAAGCTTATTAACAGCCAAGCACTAGGTTGTGAGTTCAGACACTGCTGACAAGAAGGTCCCAGAGAGCAGGCACAGAGAGCCTTAGTGGCTCCGTGTTCCCCTGCAGCATCTACTGCCAACCTCACAGAATACTTTCCCTGTACCCTTGTCTCGTATGCACTCAGACTGGTCATGTGCCTAGAGTCTGGGCAGCCTGTCTGAAAACTAACAGGAGTTAATGCGCATGTGCAGTAGGAGAAAGGACCGGGAGTCACTGTGCAAGTGCAGTATGAGGCAGGACCCTGAGTTAGCCCAGAGTAGCTAGAGACACGAGAGAACAAAGCCCAGAGGAGGACACTTTGAATCAGTATTTCTTACAATGTATAAAATGAGCTGTCGCCTCTGGACCTGGCCACAGAAACCGCCCAAGCTGGTCGAATTATTTTAGACATGTTTTCCCATGCTAGCTTTTATAGTACGCAGAGTCTCCTTCTCCTTGGCTCCCCCTCTTCTGTCTCAAACCCTACAGCCTGTTTACATCAAATCCTGCAGGAGGAAAAGGGAGCCAGCTCCCAATTACTCAGACTCCCCATGGGCAATTGGAACACAAGTTCAAACTTGCTTCTTGCTCTTCCCTTGATGAGTTTTGACAGCATGTCAGTTCTGCCCTCCTCTCAATAGCCATCAAATATTGATGGGTGGAGCAGGTGTGCTCCCTGGGGTGCAAAGAAAATGATGATCTGAACTCCAAGTCCCTTTCAGAAGCATAATTCCCTGGTATGGGCACAGAAGAAAGAGGCTGTCTGTATAGTGTTGTGTTACAGTTCTAGTGTGCAGTGACATATACCGTGCGGATTCTTAAAAGACCCCCCCTAGCAAACCATGCTGGTAGCAAACATGGTCCCCGGGTCTCAGTTAAAGGGTGCTGTATCAAGAACTTGCTGCATCAAGAGTAGACATTCTCTCCTAGTCTGAGGACCGTGTGTGTGTGCATGTGCATGCATGCATGTGTGTGCATGCGTGTGTGCGTGTGTGTGTGTGTGTGTTTAAAGTGGCTTCATGAGAAAATGGAGCACCAACACAGAGGCAGTTAATGCCTGGTGTACAACTCTTCACAGTGAAGAATGAGGCCAGAACAAACACTAATTTGGTGCGGTTAGCCCAAAATGATCTTTTGTGAAGGTACACTACTCCAAGTCAGCAGATTCTGCTTCCTCAGAAGCCGTCCTGAAGAGGTCACTAACCAACTTCAAACCTACCCTCCCAGTGCGTGTTCTCTGAGTCATTTGATCAATATGGCCTATGGGAGAATTACAAGCATATCATCCCATGGGAGAATTACAAGCATATCGCTATGTATCCACTAGTACACTTTTTTTTACTGACATCTACAATTTTCCATCATAAACATAAAGAGTTGCAGTGTATTATAAAAATGACATTTAAATGTAAAACTGCTGCATCACTCTTCCGAATATATTAGATGGGAATCTAAGCTCTGGGGCCATTTGACCGCTCACCATCATCCATTTTAAAAACACAACCAGCTCTTCCTTAACAATAAGAAAACATATTTGCTGTTTTTTTCTCCTTTAATTTGTATTTCAGTCCACTTCATCCACGTTCCTTCATCTCAGTGTAATTCATTTACTATGCTTGAAAGTCTTTTATTGATCAACCTATCAAAGTTCTCAAAAAAAAAACCCTTACATATGTAAATTAGATTTTCCCCCATTTCCTGGAACATAAATCACTGTTAATTTTTTTCTTCTTGATTGAGTTGTAATTATAATTATTATTTACATATTAATCAAACCATGTGCACATATTTTAAGAGAAATAATTATTAGAAATGGAAACAAGATTTTTTAGAAAATGAATATCAGTCAGATAATTCTTTCATTCGGTGCATGTGTCCATGGCTGACTCTAACTCCCAAAAAGAATGACAGAATACAGAATAGAGCAGATTCAATGTCAGTCTTCTTATTATCCAATACTTTTGCTAATTACAAGCATTGAGAAGACGTTTGCACACACATAGGTGAGCACAAGTAGACAGATTCTGTTACAGCAACCCCTTTTTACTTTTTATCTCCCTTTGAATAATATTCCAAAGATCATAGCATGATCTGTCACCCAAAATTATTTTTTAATGATTCAACAGTTGACAGTTTTATTAGGTCTTTCTTCACTGTCTTCGATAGCCAAGAATAAGCAAGTCCTTTGCCAATGGATTTATGACCAATCTTGGCCTTTCTGCTTTGCGATTCTTCAGCCACCTTGTGACTTATCCTCTGCTCAGTGGCCATCATATCCTTCTTGCTGGAGCAGTGGGCTCAGGTGAAGCAGGTCTGGGTGATGGGGCCTAATTGCTTTAATGGAGGAGATGCATGATCAAGGAGAATTAGAAAATACAAGTCTAGTATGCATCTCACTCAATCCTCATGGCCAAGGCTTGGAAAAAGTTGTCTCCAAGCTTAGACAGAATTTCTTACCTTCATGCTGCTTGAAGATTTGGGGAACCTCTCATTTATATGTCTATATATGTGTATTTACATATTTATTTACATATATTTGAATGAACATATATAGACAAAAATGCACTGCTTTGAATAAACATCTCATTTCTTTTTCATTTCCTGATCTTTTGCTCTGCCCAAACTCCTGGTAGCTCTACCTAGAACCAACATTTAGAAAATATTTGCGGGGAGAGATAACATGAAATACATTAGATTTGAATTTTCTAGTAGTATGTGAAAATAGTAAAAAAAAATGCCAATTGCCTTAGTAATAAGCAAATTTTAAGCCATAAGAGACGTATTACCTTTTCAATGTATAGACTTGTAATAATAAGCTTTGTATTACTTTGTACTCAGGTTGTTACAATCTGCGTGCACCTTATACTTAAGGTCCATCTCTATTAGGACTAGCTGTACTTGAAGTGCTTTTCAGATACATTTGGCTGGACTACTAGCCAACATATTACAGAATAATACCCCATCAGAGTGCTATACCAATCATAAAAAAAGAAAACTCTTGGCTTTTACTTGCACTTTGGGATGGATCTCAACCATCTCTGGAGCAACACCTGAAGTCCTTCTCATGGGTTTGGCTCCGCATTGTCACTGCCCACCATCCTTCTTCTAGTCCCCACCCTGCTCAGAGTCTATGCTCTTTATACCCCCATCTCCTCCTTGTCTGGTGCTCCCCTCATAGAGCGTACCCCTCTCTACTTTCCCCCTCTTCTGTGATGTGCGATCCAAGGCTGATCCAGAAGCTGAACCACAAAAATAAATTACCCGGTGAATAAGTTGCTCAATAAATAAATTTAATAACACTGTTTACCAGATGATGATCTTTTTAATGTCAGCCATTATGTCTGCAGAACAGAGTGGAGGAACTTGTGGGAGTATATATACAATGTTGATTCTTTCTTAAAAATAAAGATGGTGTATTTCCACATACTGCTGTACTGAGCAATTGAGCCAGTGTTTAGTCTCAGAATAGAAGGGGTTTTCTCTCTGTAAGCTCTGGTGCCTATCCTGAAACTCACTCTGTAGACCAGGCTAGCCTTGACCTCACAGATAACCACCTGCCTCTGCCTTCCTAGTGCTGGGATTAAAAGTGTGCACCAACACCATCCAGATAGTATCTCCATCTTTTAAAGGGAAGCACTTAGCCAAGGCCAGCTCCCACTCTATGCTACCCAACAGTTAACAGATTACCTTTAAAGCAAGCTCTTTTCTCAAAGACTAAGTCAAAGATGCAAGATGACTTAACAGTGCCGATCATGGGGATATGGGACAGCACTTTCCTTTATGATTCCTAGAGTGAAACTCAATATCAATAACCCAGTGCTGAAAGTCACCAATGGAGGCTCTCTCTGTGGGTGACGGTCCCATTTTCTGGATATTGATGTGACAGAGGGTCTTGGTCACAAGGAGATGATATTATCCACTGCAGCATCTGCTGAACATAAATCATGAACGTGCCTGTCTTCTGATTGAACACCTTAGTAGGAAATCTGAGCCTGCAGAAAGCTGCTGCTAATGCTACTTACTTCCTAGATAGAGTCTTGTGTTGCAATCATATTATCATATTCTTAAAGAAAATGCTAGATCTCCGATGTCTTAACTCTTAACACGGCCTTGACCTAGGATTTAGACAGACAGTGATAAATTAGTCTGTCTCCCTTCTCTGAGGATTTAAAACCTCAGAGTGTTGTTGAAGGGAACATGCAAAGATAACTCCCTGCTGGAGGTGTGAAACCCTCACCCTCGAGCATGGATGCTTATGGAGTATGTGGCAAAGGTGAGACAGTACACTTTTAGGAGCTGCCTGCCAGGACACCTGTAATCCTCACAGTAAGAGGTCAGCAAAGAGCATCGGAGCACGTGAGAGGAATGTGCTAGACATGTCCCCCATCCTCTCGTGTCACTGACCATAGTTCTCTCTCAAAAGACTCAGGACATGAGAAACAAGGGGAGCAGAGAGAGAAAGTAAAGTTGAAATGCCCCATCCACTACTCTAAGCTAATGACCCAGCCAACCCCACCCTTGAAGGGTTTTCCATTGGAAAGATCTGACTGAAATGTACCCTGGCATTGTGCTGAGTTCACCCATACAATCACCCTTTGAGTCTAAAATGTTTCTTGATAAAATTGAAAGAAGAAGGTATTGGAAGGGCATTCCAAAAAGATCTCTGAAAAGTTTAAATGTCCATTCCAGACACAGGCCACTAGTCTTCATGTGTGATACTCATTCACTGGGGAGATTATGACTGTTATTTTGGGAGCTCTGCATGGAATTGCTTTGTATACAACTTTATGTTTACCTAGAAGACCACGTCCAGATATGTCAAACAGAGAAAACAGAATATTTTGCTAAATCCCCTATTAAACAGTAGGGCATTTGTTTGTCGTTAGTACTAATTACCCAGTTATTTGTGAGCAAATAAGAGTTTTATCTTGGTTACCTAATTGAAATTTTATTATGAACAAATGAACAAATGAAAGTGTAGGAAATGCCCATTCATGTGTACATACACACACATGCATACAAACACACAAACACAGAGAAAGAGAGAGAGAGAGAGAGAGAGAGAGAGAGACAGAGACAGAGACAAATTCTACCTGCGATCTCTGATATATCCTTATCTTTCCAGAGCCACTAGCATCTGTTCCCCTATACCCAGCTCCCTGTGGTAGAGTCAAGGAGGGGAGCATTACCCAAGCTCCCTGGAGGCTCTCAGTGCTTTCACCTGGGACTGAGGCTTCTTGTGGGAGGCTGTCAGAACCCCAATTCTCAAACTGTATATGATGTAGTTTAGAGACACAAATTGTTTCTCAGTAACTTTGTATATTTATATTCACAGAATTCTAATTGTATTTATCTTGACTGTAAGGAAGCTCAAAGAAAATTGAAAATCAGTTAAAATACTCCAACTAATTTTCAAAGCATTTTATTCTTTTACTCCATTATTTTTATTATTTACATTTGTGTATAATATGTATGCTAATGAACTTTTTTAAAAGAAAGATACTTTTATGTAATCCACAATGGGAATATCTATCTATTGTTACAAAGAAAAGTACTATGACTGTGGACTTAAATTCAGTGTGGAGTAGCAGAGATTCTATAAATTGATGTTTTGTAATTTGTAAATGGAGGAGGGCATTGTCTAGCTTATCTTAGTTTGTGAAAAGAAAAATCATTTCAGTTTGCTATCAATTTATGGGGCTTTCATTTTTTGTTTCGTTTGGTTGGTTGGAGATGTAGCTCAGTGAGGGGGAACATGCTTTGTACATACAAGGCCATCAAACACACAAACAAATCAGATAAAACAAATGTGGTGGGGGTTTTTTGTTTGTTTGGGATTTTTTTTTTTTTTTTTTTGGTTTTTTGAGACAGGGTTTCTCTGTAGCTTTGGAGCCTGTCCTGGAACTGATGGAGGAAGGTCATTGGTTGAATAAAAAGAAACTGCTTGGCTCTCATTGTTTAGAAGATAGGTGGGAGGAGTAGACAGAACAGAACGCTGGGAGGAAGAGGAAGTGAGCTCAGACTCGACAGCTCTCCTCTCCGGAGCAGATGCCTCAGAGAGACGCCATGCTCCCTGGTCCAGGGAAGATGCACGCTATGAAGCTCCGACCCAGGATGGACTTAGGCTAGAATCTTCCCGGTAAGACTGGTGCTATACAGATGATAAGAAATGGGCTAGTCCAGGTGCGAGAGTTAGCCTAGAAGAGGCTAGGTAGAAATGAGCCAAGCGGTGTTTAAATGAATACAGTGTCTGTGTAATTATTTCGGGGCAAAAGCTAGCCGAGCAGGTGGCTGGGGTGTTGGGGACGCAGCCCCGCTGCCGCTCCTTATTACTACATGGAACTAGCTCTTGTAGACCAAGCTGGTCTCAAACTCAGAGATCCGCCTGCCTCTGCCTCCCGAGTGCTGGGTTTGTGTGTTTTTCAGTCATCATCATTATGATTTTGTTGCACTTTGATTCCAGTCATGGTGGTGAAATTGATAATATTTTTATTTATAATTAGCTTATGGGGAAGTATGTTTTAGAGGTAGGGTGGGAATTCTCTAATATATTTCTGCCGGGTTGAAAGGTACCAAGGAAGCAAAGCCCAGGAGATAACCAGGAATGTCTCCTGGACCGGAGGAGGCTGGGAGCTGAATGTCACGTTGTTAGTTTTAAATAATACAGGTGAATAAAGTGTGTTGATGTAATAAACAGCTACATGAATGAACGGTATTGGCAATTCTTCTAAATAGAGTGCCACGCTTTCAATTGTGATCCTTGATAGGGATGATTGCTGCCTATTACTCTCCTGTCTGAGGGCTTTCTCAAGAACTCGGAATTCAAGAATGTTCATAGGCTCTGAGACAGAAAAGATTGTAAGTAAGGGAAGGAAAGTAGAAGCTGTGTAACAATCAGGAGAGTCCAGCTATTAACTGGGCATGTCAACTTCAGAAATCCTTCTATACTGGGGAAGTTGGCAAGAGTCATATACATTGGCTAAGATAACTCTAAAATCAAAAACCAGTTCATGTCCTTTAGAAGATAGGCTTACTGTGTGTGTGTTTCTGTGTTTCTGTGCATGTGTCTTGTGTGTCTGTGTGTTTGTGTGTGTGTATTCTTAGTGAACTTTCCATTCAGAGGTCTCCTTTGGAAATGATTGGGGAATGATAAATTTATCAGAGTTCACAGCTTTTGCTTCTGTTTTTATTTTTAATCTAAAAGTAGAGATGATGGTGAAGATCTCTGTGATGTGTTTGGTGCTCTAAAAATTTCTATAACTTCTATTAATCTCAATGACGAGACTGTAGCTTTCCAGGTTAGAGCTGCACAAGTCTTCAGTTTGACCTAACCTTAAGTCCCCTGCTGTTACTACTTCTGACTTCAATGCTTCTAAAAAATAGGCACTGGATGGTGATGGGTAAGAACCATGGGCTCAAGTTTGAGCTGAACTTGAAGGAATTACTACAACATTAAGATTGATTCAGTTGTCTTTGCAGATGGAACCCTAAATTATGAGACACATATTGACCAAAGTCATCAGAAGAGACTTATAATGTGCGAGAGAAGTTTTGACAGTTTTCTGCCTCCCAGAGATGAGGAAGAGTGAGGGGCCACATACCCAGGCTTTTTCATATCTGAGAGTGCAAAGTTACCTTCTGTAGAATGGTTTCTGAAAAATAATTCACAATGTTTCATTTATTACATTAAGCAGATGCTATATGTAATATAACATGCAGATAATTAGATGAGTTAATAGGTAAATAAATAGATAATTAGTAACTGAACCAGTGGTTTCTCAATCTGTGGGTCACTACCCTTAGTGTTGAAAGATTTTTTAACAAGGTTTCCTGAGACCATCAAAAACCACAGATATTTACATTAAGATTTATGACCAAGGTAACATTACAGTTATGAAGTAGCAAAAAAAATATTTTATTGTTGGGAGTCATCAAAACATGAGCGACCCCTTCCGAGTCACAACTTTAGGAAGGCTGAGAACCACTGATCTGACCAATGGCGAAAGCCCAAAGGCATTTTGAACTTGAAAATTTCTACGGCAGTGGAAATAGACATTGTGCCCCTACGATGAGGATTGCTTTCAGGGAAATACTAGCAATCCTGGGCTTACTGCTTAATTTGGAATCAGGCATTATTTTACAGATAAAGGATGCTGAAGACGCCTCTAGACTACCAGGAGCATATCTCTTTACAGGGAGGAGAGTATCAATACAAGTAGCATACATCTCACTTTGGAAAAAAATCCCTCGTCCTTGTCCACAGTTGTGACCACCTTCCTATGCATTCCTGCCTTCTTCTTCGCTTTTCTCTGTAATCATGTGTTTGTAAAGCCATCTGATAACAATGCACAGCTGCCGTATTGGGGCAGCAAATTCCACAGTAAATAGTGAATAGTGGCTGGAAAAAAATAGTAGGCGTAATCTGTTTCCTTAATAAAAGCAGGGAAATTGTTAATATAAATTTTGTTCAGAAAGTACAGAAATAATCAGCTCATGACCTTGCTCACAGTATCCCGTTTCTCCAGTGCCCTAAGCCAGGCTGGTCCCTGGAACTCATGGCATTTACTGTTCCAATTTGTAGCCTTCTAAGTAGTTTCCAGAAGTAGAGATTATCCGGACTAGGCAGTCTTATTCCGGAGAATCAAGATTCACCTCACAGAGACACAACTTCCATTCATTCTCTGCACATAGGTACAAGCTGCATTTTCTTTCAGGCATTCTGAAGGACAGCAGATACTCCCCTGATTGCTTCAATTATTAATCTCTTAATAAAGAGAGGCAGTGAATGCCACCTTGGTTCTTGGAAAAGGGATTCCAGGTCAATCCGAAAAGAACTGAAGTGAAGTGAAGTGAGTTGAAGACAAGGATACTTCAGCAAACAGACTTTGGCATAGGGAGCTCACGAAACCCTGCAGCGTTAGCCAATGGGTGCAGATGCAGAGGAAAGAAGAGACAGGCAACAGGCTGGAAGGGGACACATCCGGGCTTCAACAGCCCAGATAAGTGCTGGAGAACACTGAGACTGTTGGTTTCTTATCAATTACACAAAGGAAGGGGCACTTTCCATAGTAATGAAAACCTGTGTTGTTGTGTAATTAAAGTCTTTCTTCATGTGCTTTCCTCTCTTCCTTTTCCTTGCAAGTCTCCTGAAGTTTCTAAGTGTGGTCCAGTGTGAGGCTTCAGCACTGTGGCTGTCAGAAAATATGTTCTCTGAGGAAAAAAGAAGTATAAGCCTATTTCACGTTCTAATGAAAATGATTTGGTTTTGGATTTTGGCCCAGCTGACACTGAAGACCAAAGTAGTTAAGGCAGGCAGGGACCTCTCCACACTGGGTGTTTATTAGACTCTCTTGTATGTAGCAGCAGAGATGCCATTTGAATTGCAAATTAAATGTTCTCTATAGCTCTGCCGGTTCTCTAAACAGTATCAGTGTCTTGAACTATCTGCCTCTTCATTTTCCAAGTGGTTTCTAGCAAAACCTGCTTTAAATGATTAACGAAGGAAGCCTTTCCAAGACAAAGTGAGAAAAGCCAATACTAGCAGAGCAAGTTCGTGCAGTAGCTTCAGGAATATGGAGTCCTACTGCTCTGGGTGTAAATTCGAGTACACACTAGCTGTGTGGCCTGGTACAAGTTAGCTAATGAGTTCCTCTTGCATTAAATAGGAATCAAACCATATCTGGTTAATAGGGTAGTTCTCTTAAGTGCATGTACATATCTAACAGTGGAAAATTCATAAATATTAGCATTCTTTATTTTCATCTTTTATGAAGAAATGAATTACAGTGAGGGACATGAGACACTGAGATCTTGACTCATAAACTAAATTAGGGGCAGACTCCTTATGTGAATGAGAATCTTATTCTCTATATATAATCACGATAGGTTTGCTAGACTACAAATTTGCCAACAAGGTTTTCCTAACACACTGGCATGTTAGAGGGGAAGATTTGACTGTGCTTTTGGGGTCCTCTTGGGACATTCAAAATAGTGTTTTGTGTTGAAGTGCGGGTCCCAACCATTAACCACGTAGTATTCTAGTATAGGTGTGTGTTCTTGTGACGTTATTAAAGTGAGTGGCGCTGGCCAGTGGCTGACCACGTAGATGAGTGGGTGATGTGGATTTGCCTAACTTTCCATTCTGTAGGCCATGTGACCATTCAGTTCCCCATAATTAATCACTTTATTTGGCCAGAAAGTTGAAAGCCGTGGTAATCCTGTGTGACGGGAGCGGTGATGACAAAAGCAGGTGGGGACAATGCCCGCCGTAAGTGCTGATGAACGCTAGTTTACCAACTGGCCTCTTTTCTGAGGATACACAGTAGGTCCTCATTTCCCAGCTCCCCTTGCACATATCATCAAGCTGGTAGGACACTGGTGAGACAGAATCAACCTTCGAAAGCAGTTATTTAAAACAAAGAGAAAGCCACATACAACTCTGTAGCACTCGTGTTAGCGATACATTGATTTGATAAAAGCAGCCAGAGCCTGGAGTCACGACTCAGAAGTCCTGGAGGGTATAGGGCTTCCAAACACACCGGTTTTAGAGTGACGGAAAAAATAATTCTTTGCGAAGGTAAGCCTGGGGAGGAAGCTAATTCACTTCAAGGCCAACCTGGACTCTTCTGCTGCTGCAGCCATGGACACTCAGCCCTGACTGTGCCTGGCTGATGCAACATTCTCACCACATAGTTCAGTCTCCGAAATAGAGATCCGAAGTACCTACAACCACTTTTCAGACGGAAATAAAAATTAGATCTGTTCATAAAACGGCCCAGAACTTAAGAAGCTGAGAATGGACGAACTAGATCTTATACAATACCTGGTGGTCTCTGAAGCAGGCGGCAATGCTAAATACGTAATCTTCCCATGTCATTGATGAATAAGTTATTGGGCTGAGCATGGAAAATCTCAGCATGTGAGTCAGCTAACACACTGGCTGCAGAGCCGATGCAATGATGCACTGCTCAAGAGGACTCCGGCAACTGCACAGAGCACAGCAGTGAAGTATCAGAGGCCACTGCAGTGGCTTCCACCACACGCAGAGGCATAACGTACCGAGCTGCGTGCTGAGATCTCTGCTGGCTAATTTCCTGTCCACTTGACTCAAGCTGGAGTCATCTGAGAGAAGGAAACTCCATGGAGGGAATACCTTCCTAAGTGCAGGCTGTGGGCAAGCCTGTGGAAACTTGCTCTTGGTTAATGGGGGAGAGAACAGCCCATCCTGGGTGGTTCTGCCTTCAAGCAGAGGTGGTCCTGAGTGGTTCAAAGAAAGCAAGCAGAGCATATCATTGAGAGCAAGGCAGTGAGCAGCATTCCTCCCTGGCCTTCTTTCAGTTCCTGCCTAGAGTTTCTGTTCTCACTTCCCGCAGTGATGTTGTAGTAAACAAGCCCTTTCCTTTCCTGTTTTTTTCTGGCCATGGTGCATCACCGCAATAAAAACCCTAAGAAAGACTTTTCTCAGGTCAAAAGAAAATTCCGGTTCCCCAAACTTCAAAAGGCAATCCAAATATCGAGAAATGAAGTTAATCTGGACTCCGGGATTTCTGCTAGTTAGACAAAATCCAAAATTGCTCAGGAACTTGCAAAACAAATTCCCATCTGTCAAAGTGAGCTATTTCCCTCACCTCTAGCAGAAGGGACATATGCTACCTGCGGTGCCTGTCAGCATATCAAAGCCCATGGTGGCCTCCAGGCTCCCTAGGTGTCACAGGTATCTTTGACACATTTCTTTTTTTTTTATTTTTATTTATTTATTTATTTATTTATTTATTTATTAAGGATTTCTGCCTCCTCCCCGCAACCGCCTCCCATTTCCCTCCCCCTCCCCCAATCAAGTCACCCTCCCTCATCTGCTCTAAGAGCAATAAGGGTTCCCTGACCTGTGGGAAGCCCAAGGACCGCCCACCTCTATCCAGGTCTCCTAAGGTGAGCATCCAAACTGCCTAGGCTCCCCCAAAGCCAGTACGTGCAGTAGGATCAAAAACCCACTGCGATTGTTCTTGAGTTCTCAGTATTCCTCATTGTCCTCTATGTTCAGCTAGTCCGGATTTGTCCCATGCTTTTTCAGACACAGGCCAGCTGGCCTTGGTGAGTTCCCGATAGAACATCCCCATTGTCTCAGTGAGTGGGTGCACCCCTCGCAGTCCTGAGTTCCTTGCTCGTGCTAATATACCCAAGAGAGGCCCTATCATACAACAAAAGTATATGCTCAACTATGTTCATGGCAGCATTGTTTGTAATAGCCAGAACCTGGAAACAACCTAGATGCCCTTCAACGGAAGAATGGATGAAGAAAGTATGGAATATATACATATTAGAGTATTACTCAGCAGTAAAAAACAAGGACTTCTTGAATTTTGCATACAAATGGATGGAAATAGAAAACACTATCCTGAGTGAGGTAAGCCAGACCCAAAAAGAGGAACATGGGATGTACTCACTCATATTTGGTTTCTAGCCATAAATAAAGGACATTGGGCTTATAATGCATGTTCCTAGAGAAGCTAAGTAAGAAGGTGAACCCAAAGACAAACACATAGGCATCCTCATGAATATTAACCTTCATCAGGCGATGAAAGGAGACAGAGACAGAGGAGCACGGGACAGAAATCTCAAGGTCCAAATCAGGAGCAGAAGGAGATGGAGCACGAGCAAGGAACTCTTTGACACATTTCAAACTCTAGGCAAGCAACCCAAATTTCTCACCTCCTCCCCCACCCAAAACTTTCTTCAGGGCACAGACTTCCCTTCCCCCAGCTACTCACCCTTCTTTTTTTATTATTATTATTTTCTATTTTTTTAAATTTCTTTTATTTTTATTTATTTATTTTTTCTTTTTGGTTTTTCGAGACAGGGTTTCTCTGTAGCTTTGGAGCCTGTCCTGGAACTCGCTCTGTAGACGAGGCTGGTCTCAAACTCACAGAGATCTGCCTGCCTCTGCCTCCCGATATTTTCTATTTTAAAAAAGTAAACAAACTACCTTTTTTTATTTTACATACCAATCCCAGTACCCACTCACTCCCCTCTACCATTCCCTCCACCTTCCCCTCCCACCCTCCATCCACTCTCCAAAGAGGGCCAGGAACATTGCTCCTAGGAAAGCCTAAGGCCTCCCCACTATATTCAGACTGAGCAAGGTATCCATCCAAAGATTGCATGTCTTTTTCTTTCGGTTCTGAAAGGTGAAGATACGAGGGATGACATCAGACTTTGACACCATCCATTCAGGATTGGGCTTTCAGGAGACTTGTGTTTGGGCTCTAATTTCCTTGCTACCCACACAGCAGAGATAATTTAATGCCTGCTGTCTTCTTTGAGAATAAATCACACAAATGCTGCAGGATAAAAATCAGATAAACTAGGAAAACAAATAAGCAAAAACTATTAAGATTCCTAATATCATTTATTATTTATGTGTACCACAGAAACTAATTCCTTTTGCATCCATAAATATTTAGTTGTGCCCCAATGTCTTAAACTACTTAAAATGACTTGCTGGACACACATTCCATCCTATTAATTCCAAGTATAATTTGCCTTATAGGTAAAAAGAGAAACCACTTAAATCATATATAGTCTATCTTGTAGGCCTTTATAAACTAACCCATATCTCACATCAAGTACTTTTTCTTAATAATTTATTTGTAATTAATGTTAGGAAGATTATACCTATGGCATGGTTGGTTTTGATCCACAATTTTAGCATTTAGTGGTTCCTTTAAAAAATATCATCTAAAATCATTGAGTTGTATCTCAATTGGTAGAGTGTTTGCCTAGCATGCCCCAAAACCTAAATTCAGTCCCCAAACTGTATATGCTGTTGCATTTTTTTAATTCTGGCACTAGGGAGGTAGAGGCCAAGATCAGAAATTCTTTCATCGCATAATTAATTTGAACCCATCTTGAAATATTGTGACCCACAGTCAAAAATCATTAAAGAAAAATAATGAATTGTGGCTCTCACTTTAAGACTTAAAGTAGGAATATTTACAAGGCGATAAATATGGTATGTGTTTACACTTAGTTGGAGCATATTAAAGTGTATGTCACACACTTCTGAGAGTCCCAACGTAGGGAGCCAATGAGGTCAAGACTATTTTCATTACAGTGCTGAGCAGTTACTTTCCTTTTAAGCTACGATGACATTTGAACTAATGATGCAAAATTAGAGGCAGGCAGAGTTGATGACCCACAGTGTAAATCAGGGCAGTGAAGCTGGGATGTCACTGTGCTCCTCTGGATTATTTCCAGTTAAATAACAGGAACATTCTTGATGAGCTAGGAGTACCTCAGTTTTATCAAACTCTAGAACACACGATGCAATGTTCTTGTCTGAAGTAAAGAATCTCACCCTTAATTAAGATGTGACTTTTAAGTTATGAGATAAACTAGCCACTTGTTCACTGGACATCATTTTTATTTGAAATAAGAATAGACAAATAAAATTCTCGTAATTCGCAATTGGCTCTTGGTGGACATTATCTTGAAGATGGAAAAAATGAACCTGTCACTTCAAGAAACACCTTTGTTTCAAAAGATGCAATACAAGCTTCCAAGAAGAATCTAGAGTTTTAAGAAGCTTGTACTTACCACACTGAGCCTGATACCTCCCCAATACTAACAGATTCCTGTGCTCATACCAGGGGTGATATGAGCAAAGCCCTATTTTTTTGGAATATGTATAACGAGCTGTATCAACATCTGGAATATCTGAATAAATAATGAATCACTATTTCTCATACATAACACAAACTCCAGCATAGATGAAACACTCATCAATGTACAGAATAGGTCAAAGGTCAATGGATATAACATGAAAATGTATTGACATGCTTTTTCACAGTGCAGCTAACCTGCAAGAGCTCCACTTGTCAAGTTTCATGCTTTATCAATTATCTGAAAGAGCTATTAAAAGAACCTTTAATTTTTAAATTATATATGTGTGTGTGTGTTTATATTTTCTTCATATACTTCAGTAAAAAATACATGTATATAAAACCAAAATATACTGTATGGAAAAAAAGTACCCTAATTAAGACTATATAGGTAAAAGAAGAAATTTATGAAGATTGCCTCTGCCCCAGCCTCTGCCTTTCCTCTCTTCTTTCTTTCCCCTTTTCTTCTCTAATTATTGCCCATTCATTTTTCTACCATGGATTCAGTGTTCCTATTGAAACTTCATTTGCTTGCAACTAAGGTATCAGTGATTATGCAAAGAAACCAGTGCTTACAGATGAAGCATTAGCTATGAAATTAACAGGGATCATATAAAATGGGGTGATGGGTATACGTTTATCTACAGAATTATAACAGCACTCATCTGTAACATGAACAGCAAACTTTTGGTTTGAATGATTTTTTTTTGTATCAGGCCTATAAAGGTTTAAGCACAGATCACTTTTTAGCCACCAAGAAGTGTGCGTACTATCCTAGTGACAACCTTCTGCTTGCCATAAGCGTCTCTGTCATCAAAAAACACATGGCCTTATTTTAGGCTGATATAATACTTTCAAGACTTTTGAGTTTTTAAAAAATTGGGCTTTTCCACATCTGAATGAGCTTGACATTTTGAGATCTCTGTAGCTGGATTCTAGATTATGGGAAGCACAGCAGCAAAGTTTGCAGGGCAGCTGGACTTTTGACAGATAGATGTTACGTTCCTGAGTGGAAGTCCTTCACGATGCATAAATTGGTGACACTAACCTCTCCTAGGGCTGCACACACCATTATCTATTCCCAGAAATTTGACAGTTTCTACTGACTCTGATTGCAATGCCAGCTGTGTGACAGACACTCTTTGGCAGACACAATAACTTCACTTCAGGAGAACTTCAGAGTACTGTGTAATCTTCCTGAAGACATGTTCAGTGGCAATTAGGGGTGCAAATTTAATACACACTCAAATACCTAACATCATAAATCAAAGTGGTCTAACTTTGTTAATAATAGTATAAACACACGTATGTGCAAGGCAAAGGAATTACACTTACAGGCTGTCAATTTGTTCTTGCATTACAAATATTATAGTGTATATTCTAATGTTAGATAGTTTGGAATGCAACAAACATCAATACATATATGTATATGTGCTTGATTGTATACAGTCATTAGTAAAACAAAATTGCCTGATTATTTGTGTCATATCTTAACGACAATATGTTCACTTGAACATATGTGCATTGAAAAGGCAGTGGGTCCAATACCCAGCAGCCGTTTTATCCTTCACACTGAAAGAAGAAAACTGAGATGTAAGATAAGTGAGCAGCTTTGAAAGCATACAAAGTTGTAACCGATCCGTAAAGCATGGAGACATGTATTATGTGAATGCAGGACTATTATTACTTCTTTGTTATATCAAACCTCTCTTATGCTTATTTTTAAAAAGAAAAATATATACGCATAGATGTCATTCATCTGTCATTAATCATTATTTGATGCATCCTAGCTGCCTTTTCCATTGCTTTGATAAGAGATCATGACTAGAGATACTTAAAGAAGAAAGAGTTAATTTGGCACAGATGGTTTCAGAAGGTTGGAATCTTTGACCATCATGGTGGGGAACGTGGCACCGGGTAGGAGGGTGTGGCCCTGCAGTGGCAGCTGAGAGATCATGCTTTGAAATACAGCCTGGAGGCAGAGAGAGCTGACTGGCAAATTGTATGGCTTTTTGAAATGTCAAAGCCCATTCTCAGTGAAACCCTCCAAAACAAGGATTACCTCTTAGTCCTTCCCAAATAATTCCACCATATAGGGTCCAAGCATTCAAAGACATGAGCCTACGGGCGCCATTCTCATTTAAACCTCCACTCTTGCCTTGCCTAATGAACTCTGATGAAAATCTACTCACACCGATGTATGTGAACGCAATTTGTAAGAGTTTGTACTCCTTAAGAGAAATAATTAGTAGTTTCATTGTCTTTAGCTGCAGTTGGAGATAACCTCAATGTCTATTAAAGCTGCATTCACCCTCAGAGAACACCTGAAAAGAGCAGTATGACTGTGAATGGTTCTAGATTTTTGTTGCTGTCAAATTAGAACAAAGTAGATAAAGATTAGAAACATAAATGGGGCCGAAGCTATACCCCAACTATAGTATACATTTTTCTTTTTTTTCTTGGTTTTTCGAGACAGGGTTTCTCTGTAGCTTTGGTGCCCGCCCCGGAACTAGCTCTTGTAGACCTCGAACTCCCAGAGATCTGCCTGCCTCTGCCTCCCGAGTGCTGGGATTAAAGGCGTGCGCCACCACCGCCCAGCTACCTTGTGCAGGCCCAGGGTTTTATTTATCCCCATATAAAACAGTCAGTTCACTAACAAAATAAACAAATAAACTGAATTTTTGCTCTCACTAAAATTTTAGATGCATTAAAACATTCCAGACACTAACAGGCAGCTTTTATTATTTAAAATGTCTGAAGTGTCATGTTCGTGTTCTGATTGGAGCACCGGCATTATCTTTCCCTCCAACAGTGAAGTGATCAGTGCCTGAAGAACAGACCTTCTTAGGGATGTTTTCATTGTAAAATGCATCTTCAAGCTGTGAAGTTGATCTCCTGTCAAGATCACTAGCCTATCCTGTCTGCTAATGTATAGGTCACCATCTCGGTTTCAACACTGAGTTCTTGGCCTATGTGACTATTTTTGACACTAACTAGAAAGCAAAGATCTGTAATGTATAAAGGTCACTCCTACTTTACAAATTTAAATATATATTTTTCTTTTACAAAATTGAGAAAGTATCTCAAAGGACGTACAAACAGTATGCAACAAATTTCAGCACGTCTTCATGATAGAACTAAAGAAACTAGCATTAGACAGATAATTTGACGACATAATAAAATACATGTGACCTAGAGAAGCTAAATAAGAAGGTGAACCCAAAGACAAACACATAGGCATCCTCATGAATATTAACCTTCATCAGGCGATAAAAGGAGACAGAGACAGAGGAGCACTGGACAGAAAGCTCAAGGTCCAAATCAGGAGCAGAAGGAGGCGGAGCACGAGCAAGGAACTCAGGATCGCGAGGGGTGCACCCACACACTGAGACAATGGGGATGTTCTATCGGGAACTCACCAAGGCCAGCTGGCCTGGGTCTGAAAAAGCATGGGATAAATCCGGACTAGCTGAACATAGAGGACAATGAGGAATACTGCTAACTCAAGAACAATCGCAGTGTTTTTTTGATCCTACTGCACTTACTGGCTTTGGGGGAGCCTAGGCAGTGTGGATGCTCACCTTAGGAGACCTGGATAGAGGTGGGCGGTCCTTGGGCTTCCCACAGGTCAGGGAACCCTGATTGCTCTTCGAGCAGATGAGGGAGGGTGACTTGATCGGGGGAGGGGGAGGGAAATGGGAGGCGGTTGCGGGGAGGAGGCAGAAATCCTTAATAAATAAATAAATTTAAAAAAAATAAAAAAAAGATGAATTAGAAAAAAAATACATGTGACCAATCTACTTGCAAGATATCCTAAACAGGGACAAATCAAGTGCAATGACATGAATACCTGTTGGACCAGAACTTAACATCTAAGTAAATGTTTACTGAATGGATGAACTTGAGTGTGTGTTCAACATAAGCCCCCAATGAGTCAAGCCTACAACTTCGGCCCTCTCTCCTTGACCTTGAAGTCCAGACTGAGAGATCTGATTTTGAATACACTTGTACATCTTTGGAAGTGATTTGGACAGAGCCTTTCTGGTTGTTTGAACAGCACAAGAATGTTTAGAAATAGGGCAGACCATAAGAACTGTCTGCTTCCAAATTTATTTTTAGATGGTTCTGTAGGATGGTTAATACTTCATGCAAAATCTTTGGTAGTATAGCTCCATTCTGACCATTCTGAAGAGAGTTGTAAAAATTAAAAAAATGCTGGTGGCAATTCTCACAATGTGCTGGGAATCCTGAGATGTTCTTTGGGGTTGGAAGAGGTGTTTGGATGTGTATTTCTGTGGTTACTGTTTGTTTTCTGTTCTTTTTTTTTTTTTTGAAAGAAAGTGAAAAATAGATTAAAAGAGAGACAACACTCAAAACATATTTTGTTATGTTGTGTAAGATGTGGCGATAAGATTGGAAGCTGCTTCTAGCTCCAGGCACCCTTGATGGCAAGCTGCCTTTCCAGATCTGTCACTCAGTGTCACCAGTGCTGGCTTCTTGTGCAGCAGGGACAGATCTGAGTTCCGCCTGCCATGGTTTTCAATCTGCTTTATTATCTGAGCTGTCCACCTGTGAGTGTGCTGTGTATTTCTCTGTGTGTTTTCCTTTCCAACTCCCCCAGTCCATTTCCAATACTGAAGGTGATGTAGGAACTGATAATGGAATGACCTTGAGGCCAAAAAAACGTGCAGTGAATAACGTTCAATAAAATGGACTATGACAGGTATTTCATAAAAGACGTTTGCGAACAGATGACTTCTTACAAAGAAAATAAACTAACATTGCTTTGTTGTTCAGGTGCCAAAGTGATTTGCTGTGCTCTGCTCTAGCAGCTTCTGATTGACTTTTTCTCTTGTGAAAAATGAGGGAAAGAAAAGAAAAAGATTGCTCTGTGTGAGCCATTCAATACGAAGGCAGGCCATTAATTGTTGTTTGTCTTGTTCTAATACTTCTGTTCATGCTAATACAGATAATGTCAATGTGGTTAAGCTTCGAGAATGACAGCCATCCTTACAGCCAGTACTGGCTGGGCACAGGCGTGTTCTCTGCATTACCATAGCACACATGTTATCTAATTAACCTAGGAACTCTGAGGAGCAAGGAAAGACACCGTGGAGTTAGGGGAACTCACCAAGAAACAGTGAACTAAAACTGAGAGTCAAACCAAAGCCTCTAAAGAAACAAAACATTTGTACTTCTGTGCATTACCCCTTTTGAAATTTTATTTCTTGGAGGGTGTGCAGTGCCAGAATCTAATAATAAAATTGCAGAATTAAATGAGGGAGAGATATGGATGCCAAGAGAGTAAACACTTACCTGGAAATTACATCAAATACATAGGCATTAGAACAGAACAGTGTAGAATTGGCAACATGGAGGCTGGGGCAAACTAAAGGAATCTGCCCCCTGGAGAAGAGTTATCAATATCTAGGCTAAACTAGTTAGTGATATTGGGAATACAACCTGCAGCTATCTGTTTGCGAACTATTTTTCAAGAGAAGCTAAAACCGAAGTTTTGTGTGATCTTTGGCAAATTGAAAGATAAATACAGCTATACATCTGTACTTTGGGCTGTAAATATATTAAAGGATTATATATATCAGGGGAACTGCACCTGGGGAGAGATTAAGTAATCACTCCTCTAATAAATATATATGAACAGAGAAGTTAGTCTGCCCTCAGTGGTATCGCCACACCATTGCAAACTAACTTAGGAAATGGAACAAGCGACTTGATCTCTCTGAGTGCATTTCCCTTATCATAATGTTGTTCAGACATTATTGCTAGACTTGTGAAATTTATGCTGAATATTTAATAAGATAAAAATGTATAAACTCTTTGGAAAAGATCAGGACACAATTGGCCTCATCTCTTCCCCTTTCTTCTCTAATATGGAAGGTGAATTTTGAAAGCATATAGATTAAATTCAGAGAAGGGAACATTTGACAAAAACCTAAAGGAGGGGGATTATTTGAATACTCTGGGTGAAAATAGTAGGAAAGGGGTTTCTACAGAAATGATATCAGCAAGCTCCCAAGTGCTGGGAATGTTTGCTACACTCACCTCTCTAATAACCGATTCACAATGTGATATAAATACCAGGCAGGAGATTAAATTAATCCATGTAATATAAGACTTAATTGCCAGAGTATGAGGCAGAGCTGTAATTGAGGATCTAGAAGAGACTCACTTTTAAAAAATTGTGCAATGATAATACCAAGTTGACTTAAAAAGCATTTATCTTATAACTAAATATTTAGGGACAGATTAATGGGTATGGTCACTGAGCTATCATGACTGAAAATAGAGAAAATCTGAGAACAATTCAAGAGGTTCATGGGAGAGACCTTGCCAGGCAAGTCTCCCTTGAAAGAGTCGCTGATTGAAGAGGGTAATAAAGAATCAGAAGGATCAAACCTGGCTTCAGATCTAGGATGACAAAAGAGGGAAGTAATTAGGATCCATGAGGACTCAAATGTTTACTTGGTCCCTGACTGCTGATGTGATTAGGAGCAAACTGCTAGTTTCTTCATGTATCCCATAGGAATAGTATATCTAGTACTAGAGTTGCTTTGCTATTTAGATACCATTTTTAAGTAAGATAGACCCGACATGACGTAACCTTGTAATAAATAGTAATCCCAATGTTCTACGTCCCCAACAGGGTATCCATTGGAGCAGTATGTAACTTTCTCTGTGCATTTTTAATGGATACATACATTTCATAATCTGCTTCCTCCAGCTGTGTTCCGCTTGCCTTTCTCCAAAGGAACATGGAAGCAGGGGGCTGAGGCTGGATTTAAGCTGCTCTGTCTTCTCAAGAAGCTTTTCATGG
The DNA here is from genome assembly GCF_037038515.1 of Microtus pennsylvanicus. NCBI lineage: Eukaryota > Metazoa > Chordata > Mammalia > Rodentia > Cricetidae > Microtus > Microtus pennsylvanicus. The sequence goes on from NC_134596.1 coordinate 38,565,389, forward strand.
AGAAGCTTTTCTTTTACTAAGTTTGGAGTGCCTTTAAAGGCACCCAAGATTGTGGGACTATGACAATAATAGTTTGTTAAAACTTCAAACGTTCTGGGTAGTACTCCATTAAAAGAAAACTTCAGGAAGACAAGAACCTAAGAAAAAAATCCTGCATCCCAGAATTCCCATAGCATGGCGGCCAATGAAACAGAAAGCAGAACTTATTTCAAAATTTGGGCTGCATGCAAAGTCTTACACTGTGGGTATGAAAATCTTGAGGCCAATTTGCCCTTTAACAATAGTACTTTTTAAATCAAATTCAGTATTTTATATTGCAGCTCTATAAACAGTCTCCAAAGTCCAGGTTAGCAATGTTGAAGTTGGCTAGCTGCACATTATAGTGCATTCAACCTGTGTACGTTTAGCCCATTAAATGAAAATGCTACCACCGAATACCACTTGACTCAAGGTGTACATGCCTCTCCGTCTTCATAAAGGAACTGGTCAATTCCGTCATCTCCTCTGCCTAAAGGGAGAGTCACTTAATAGTTGGTCAAAGTGCTGAGAATAAGTGGTTGTATGGACTCAGTCTTAAATGGAACATCTCCATCCCTCTTTCCTCCACTGTCGTTCATAAAATATCACAGGAAAGAATGCAGGAACCGGAGCACAAGGAGGAGTGCCATGAATACTGTCTTCTGGGTGTGATATGACTATAGCCATCACAAAGTCACAACAGCTGTCATAGCCTGTGCAAGACCCACACAAGGTCAAGCTCGTTGACATTCCGACGAGAATGGAAAGAGGCTAATGTGGCCCCGTCTCTAGCTGAGGAACTATGTTAGTCAATGGCAGTGGCCACTGGGAGGGCTTCCCATGCTCACACATGTGTTCCCAGGTCATGTGCTTATGAGAAGTACTAGTTTGATACATAGGATATATAATAAGAAACATGAAGTTGGGATGGGAATACGTTGAGGGTGACTGAGGTGACTGGAAATGGGAGAGGGGTATAAATGATCATAATACATTGCATACCTGTGTGAGATTCTCAAAGACTAAGATCCAATTCTTTTGAAAGTGAAATGTAACTATGTTGTTCTAGGAGAAGGGCCATAATCTTACTACCTGATTCTGAAATTTTCTGATGATTTTTTTTATATCATAGAAGTTCTCCTAAGACTTTGCTACCTAAGTTGCTAAAACAAATGCAAACTTATTTTTTTTCTTATTTTACAATTGGTTTTGGCTTGAAATGAAAGATCCTCGGTCATTGTATTTCAGCAGTGCTGACTGATACGTTACCTAATGTGTTTCCACAATGTATGGAAGCCTTAGGCTGGGGGATAAACTCCCCGCCCCCTTTCTCTCTCTCTCTCTCTCTCTCTCTCTCTCTCTCTCTCTCTCTCTCTCTCTCTCTCTCTCTCTCTCTGTGTGTGTGTGTGTGTGTGTGTGTGTGTCTCTCTCTCTGTCTGTCTCCTGTCCTGGTTTCAGAGTTCTGTCCTGGGTGCTACCTACAAAGGATGTTCCCCTTGTGCATACATGGATGACATTAAGATTAAATTCTAGGACTGTCAAATAAACATTTTCTCAAGGTGCCTACTCAGGAATCTAAATCTTGCCCACTTGGGCATGGGCATTAGTGTGATTCTATGCAGCAGTCAGATAGTCAGATTCTCTTCTGCCCTAAAGAAGCAAACACACCAAAAATAACCTGTGAAGCCCGAGAAACTGCTGGGTATCCACAGTGTGCTCTGCCATATGGCTGGCTTCTCACATCCCTCCACCTCCTTGCCAATGAGCCTGACATGAAAGGAGCCATCTGAGGGAAAGGTTGTAGTCTGATCGGGCCCTGCTCTTGGAGGGATGTTCTTCACATCGGATCCTCTGGCCCCGAGGCCCTGGCAGTGGCCAGGATCGAAGATCTCCTACCCTGTCTCAGGAGCCAAGTAACAGAGGAAACGAAAGCAGCCTTCTCCACCCAGAGCCAGCTGGCAGCAAACTTCATATCTCTGTTTCAGGGTGCAGCTGATAATTGACAGGTGATCTATATTCACGGCATTGCTAAGCCTAATGCTTTTTCTCTTTTAAATTACTGTTGAACCTATAAATAGTAATGTCAAGGCGACTGTTTAAATAAAGTGTCTTAGACAGATTATGATATTAATATTATAGTGCAAATCAATTAGATCTAAAATTATTAGGTACTTGGACATAGAGCGACTTGGCCGAGCCCTTCATTTTATGGTGGCCTCTTCAGTCATTGAAACAATTATTCCCAAAACTGAACATAGAGACATCAGCATTTTTCACAAGTATTTATTCTTTGATAATATGTATATTTAATTTTTCCAGCATTCTAATGTATACCGAAAAAACACTGAGTGGCATTGGGACCATACACAATAGTGAAAGAACATGCTGAAATAACCATTTGATTGAGGATGAAACTGAGATCGAGAATATGTGAGTGGTGGTCCCAGAGTCTAATATTAGGAATTTTTAAATTAAAAATGATTTATTGATTTAAAGTGATGGCTCCTTGGTACCAATATTTACTGTACAAGCATAAGCATCCATTACAAATCCCCAGTGCTTACACTGAAAGCTGAGTGCTGGCCCGCACCTTTAATCTGATCACTCAGGGGGCAGAGGCAAACGGATTTCTGTGAGCCCAAGGCCAGCTTGGTCAGAGTGAGTTCCAGGACTGACTCCACAGCTCCTGGGAAGCCCAGTCTGGAAAAAAGCACAAAACAAACAAAGTTGAGTGCATGTGAATCTGGATGAGAGGGGAGGTGCAGGGAACTGGAAGGAAGGGAGGGAAGAGATACTGAAGTCGAGATGTTTTGTATTGTATGAGACAAGAATTTATTTTCAATATAAATACATGCATACAGACCTACATACATGTATACATACATGCATATGAACACACATAAGTGAAAATCTGAGTATGCCTACAAGCCCTTTTTATCCCAGCCCTGTAGAAGTCCTGAGCAGAGGGTTCCTGGGACTCTTGGCCTATTGGCTAGATCCAGGTTCAGTTAGAGATCAATCTCAAGGGAATAAGATAGAAGGTTTGTAGAGCTGGACACCAGATGTCCATGTATTTACTTCCTTCCCATACGTACAGGCACTTCTGTCCTCACACACAAGTGTGCATACACCATACAAACCCTCATACACACACACACACACAAAAGAGGAAAGGGAAATGAGTTATCAAATTTCTACCAGCATTTCTAAACTAGATATTAAAAGAATATCAACTACAAAATAAAAGACTTAGAAAGTAAGGAGACTGTTCATGAATAATTAAAGTGAAACAGAATGCCAAAGAAGCAAGAAATAAAATTTATTAGTAAGTTACTTCTGGACTAATAGGAATAATGCATTGAGATGTTTTTCATATATCTGTCCCATTAAATACTGAACCCCCATCTTAATTAATTTTTAGTAGAAATGATGCGAACAAAATAAGGCATTGCCTTGTTAAACTTACTAAGTATATTTATGCTATTACACCTGGGATTGGCCTCCCAATTTACTTTTGATTGGTTATTGTTGATACACAGAAGGATTTCTTACTTGTACTTTAATTTTCCACCATACAACGTATCGCATTATCAGTTTTGACAATCTTTGGTAGTGTTTAGAGTTCTCTGTATATGATAAAACAAACCAGAACACGTGACTCTTGCTTTTTAATTTAGATGGTCTTTGTGTTTCTTTCTTGATTTCTCAGGCTGCATGCAGGCACAGGTGGAACGGCGTGATGGGATGAGCTCTGAACCCTGCTTTATACTTAGAGGGGGGCACTTTCCACTTCCACTGCTGTGCACGATGTTAGTTACGGCCTTTTCACACTGGTGACATTCTTCATATGTGAACTTTGTTATTCTAAAATAACTTTTTTCTGCTCCTAACATGTTGAGCGTTTTATCACTAAATCTAATGTTCTTCCTAACATGTATTGAAGTTTTCCCATGGTCATTAGCCTTGATTCTAATAATGTTCAGAATGGCATTGACTAATTTGAATTTCTTGAACCTTGGTTATGACCTTGCGCCCTGGAAATAAATTATATTTGGCCATGGCCTTTGAAAAGTATGTTGAATATTATTCATTAATGGGCACCCCAATGTTCAGCAGGGTCATGAATCTGTGACTTTCTTGCATCTTCTTTGTGAAGCTTTTCTGTTACAAACTACATTGGGATGTGTTGATCATCTAATTTCCAAAGAGATTAAGAAAAATCATGGATACTCCATCATTAAATGTTTCATAAAGCTGATCCATGAAGTCACGCAGTCTGGGATTTCCCATGTTGAGGGATTTTGATTATTGATTCATTCATATCTTTTGGTTATGGTTTTCTATTTCTTTTTGTCTGAGTTTCAGTAAATGCTATTGCTTAGGAATTTATTCATTTTTCTGGATCTCTAATATTTGACATGTAATTATTCAGAACAATTCTGTCATTGTCACTTAATATCTCTTCTTTTAGCTGGACAGTGGGGGCACACATCTTTAATGGCTACACTTGGGAGGCAGAGTCAGGCGGATCTCTGTGAGTTTGAGGCCAACCTGGTCTACAAGACCAGGGCAGGCTCCAAAGCTACAGAGAAACCCTATCTTGAAAAAACAACAACAAAATAAAAAACCCACAAAACCTCCTATTTTTATCAGTAAAATACATTAGTAAATTTTTTGCAGTCCTCCTTGCTTATACAGTTACAATTGTATTTATTCAATAGGTAGCTAGGTTCTCAGGTAAATGTCAACAAATCTTGTTTCCAGGGCAACTTGGGCTCATTTTCCCTGGCAGTGTTTAACTTGGCAATGAGGAGAAGGAACACTCTAATCAATTGCTATGTGCTATTCCAAATATAACAGCTTAATGGGGAACGTGAACCTGCGTTCTCCAGAAGAAGTGTTTATGTATCGGCAGCTTGCTAGCTCATAATGTCAAAATACCGTACTTTAGCAACATTTTAAAAGATGGAGGGTGGTCATATTGGGATATATCCCCTCTGTAATTAAAGTTCTCACCTCCATCCCCAGACTAGCCAGATCACAGTTACTGCATCAGTCCATCTGTTTGAGGTATCCAAACACTACGGAAAAGGACTACATCCTACAGAAATAAGACAGCACTTACTGATGACAATCTCATGAATTTCTTGAATGTTTTACAGCTGGTTTCTTTCACTATAAGAAGTGGTAAAGTACAACCTGGGCCATAAGTTTCTGTGAGAATAAAAATATGTTAATGTGCCTCAAAATTATACAGTTAGAAAGAACAGCCCCTGGAGTAATACTGTAATGTCTGACCCCCGAGCTTCAACACTGACTTGAACACTGATTAACCTTGAACAATCTGTTGAACCTCTCACAATAAATTTCCCCATATGAAACAGAAAACAAGCTCAAGGTTTATGCCCTGTGGGATACTAACGGGATCATTGATATGATTCAATAAGATAATGCATATCAGGTACTTCTAACTCTTACATAATAATTATTCAGTGATTTATAATACCTTTAAATTTTTGACATTTTTATTAAAAGAATCTTTCATACAATATATTTTCTTCATGGTTTCCCTCCCCTAATTCCACGCAGATACAAAGAGATAGAGGAGAGAGAAAACTATATGTAACTTAAAAACAAACAAACAAACCAAAACAAGAAATAATAAACCCTACAAAACCAAATATTTGAAACCAAAATACAAATCAAAATTCCAATAAAACAAAAAATCCTCTAAGAAAAAAATGAGAACTGTCTGCAAAATTACCACCGAGTTTGTTTTGTATTGGTCAACTGCTCCTGAGTATGGGGATTTCTCTGACATGTGATTAATATATCCAGTAAGAATCCATTGGATAAAAAAGATTTTACCTTTGCCAACAAGTAACAATTGCAGATAGCTTCTTGCTCATGAGTGGGAGACCATGTCTACTTTCCCTTTTGGGTGTTGAGACCCTGTCTGACTGAAACCTGTGGAGGTCTTGTGTGGGCTGCCACAGTCATTGTGATTTTATGTGTATGTTAGTCATGTTGTATCTAGAAGACACTGTTTTTGTAGCATCATTTATCACCATCGGCTTTTACAATCTTCTTGCCTCCTCTTCTGCACAGACCCCAGAGCCTTAAGGGGCAAGGGTTGCATGGAAATATCCCATTCAGAACTGAGTGCTCCAAAGCCTCTCAGTCCCTGAATTGCCCAGTTTTAGGTCTCTATTCTCTTCTATTGCAAGAGGTAGCGTCTCAGAACTGGGCTGAGGGAGGTGCTGATCTTGGGGTAAAGCAGTATGTCATTAGGGTTCATTTTATTGCTATATTCCTTTTGCAGAGTAATTGTATTAGGCTATTTCTATAACTTACAAACGACATGACGAACTATTAAATACTGTGTTAGTTCCATTATGGCTTTTTTCACATAATAAATTATAAGAAGCCTTCATGTTGGCTGTCCGCATCGAGATACAGTAGTCTGGAGGGCATATTCAGTCTTCCCCAGCATGCCAGTTCACACAAACCCAGAAGCACTTGGTAGAACTCTGGATGACTCTCCGCTGGAAGGGAAGGAGTCGGGGGCAGGGAACTGCATGTCATTCAGAGTGTTTGGACACTGAGTGCATCTGGTGTATGAGCAGTTGGCCTCTGTACCACTGCTAGACAAAATACAAGGTGTAAGTGCAGTGTTTGCCGTGGAAGTTGCCACACAGCTGGAAAGCAGCACAGAGCCCCTTGCAAGGTTCATTTTTCCTTTCTTTGAGATTCTTGCTCAAATGACACCTTAAAAGTTCCGCCCTAAATCCTTTCTGTAAAATTGCTACCCAGTTTACTTATTTAGAGTACTTTGATTTGGTTTGTGAATCCCTTTGGTTTTGAATTTATTCATGTGTGCATTTTAGAAATCAGTGTGGAATTCTTAGCTACACAGTACACGCATAGTTTACAGAGAGATCTTGAAGATGTAATGGTAAACTAGATGCAGAACCTGTATTCAAAGAAACAAGTCTAGTAGGAAATACAGGGCTGTGGTGACTGCTTTAGATAGATACAGTTTACTTGTGTTCTCATGTTTGCAGATTTTAAATAGATACACATAACCATTCATACAGATTTATATATATAATCTGCCTACCATTTAAATATATTTCTTGTCATATATATTCAACAATATATGACAGTATATTTGTCATGTATTTGACACATGCATCATATATATTTGACAATATATGAAAAGAATTAAATTTATATATTATATAGATACACATGTTTCTGAATATACATAGACATACACAACATATACATATGCACGTATATATGACAAGAAAGAATAATTTGCAGTGGGGGATAAGGAAAAAGAATAGTAAAGATGAAGGAGAAAGGAGATAGGGTGAATATGACCAAAATATATGTCTATATAAAAATAATTTTATGAAGCCACCATCTTAAATGATGAGTGAATTCTAATAAATAGAAATTATAGACAATTAAATGATGGTTTTGTGTCTGAATACTGTGCTGAGCTAACAACAATGGTACAGGAAGCAAAAGGAATCTAGCTAGAGTTTAGAGAAGTCTCCTCGAGAGTGATGGCTAATTGGTACTCTGAGGTGGAGTGGGGACTACGTGGCTGAAGGAGGACAAGGAGAAAATGTCCCATTCCTTTTTAAGGAAAGGCCAAGTTTAAAATGTTAGAGGAAGAAATGGCACATCAGACTTCAGAAGTCTAAAGAATGATAAAGGACACTCACTGTGCAAGAATAGCCGGCTTTAATAGAGGAGAAAGTGGAACTAAAGAAGAGGTGGTAGGCAGTATGGAAGGTGAACCAGAGGGCAAATTCTGAGCAAATTGCAAAGTCTGACGTTGTTGCAGGAGCTGTATGAAGTTGGGAATGTCTTGATAAGATTTCCTTGGATTTGCTCAGTCACTTGTTTGCTGGATTGTTAGATTACTTTAGGGTCCTTTCATGATAGGCCGCTAACCAGGTTAGAGCGAGTCACGTTTAATTCAAACTACGATTCTATAGCGGTAGGTACAGATGAAGAACAATGGAGGCCAAGAATGGAGAGCAGAAAAGGGACCCTTTGATGAGGGTTACTCACACTCTGGTGCGTCTGTATAAATACGGCATATGTGTGAAGTAGGAATCGATACATGCCACCATTTCCAGGGGCAGTCATCAGAGTAGTCTTTGAGGCGCAGTATTGCACAAAGGTGAGTTAGAGAAGAAAGATGAGAAGTTCTCTTGTAATACTAGTACAGGATTCCCCAAAGGAGATAGACTTAATTCTTCTGATTTTTATTACCAATTATGAAATATTGCATTACATTTTATGTTGATGATGTTGTTGCTTTGTGTCTCAGATAAATCTCCTCTGTGTTTAATTCAAATCACCAGTGTGCTTAGTATTTTCTAATTTCTTCATGTTGAGATTCTCTGGTGACTATTAAGGCTGTTGTAAAATTTAGGATTTATTGTTTCAGATGTGTGTGTGTGTGTGTGAGTATGTTAACATGCACACACATGTACACACTTCCAGCAAATCAAAATTTACCTGTATGAGCTACCAGAGTTAGTGAAAAATGAGACCAATCCAGGCCAACTAGACTTGGAGCTAGAAGAAGTTACCATAGAACATACCATAGAACATACTTTGTTCACTTACTAGTACTAAGGCTATGATTAGTACTATATCTATAACAATGTATTTTAAAAGACACAGTATTGTGAAAGCAATGTATGGAGCTATCTCTCCTTCACACATTCCACTCAGCTTTCTCAATAAATAATATTTTTGTCAGCATCTCTATCAAAATTATGAATAAAACTCACTAAGTAAATATGCCAGGAAACAAATCTCCAAATATTTGGAAGCTGCTGTATGTACTGGTTACAGATGAGACATCTGAGATCTGTGTATGTATGTTCTAAAGACAGGTGCTGGCCTCTGACTTCCTCTGTAGACATGGCAGGATGATTTAGTGTGATAATGGTCATTACCCATGTGAATGATGAGGCAAAGAAGATATTGTATCTTATAATGTAGGGAACTTTTCTGATTGCAGACATTTTGCACGTGTATATAATTTTTTAGTTCTACTGTAGAGTTCATCTTTGCAAACCAGGATGAAAACAATGTCCTCCTTGGCCAGGAGTCATGAATATTAAATGTGTTTCTCTACAGCGTGCCCTGGCACAGGGCTTGGCATTTACTGTGTGAGTTAATATCTATTCCCATTATCATTATTGTAAATTTTGTGTGAATGAAAGAAGACAAGCAAGTACCTTGTTCAAAGTCTGTCAACAAATGGTATCAAAGTCAAGACATAAACCTGTGTTTCGTTATCCATAGGATTCCGTAATCTTTACATATATCTTCATCATTAAGAATCTGCTTCCTGGGCAATAGGTGGTTGACATATTGAATGATAAAATCTAATGTTAACTACTCTTTTATTTTATTGACTTCCAGTTGCATCATGGAATTATAAAATCATGTTAAATATATTTGAATATGTATGCATTCTGCTATGAATTATGACTCCAAGTAGCATGGACCTCACTAAATGACTGAAGTCCAGTTAGCACAGCCACAAACTTATTAAAAATGTCCATTTGTGAGTCTGTAATTTACAATGAAAGTTCACAAAGCTCTGAGCTTTGTGGAAAAGGGCAGACATCTGTCTTATAATAATTGGAATTCATAACACAGTATAGTACAGTTGTCCCGCATCTGTTAAAGGCCAAAATCTTATTAAAGCAAATTGTAAATTATAGGATTTTCCTCTGAATAAAATAATCCCCCAATAATATGAAACATCAGTAGGAGAAAACAGTTGAGAAGCAGCCGTGGTGACAGATGGCAGGAATAACCGACCTCTGGGCTCAGGCATTGCTATGTATCATTTGAAATACTTTTATTATTTTGGATTTTACTTAGCAAATATTTCTTGGAACCTACTCCATGTCATAGAGTATATTATTTAATGGCTACATCGACCCATTCAGAGAGTCCATCTTGATACTGTTTCCATTTTGATGGCCATCAGTTTTCCATTCACTTCCCTGGGTATCTTCAGAGTGGGACTGATGAAATTTGCAGGCAGAAGCTTAGGTTACTGACTCAGTGGCGAAATGCATGTGAGTTAGAGAGACGCATGTTTAGTGCTGTGAAAATATTCTATGTGCTTTCTTTCTCTGTGATGGAGGGACAGGCTGAACCAGTGGTTTCTAGACTGCCGAATGCTGCAATTCTTTAATGCCGTTCCTCATGCTGTGGTGACCCTCCACAACCATAAATTTATTTTTGTTACTTCTTTATAACTATAATTTTGCTACTTTTATGAATTATAAAATTACATATATCAGATATGTAAATATCAGATGTGTAGAATAATGGTCTTAAGTGACCCCTGTTGAAAGGGTTGTTTCACCCATTTGCTCAATGGGGTCATGGCCCGCAAGTTGAAAACTACTGCTCTAAGCTCACTCATAGGTCAATGGTTAGGACAAAATATATCCGTGACAGGGTGCCACCAGATTCTTTATATTTAGTCGCTGATAATTGTAGGTTTAACTACGGTAAATGTTCTAGTGTGTGTTGTTTAAATCTTATCATTCATCCAGGCATAGATAGCATCGCCATTACAATTTGCTGGATGAGAGAGCTGCAGCCCGCAGTGTGATGGAGAGAACTCTTAGTCTGCGGACCTGGTCAGCTTTGACCTTCACCAATTCCATCTCCATCTCGTATGCCTGATCACTCCATTAGACTGACCGGAAAACGCTTTGGAGGAAGTGATTTAAATAGAACCGCACAAAGGTGGCGGTGTGCTATTCTGTCATTGTGGCAGGAGTTCTTTAAACAGAGTGTGTTGGGGCTTGGGGAAAATGAGATGTATTCATCTTTTCAGGAGACCACACTGCAAAATGAAAAGTCCTGCTGGGCACCAGAAACCCTGCTTTCTAGCCAGAATCATGTCTAATTCCCTGAGTAGGCTCTGCCATTTAATACATTTGCAATGTATTATTCACATCACTTAAGGTCACAATGATTCAGCTCTTCATATAGTCTAATCACTGAACATGTAATTCTATAAAGAAAGATAAGGTATTTGTATTTTAGTTTGTTTTACAAAATTAGTGCAAGGAAGATAAAATGGACAATGAAAAATTACTCAAGAACCCTGTTTTCTAGAAATAATTCACAGTCAAGTGCAATTTCTGAAGGAGAAGGCACTTGTGTCATGGGAAGAGTCAGCCAATGCTGTTACAAATTATGTCTGTTGTTTGAGTATCTGCTCCACTCCATTCTGTGCCATTACATCCATAATAGTCATTTTTAGCATACATTTTAAGGTATGTTGTATATTTGGATATTACATAAGAAGCAATCATCTGTCTCTGTCCCTGTGTGTGTGTGTGTGTGTGTGTGTGTGTGTGTGTGTGAGAGAGAGAGAGAGAGAGAGAGAGAGAGAGAGAGAGAGAGAGAGAGAGAGACTGGGGCTACATCATATATGTGCTTTTTATAGAAGGAACATCAGTGAACATAGCACAAGAACTGCTATCATAGTAGAATTTTAATTCTAGAATCTGGATTCACAACTTAACAGGGAAAAATGGAGATTTTAAAAAGAAACGACATTACAGAACAGTACTGGATGTATGCACAATGAATAACAAGGAATGGGAAATTAACTTCAATATTTAAACTGGTATGGACAGACTGGCTTCAGGGAGAAGGGCCGGATCTCAAAGGACCTGCAGCCCTAAGTAGCTAGCTGAATGGACCCAAGGTTTTAGAGTAAAGAAAGGTACAGGTACAAAGTCGTGATATAAGTATGTGCAAAGTATGTGACCGAAGTCAAAGAGCCAGAACAGATATCAGCAGAAAAATTAAGAGAAGAGAGGAAATGAAAGTAATAAACTGAATATTGAAGAACCTTGAAGGTCAACTGAAAAGAAGGCATTTTGGATTGATTTAGAAGGCAATGTGGAGCCAATGGAGCCGGTGTGGCAGGAATTGGGCAGCTACTATCAAAAAAAAAAAAACTATCAAAATGTTCGGGCATGATTTGTTCTTAATAAAGCTCTGGAAGCTTCAGACTGTGGCTCCATTGTCCTCGGAATGGTCACAGATTTCATTGGCGGATAATTTTCCATTAGCTCCCTCATTACTGATCACTCCTTGAGGTTCTTTCTTGATGAACACACATGACTACAGGAGAATTCAGCTCATTTCTAATACTTGTGAATGTCCTCTGCCTCATTTTCTACCTTCCTGGACTGGGGACCATGATTTTTTCATATCACACGTACGGTAGAAACTTCAGCATTTGGAATAGGTTTGTTACAGTCATCCTCAGTCTTGATTTTGGCTCAGGTTTAGTGTTTATTTCACGTTACAGAGTCATGTGCTTTCTAGATGTCTTTTGGCAATAATTCCTGAGGTTTTAAAACTGTTACACTGCATTTTTTTTAAAAAAAGTTAAATAGATTGTTCCAAATTCTGTTATTTTCCATAAGTCACATTCCTTTATGCATTCATCACCACAGTCTTGTGTTCCATCCTTGGTTTCTCTGTGTAGAGGGCAACCTTTGTTTCCAAAGGGTTCAGACTTCCAGAGGAGACCAAGAACCCCAATGGGAGAAGTTGTACTGCACAGCTTAACACAGCATGTTTGTGTGCAAAGACCCAGGATTCTGTCATACCATGGTGTTGCTGAGACTTCGCAAGAGATCGAATCTCGGCGTTTGCCAGAAACGTGGTGTAGCATGCTATACAGAGGTAGAAAGGTCTAAGCAAAGCAGTTCGGTGGTAATGCATCAAGCAGGAAGATCTGTTGTTACTACTGAGTTTACATAGAGTAGAGGAGGTGATAAAATGGGATCAAGCAGACACATACTGACACAGTCCTCAGGAAAATCACATTTGTCTTTGAGGAGCTTGGGCTCCTTCCATGTGGGGAGGAGGAGACACTGAGTCAACCTAACAGACCGGATAAGATTTGGCGTTAGATCTCAGCACAATGGCAACTTCACTTCCACTCTGTCTCTGATCCTTTTATCCTTTCTGTTCTGTTGTCTGCAGTCAAAGCTGGACCTCTCAGAATGCAAGCTTTAATCTCTTTGCATTCTGGTCCCAGGTATTTTGCCACCAATCCCCAGCAGTCTCTTCCTCGTGCAGCTTCTAGACTCTTGCTGATTGTGGAGCCTGCCTGGGAGATCCCAAGCTGCTGATTGATTTGATTTCATTCCACTGCAGTGCATGCAATTTCATGCTTCCAAGTGACAGAAATTTTCTGAAAATTCTCCCCAAATTACTTAGTGTTATATATTTATTCCTGGCTTCATTGGACTCTAAATAACCCAGTTTTAGGATAAAATGCTTGGCACATGAAGTTCTGGTCATCAAGATTCAACAATTACTTTGATTGGCTCTTTTCAGACTGTTAGAAACTATCTCAATGGGAAAGAAAATCAGAGTGTGTCAGATGAAAAGAGAGGAAGCAAAGCCGCGCAGTGCTGCAGCATGCCGGGAGGCTCTCTGCAAGCAAGGAGGAAGCTGCTGCTTCTTAGTGCAGAAGAAAAGTCTATGGGATGAGTAAAGTAGCAAGAGGTACCCAAAGATAAAGCGACAGAAGTTATTTCAAGAAAATAATGTCCAATAATTGTCACAAAAGAATAAGGAAGATTTACTGAAATACATTCCCCAAACCTATTATTGCTAATATTGCCAGTAACATACTTATGATACCTTTGTATGTATAAGCACTGATCTACAATTTTATATATACTGAGCCACTCTTTGCATGCAGTTTATTAAATTAACTTTATTTTTTCAGAAGAATACTTTGAGATTTATAGGGAAAAGATACCACCGAGAGTTCCTATGTAGCTTACAATTAATTTCCCATTAATAAATGCATGTCTTTAATGTACTTATCAAATCAATGATCCAACAATAACGCATTTTTACTATCAATCTACTAAGGTCCAAACTTTATTTATAGTGACCTGGAATTGGGATTATTTATTTGTTTAGTTATTATTCTTAGTTTCAGAATAATATATAGGTAGTATTTTATTTCTTCATAAGTGTCCCCTTTGGCTCCTTTTGACTGTGATCATTTCTCAAACATAATAAACTTTCACAGCCTTGAGGATTTTGGGTCAGATAAGATATTTTATACAAAGTTTTTCAGTTGAAATCTGTTTGCTTGTTATTAGACTGACCTTGCGGATTTGGAAAAAGTAAAATATGGAGAGAAAAGGTCATATTCATTACATTTTTCCCAACGTATATAGTTTCAACTTTACTTATATTGTTGAATTTGATTTCTCAAATGAAATATATATATATATATATATATATATATATATATATATATATCCATCAATACTTTCTATGCTGAGATAATTATGAGCTTATATCAGTGTCTGCAATACCAATTCATTGCTAAATAGATTGTCATAGCCTCCTACTTTTGGTTAGAAATAACCTACTACTTCTTTGCATCCCTTCACTCAGGCACTCTAGTAGACCATTCTGTGCTGTTGTTTATGCAGTCCCAGGTTCCACACTGAGCGCAGTTCTTCAGGGTACTCTTCATCTTGATTTTGAGACAAGATCTCTCACTGCCCTGAAACTAACTGATCCATTTAGGAAAATCCAGGAGTCTTTTAACAATGCCTCCTCAGTCCTGGGTTATGAATGCATGCCACCTTCTATCTTTTATACATGGGTGCTAAGGGTTGAACTTCTAACCTCTGTGATTGACTAAAAAGCATTTACTAGCAGAGGTAATTTCCAAGCCCTGTATTAGTTTTGTTTCCATTGTCTATGCTGTGTTAATATCTCTGACCGCAGAGCAGACTCCCAGGCTCTACAACTTAGTGCCCTTTGCACCATTGCACTATTTACACACTCTGTGCCCTCTGCACCATTGCACCATTTACACACTCTGTGCCCTCTGCACCATTGCACCATTTACACACTCTGTGCCCTCTGCACCATTTACACACTCAGTGCCCTCTGCACCATTGCACCATTTACACACTCTGTGCCCTCTGCACCATTTACACACTCAGTGCCCTCTGCACCATTGCACCATTCACACACTCAGTGCCCTCTGCACCATTTACACACTCAGTGCCCTCTGCACCATTGCACCATTTACACACTCAGTGCCCTCTGCACCATTGCACCATTTACACACTCAGTGTCCTCTGCACCATTTACACACTCAGTGCCCTCTGCACCATTGCACCATTTACACACTCAGAGTCCTCTGCACGATTGCACCATTCACACACTCAGACTCCTCTGCACCATTGCACCATTCACACACTCAGACTCCTCTGCACCATTGCACCATTTACACACTCAGTGCCCTCTGCACCATTGCATCATTTACACACTCAGTGCCCTCTGCACCATTTACACACTCAGTGCCCTGTGCACCATTGCATCATTTACACACTCAGAGTCCTCTGCACCATTGCACCATTTACACACTCAGTGCCCTCTGCACCATTTACACACTCAGTGCCCTGTGCACCATTGCACCATTTATACACTCAGTGCCCTCTGCACCGTTGCACCATTTACACACTCAGAGTCCTCTGCACCATTGCACCATTTACACACTCAGTGCCCTCTGCACCATTTACACACTCAGTGCCCTCTACACCATTGCATCATTTACACACTCAGTGCCCTCTACACCATTGCACCATTTACACACTCAGTGCCCTCTACACTATTGCATCATTTACACACTCAGTGCCCTCTGCACCATTCACACTCTGTGAGGATCCACCTGTGTTCCCTACTGTTTTTCCCTCCGTGCTAGGCATGCTGTGATCAAACCTTCGAGTCTTTTAACTGAGGCACCTGGAGGTGACATCAACCTGGTTCACCTTCACTCCGAGATCAGCTCAGTTTCCCCGAATTACTTCTCTATTCTTCGTCATGACATTGTTTTTGAATCTTTTCCATTTGACTTTGTTTGTTAATCTCAATGTCCCTGATTTTGTATATTCTGATATATTTTACAAACATAGTTATCACTTCTCTGAAGTAGGTCTTGCTTCAGATATTTTACGAATAAATTATATTTGGTACATGCTGACAGTAATGTGTTTTTAAATTACCTATTTAATATCTATACTTGGTAAATTCGGTCATACCATTTGAACTTCCTGGCCTTACAACCTCATTTGTAACATGGGCTTGATAGTACCTGCTTAAACTACTGAGAATGTTGTATAACTATTATTTATTTTATATTTTCAGATGATTGTCACATGTATCATCTATCTCCAATTCCAAATGACGGTTATAAATCTGCGTAAAATGACTCAGAAAGATTTAGGAATGTGCGTGAATGCATTCGTTATGGATGGATGGATGGATGGATGGATGGATGGATGGATGGATGGATGGATGGGTGGATGGGTGGATGGATGGAAAATGTTGATTTGGGGCCAGTTTTAGTTTTCTCCATTTTAATTTTTATTCGGGATCCCAGCCCTTGCTATAGCGCCACCCACAGTTAAGGTTCATCTTCCAACCTTAATTCAGGTAATCTAGATAATTCCTTGAAGGCATGCCTAGACACTAACCTAGAAAATCCCTCATAAGCATGCTCAGACTAGCCTCTTACGTGGATTTAACATTATGACAGTATTAACTATTGAAATGGGGCCATTCACAATTGGACATGTCTTTGGACTTATTAAGACATTAAGAGTTATTCAGGAATCCAACAATCAAAAAAAAGAAATTGTTGCAGAGCTTTCTGATTGTCAGGCTTATACTATAGGATGCAGAGACACAGAAAACAGCTGAACAAATAGGAAAATCAGAAATTCACTTAAGAGAAATTATGTAAAGCTTAGACCTATATGCAAAGCTCTTACTCTAGTTAAGTAGAAAATGCCCAATAAACATCAGCCAGATCAAGAGGTCTTTGAGTAGTTTCAATTGAAGTAAGTATACTTACACCAATTATTTATTTAATGTGTTTACCTTATAGAGATTGCTTTCTATCAAGAAATGAGATTCATCAAGTCAAGTATAGCATACAGTGCCTGCTCTGCTTTTCTTAGAGATTTTATATAATCTGTAACTAGAATACTTTAACTGAAAGTGTGAATACCTTAGAGAAGGCTCCAGAGCTATGTTGGGGAGACAGCTCAAGGGCAGGCAGGCAGCCAGGCCCTACAATAGAAACAACACCAAGAGAGGGTGAAGTCATAAGGAACACCAAGATTTTCTCTCCAGACCTGCCTGAGCATCACTCTGAACATCATCTCCAGACCTGCCTGAGCATCACTCTGAACATCATCTTCAGACCTGCCTGAGCATCACTCTGAACATCTGTGCCATTCTTGTCAATTCTCTGCCTAGCAACTTTCTCTGCTGCTGGAGCCAAGTTGTGTAAAACATCTGATGTTTATTTTTAGCTTTGGATCTTGTTGTTGCTGTGGTGTGCTTGTGCATGCATTTGTATTGTTCGCAGTTGTTTAGTTTGTTTGTCTTTAATATTCTCCAGTTCCATAAACGAGAGTCCTATATGGACTGATGTAGCGTAGGCTAGGTGCCAAACTCCTGATGAATGACTTATGATTGGCTCAGTTTGGGTTTGGCCACCATAGTCACAGTTTAAATTTGGCTGCCCAAAACGTACCACTACAAAAATACCATTGCCTACTGAGGTTCAAAAGACACCTGACAGAGGCAGAGGAACATAATGGATACCTGGAAATGGTTTACAGTATCTCAAGGCCCTGTCTCCGCAAGGCAGAAATTTTAAGGATCATTTCTCTCTCTGCATATACAGAAAGCAGGTATCTTGAAGTCATTCATCTAGCACATACTAAATGTGCTGTCTATTAGTAAATGTGAAGCTATATGATGGGAAATGACATTTACTATCATACGTATATATGATAAAATGATATATAATATATATCATTTATATGATAGAAATAGTCATATATGTATTCAGATTCTATAGTCATCAGACAAATGTAACAAAACATTATACTGTACAGACATTTCAGGGTTTAGGAGGTAGGTCAGACATGTGTTTGGCCTTGAAGAACATCTCACAGTTATTTGAAAGTAGTTACGGATGCATGAGGAAAATAATGTGGAAATAAATTTGAGTTGAAGTCTGAAAGATGGGCGACTACTAACAAATGATGCGTCAGAAATCTGCTTAGGTAAAAGAAATGCCATGGAAGCCAGAAAAACAAGATAGTCCTAAGATGGATATGAATAGGAATATGTACATAGCAGCTGAACTGGGCAAGAACTTGATGTTCCTGTTCACACTCCAGGCATTTGACAAGTTAAAAAGTAAGTTTAAAAAAAGTGCTACCTTCAAGGGTTCAAATGAGATGATTAATGTGGTCAATTGCTGCTTTGTTATAAAGTGCTTGGAGCTACAACATCACAATGTATGAAAGGGGACAAGAGAAAGCGGGAAGAATAAATCAGGGAATATTTTACTGGCGCAGAAATAAATGAACGTATTGTTAGGATAATGATGAAATGGACAATAAGGGGTTACTAATGCAAGTCCTTACCCCTGTTCCCACCTGACTCTGTCATCCTGGTTCACTAAAATAGGCCAAGGAAAGCCTGTCAAACACAAGTGTTGAGTTGGGACTAATCCAGGTTGTAAAGGTCTTTACCCAAGGAATGATAGCATGATATAAAGTTAGCAGAAGGCAAGTGCTATGCCAGTATGATAGTCCATAATAATGAGCCAAGATGAAAAGAAAAATTATCCCCCAGGACAGAAAATGTCAAATTTAAATTTAAAAAATGCCTCGACATTGTCTCTTAGCTGTTTCATTTACTTTATTTTTATTTACTTTGTTATAGAATATTATGTATAGATGCAGCCTCTTTACAAATGATGTCCCCCCAACCTTTTCATTTCTTACTCAAGAGCACTTTCTTTTCAGCTTTTAAAGGGAAGGGTACAGATGAAAGAGTAAGAAAAAAAATGATTTGCCAACCCAAAGAAAACCCAGGAGCAGGCGAATGCAGGGGCACATGCTGTATCTTTTATTTTGCAGCAATAGCCAAGGATTTTATCTCTGCAGGAGTCTGCTCTGAAAATCCTCTGATCTCTAATGAAAGCCATTCCACTCCTGAACCTGCTATCAGAGGAAAGCTGGCAAGAATAAAACTGCAGCCTCTGGGGTCTACGAGCTGGAAATCCCCAATACCCCCAAATACTCACCCTTTCTTAGATGGCGATGGGAAATGTCAGTGGGATGGTCTGGGACAAGTAGCTTAAGTCCTAGGTATCTAAGTTTCCTCATCTATGAAATGGAGATTTAAATGAAGGCTCCTTGTGGGGTTCTGTTTAAAACATAATGAGGTGAAATCAATGATTAAATAGATGGTGAAAATGTATTGATTATCTACTTGAATTGTGTGTTATGTCAGCTTAACACAAGCTTGAAACATTGCCTCCACAAGATCCTGCCGCAGGTTGCCCTGTAGAGCATTTCTTGGTTGGTGATTGATGTGCAGAGACCTAGGTAGGCTCTTGTGAGTAGTACCACCCCTGGGCTGGCAGTCTAGAAGAGATGAAAAGCTTTTGCCTTCTCATCCTGTACCTTGCTTTATCCTGTTTGACTGACTTCTCTTGGAGGTCTCCTCTTTTCTGAAGAAAAAAATAAAGGGGGATTGGATCTGGAGGAGAGGGGAGGTGAAAAGGAACTGGGAAGAGTAGAGGTAGGGGAAACTGTGGTTGGGATATATGATATGAGAGAGGAGTCCGTTTCAATAAAATAAAAATAAAAGCTAAGAAGCCAGCTGAGCGAGTCATAAGAAGCAGGTCAGTAAGGGGTACTCCTTCATGTCCCTTGTTTCAGTTACTATATCCAGATTCCTGTCTAGTTGAGTTCCTTGGCTTCCCTCAATGGAATATGATTTAGGATATGGAAGCCAAGTAAACCCTTTTCTCTCCAAGTTGCTTTCGTCCATAGTAGTTCAGCACAGCAATAGGACCACCAATTATGTGACCTGGGAAAGAAGAGAGAAAGATGGTATCTTAGAAATGAGTGCCTATCTCTACCATGAATTTATTTATCACATATAA
Source organism: Microtus pennsylvanicus (assembly GCF_037038515.1). Classification (NCBI taxonomy): domain Eukaryota; kingdom Metazoa; phylum Chordata; class Mammalia; order Rodentia; family Cricetidae; genus Microtus; species Microtus pennsylvanicus. The sequence continues at coordinate 38,585,523 of NC_134596.1, forward strand.
CTCACAAACAAAAAAAATCATGGTCAAGATACACAGATTCTCCAAGGAAGACAAGTTGGCTAAAATGTGGCTGCAAGTTTCCCTCTTTGATTCTTTTTCAACTATTTTCAACTAGGTACCCATGCTCACCTCTTCATCAAAATGAGCTTATCAATGGCATGAGTAATAAGGTGACAAATCTGATGGCAATCCATCATGGTTACCTCACAGGATCACTCAGGAGTGCAAGACTCAGACGAGTGTGTACTGTTCCCTTCTTTGCTCTGTGCTGTGTCTTTGGCACCATGCTGACTAAGCGGGAATGGCGCAGATGTCATTGCTATAATGCTGCTTTCCACCCATCACTGGAGGGAGTCATCCTGTGCCACGGTTTAAAATGTATCAGCATGACTTTTCAAGTGTGTTCCTTGACGTATGGTCTCTCATCTACAAACACGACTTGCCAATGCATGTATATGTCTGACACCACCATGGTTAGTGCTGTGTGTCTCACAATTGCTATGCAGTCCACATCACACAGTTAAGGATCCCGTAACCGAACTTCTTATCCTCAGTGCCCTATAACCTACTTTGTCTATCTTTTAGCCTCCCTTAAAAATATTCATTTCTCTTTCTAGAAGCTCAAACTTAATTTTTTGAATCTTCCTTGAATGACCTTCTCTCATTTTCTGTCTTCAACCTATCATTCAATTCTGACATTTCTTTTACAACATGCATCCACTTCTCGCCAATGTTACCTTTTCTACTCTGAACCAAGACACTACAGTCTTTTATTTTGATTTATAGAAGTATCTCTTATTCTGTCTTTTTCCTTCACACATTTCTTTCTGTTGTGTGTTCTCAACACAGTGGGATAATCTCTGAGAATGTAATGTTGATCATGGCTCTTTCTGTGTACATTTCTCCGACGTTCATCTGTTTCAGTTGGTGTAAATGTCAAGTACTTTATGAGACAAATCTAAGCTTTCCCTTCCCCGTCATCCTTTTGGTTCATTTCGATTTCACCACATCGGGCTACTGAGCTGTCTCTACCAAAGGGTTCTTTTTTTTTTTTTTTTAATTTTCGAGACAGGGTTTCTCCGTAGCCTTTTGGTTCCTGTCCTGGAACTAGCTCTTATAGACCAGGCTGGCCTTCAACTCACAGAAATCTGCCTGCCTTTGCCTCCCGAGTGCTGGGATTAAAGGCATGCGCCACCACCACCCAGCTACCACACGGTTCTAAATTCCTTCAGCCTGAACTTCTTCATGAACTTTGTATTAATAGCTCTTACTTTGATATAATGTCTGTAATAACATCTCTTGATCTTTCGCATCCATCCTAGGGAATAGCTCCTTGCCTTCCCAAATTCCCTATTCCTTTTCCCAATAAGTTTTTTCCTTATCATTTCATGAGATTTATGAACATTGCTGTGTTTTCCTCCATTATGCTGATAAAATATCTGCAGGACAGAAGCATTGCTCACTATTTCAGTATGTAGTCAGTTAGTTAATCAGGTTCTGGCATAGAGAAGGCAGGTAAACAAATAATTGTTTTTTTTTTTTTAAAAGACTGAATGGAAGTTGCTTCTCTGGTTTCGTAGGCCTCACAAATACACTTCCCCAATGTTTGAGAGTTACCATGTTTCAGTACTTGTTTTTTGTAGCTCAGAGTATAGAGGTTGAGAAAGTACATACTTTCTCCTTAGGAGACAATAGATGTGATGAATAAGTGCTGGTCTAGCTGTTTGTACCATCCCCAATTCCACAACCAAAAGAACAGAGTCTGAGAAAAGACACTCCCTGAGTATCTTACTTTGTGAAGTGAACCAAGGCCTTACTTTCTGCCTTAGAGATTAAAAAGTAAGACTGAGAAACATAATATGATCTTTTCCTATGTCACATCGCTATGTACTAAGAAAACAAATGGGGGTTCTTTGCTCTTTGTTTTTTCTTTTTCTAGATGAGTAGTCGATAGCAGGGATTTCTCCCCTTTGGAGTTCTACTCAGGGATGCTCCCATGTCAAATCAGGCTCAGCTCCTTGAAGGGAACTGAGGCAGCCACTTTCCAGAGTAGCTTTTCTCCAGCAAGTGCATTTCCATCTATTCATCACCTGTGCTTTCAACATTTCTCTGCCCTTTCTTAGCCAGGCATCTCCTTACTAGACATCCTTGGAAACAAGCTCTATTTTTAAAGAGAGATATTTTTTTTCTTCTCTCTGAACCTTAGGTTCTTACAGTACACATTGAACCTTCTAGGAGCTTTGAAAAAAACTAAAAAACTGAGTCTAATCCATAATTCTGAAAACTCCTAGATCTGTTAAGCACAAAGAACTCGGTCCCATGTCCCCCATTTCTCACTCAACGGGTGCCAGTAACGGACATAAGAACTGGCATTTCAATTAAGTTCCCCAATTTACTGGGGATGCTGGGGACCTGCTCAACCCAATTCAAGGCTCTCTTGTTAGGAACTTCTTAAGGAATCCTCTCTCTCTCTCTCTCTCTCTCTCTCTCTCTCTCTCTCTCTCTCTCTCTCTCTCTCTGTAATTTCTAAGTCTTAGGCTGGTTAAAACATTTGTCTTCCTCTCCCAGACATAGTTTTCTCTTCTCCACATTCTCATCTTTTGTCTTTCAATACAAGCATCCCCCAAAAGTTCACTGTTCCTTAGATGAACGAACCTTACATGAGAAGTAAGAAATAAGCCATGAGCTGGCTGGGTGGTGGCTCACAACTTTAATCCAGCACTCAGGAGGCAGAGACAGGCAGATCTCTGTGAGTTTGAGGCCAGCCTGGTCTACAGAGTGAGTTCCAGGATAGACAAAGCCATTACATGGAGAAGCCCTGTCTCGAAAAAACAAACAATGAAACAAAAAGAAAAGAAAAAAGAAAGAAAGGAAAAGAGAAGAGCCATGAAATCCAAGGCCATTGTCTACTTGTCACTAGAACCATAGTTTACCAAGTCTCACATGGCCGAGTCTTTGCCTCTGTGGCTTTTATAGTGTGCCCACTCTTCTCTGTCTGACTTCTCTTTTTATGACAACCTATGCTACTGACTCTCCTGTTGACCTGACCTGACACTCATCCTCTTTGGAAATGTTCTGATAAAGGGCCCTCATTGTGGGGAGAACGGTTAATCCCATGAAAAAAATCTCTCAGTAATGTTTATGAAATATTTCAGTCTAACTAAAAGATTTTCTCCAGGCCAGTAATTATTGTCATTAACATTTAGATAAGTTGGCTATTCCCTACACTGTATTATTCTGTGTTCCATTGCCTCGTAATGGAACAGGATAGCAAGGGATGAGACATTTCAGGCCAAATGATCTTTGTTAATGAATCTGACTGCTTCATTTAGATATTCATTCTATATTCTAGCTAGCTAGCATCAGCTACATTTCCACCGCACTCTTCCCTCCACGGAACGCCTGTGCTCTTCATTTATTTTGTGCCAAGGAAGGCTCAGTTCTGCTCCTGCCTATGAGAAATGGGTGAAATACCTGAGCCTCCAATTTACATGGTTCTCCTACATGTTACCCTGACTTTTACCCCTACATTTTTTACCAGAAATTTGGGGACACAGAGTCAAGCACATACTAACTTTGCTTTCAAGAATTTATTTCCACTCTGAATTCTCCAACACTGGTGGAAATGATCAGGATTGTACTCCATAATAATAGCCATTTTTTTTCAACACAGGTATATAAACAGTGAAAACCAGTGATCTTTATTGAAAATCTGATCTCATGAAGTTCAGGAAGCCTTGGGATCAGATAAAATGAGCCCAGTGATATGCATATTATATAAAGCACATTAAGAAAACAGAATGAGTCTTTGTGTGGTTTTGGTATCAGAGTAACTGTAGCTTCATAAAAGGAATTAGGTAATGACCCTTCTGTTTCTATATTGTGGAATACATTAAGGAGTATAGGTATTAGCTCTTCTTGGAAGTTCTGGTAGAATTCCGCATTGAAACCATCTGGTCCTGGGCTTTTTTTGGTAGGGAGGTTTTTGATAACAGCTTCTAATTCTTCGAGACCAACAGGTCTGTTTATATTGTTCACCTGGTCCTGGTTTAACTTTGGTATATGGTATTTATCTTAAAAAGTGTCCATTTCTTTTACATTTTCCAGTTTTGTGTTATACAGGCTTTTGCAGTAAGATCTAATGATTCTCTGAATTTCCTCTGTGTCTGTGGTTATGTCCCCCTTTTCATTTCTGATCTTATTTATTTGCATGTTCTCTCTCTGTCGTTTAATTAGTTTGGATAGGGGTTGTGGAGAAAGGGGTACACTCACCCATTGCTGGTGGGAATGCAAACTTGTGCAACCACTCTGGAAAGCAGTGTTTCGGTTTCTTAGGAAATTCGGGATCAACCTACCCCTGGATCCAGCAATACCACTCTTGGGAATATACCCAAGAGAGGCCCTATCATACAACAAAAGTATATGCTCAACTATGTTCATAGCAGCATTGTTTGTAATAGCCAGAACCTCGAAACAACCTAGATGCCCTTCAATGGAAGAATGGATGAAGAAAGTATGGAATATATACATATTAGAGTATTACTCAGCAGTAAAAAACAAGGACTTCTTGAATTTTGCATACAAATGGGTGGAAATAGAAAACACTATCCTGAGTGAGGTAAGCCAGACCCAAAAAGAGGAACATGGGATGTACTCACTCATATTTGGTTTCTAGCCATAAATAAAGGACATTGAGCTTATAATTCATGTTCCTAGAGAAGCTAAATAAGAAGGTGAATCCAAAGACAAACACATAGGCATCCTCCTGAATATTAACCTTCATCAGGTGATGAAAGGAGACAGAGACAGAGACAGAGTCCCACATTGGAGCACTGGACAGAAATCTCAAGGTCCAAATCAGGAGCAGAAGGAGACGAAGCACGAGCAAGGAACTCAGGACCGCAAGGGTGAAAAAGCAGGGGATAAATTTGGACTAGCTGAACATAGCAGACAATGAGGAAGAATGGGAACTCAAGAACAATCGCAGTGGGTTTTTGATCCTACTGCACGTACTGGCTTTGGGGGAGCCTAGGCAGTTTGGATGCTCACCTTACTAGACCGGGATAGAGGTGGGCGGTCCTTGGGCTTCCCTCAGGTCAGGGAATCCTGATTGCTCTTCGAACAGATGAGGGAGGGTGACTTGATGGGGAAGGGGGAGGGAAATGGGAGGCGGTTGCGGGGAGGAGGCAGAAATCCTTAAGAAATAAATAAATTTAAAAAAAAAGGAAATGCAAACATAAAAAAAAAGAAAAGAAAGTCAGATTCAGGAAGACAAATAAAAAAAAAAGAAAACAGAATGGACACAAGTCATGGGAAGAGAGAAAGCCATGTCATGAGGTTGTAGTTGGAGAGGGAGCAGAATTGAAAAGCATCCAGAATTCCATGTGTAGCTTCTAAGATGATAATTTTCAAATATGACAGGTGCCAATTTCAGGTGTTTTTGAGGATAAGTAGTGGACTTCTGAATTCCTCTTTGCTCACATTGCAAGCGCTGACATCCACCAACATCTTAACTTACCTGCAAGTAATTTTACTCTAATTACATTTTAGTTTATTTTCTACTTTGTATTTTTATAGGATTCAAAGTTATAAAATACATTCATCAGTTTTTCTATTGCTGTGACCAAGCACCTAGCAAGAAGCCTCTGAAGGAAGGAAGGAAGGGTTTATTTGGGCTTATAGTTTTAAAAGGCATACTCTACATCATGGCAGTAAAAGCAGGAAACAGTCTCGCTAGACCCATGGTCAGGAAGTAGGAATGACAGGAAGTGAGGGACCAGGCTGTAAAACCTCAAGGCCCATTACTAATGACCTACTTTGTACACAAGAGCTTCACCTAAAGGTACTGCCTCCTACAGGTTTCAAAACCTTCTAAGACAACATCACTGACACTTGGAAGCAAGTATTCTAATACATGAGTTTCTGGGGAGAATTCACGACATAACTACAGGACAAGTACCGACTGCTTCAGGACTGTTAACATTCAGTGGTGCTTGCTTGAAAAATGCCTTTTTCCTCTCTACCTCTTTCCCTATTTTATCACCCATGCACCCCCCCACACACACACATACACACACACACACACACACACACACAGAGAGACAGAGACAGAGACAGAGAGAAAGAAAGACAGAAAGAGACTGCTGAACTAATTGAAATAAGTTGCAGAGTTGATGAGATTAATCCTCTTTTTAAAATCCCTTGCTATCTGCTATCTCCTGGAACAAAACACTAGCTATGAGCCTAAAACCATTCTCATAACTTTATGGAAAAATGTTCTTCTGGCCTATAAATTCCCTAAAAGTAGCTCTACCTTACTTTCTGGTGTCCTGGCCTCATCTGGTCTCCTCATCACCTTTCCAAACAGCAAGGATAATGTCACATAGTTCATATCTGCAGGGATAATAGGGCCAACACATAATTTGTCATCTATCCCAGGGTACTGTTGTTGAATGACTGTTAAACCTACAGGCACTGTCCTTGATTAATGGGAAGCATAGGCACTCCCAGGATAGTTTTTGCGGTCATACATCTGCAACAGCAGGCACCGGGTGTGTGAGTTCAAGGTTTTGTTTAACGTTGCTTAATTTGTGACCTTGGCCTCATTGTCCACCTAATTTGTCTGCACTGATGTATTACTGCGAACCATAAAAAACAAACAAAATGTTCTTGGTAAGATGTTTCCAACACTGTAAAATGATAAACAAATATGAAGAAAGCTTTTCCATGGAGACTCATGCAGTAATGACCTATATAACCTGGCTCTGTCGTTTTCTAGGCTAATAAATTCACCAGGGACAGACACAGTATCCAGGTATTTGCCTCTTCCTTGGAAATGCCTTGGCAATCCCTTTACCTTCTCTGATCTCATTCCCTACGTGGCACATTCTCCCTCATCTTTTTCTCCCTATCCAGCTACTTTTCTATCACATTTAATCGTCATCACCTCCTCTTAGTAGCTTTCTTAGAGTTTTCTTTTATACGAAGAAGATGTTCCTGTCTCCTAACACCTGTGAGACACACCCACCCTGTATTCATGCACTTCTTACCTATAGCTGTTTTTCTGCTCGAGTTATCTGACACACTTGGAAGTCAACAATACTCTTTAGCCAAAATTGGATGCCTTTGTCTTATATGTCAATGCCATACGCCTATAGCTCTGCATTGTAGTGAGACTCCAGGTGTCTCTTGGTTGCTTTTTAGATTGCTGAATAGAAATTAAATCCCAAATGGTCTAAATAAGAAGAGTTGTATAAGTTCACATTAAAAGAATGAGAAGGTAGGGGAGACAAGCTATTGCGGGATTGTCAAGGTTCCTCCTCTTCTGTTAGGGAGAGGCCCATGAATGATCAGAGAAACAAGTTAGTTTCTCTGTTTTGTTGTTTGTTTGTTTTCCATTAGTTCAGCAAACAGAAAGAACAAGCAAACTTTGTTTTGAGCCAAGGACTATAGTCTAATATTCCAGTCAAACTTTGCCTAATTAGCTAAAATATAAGTCATGGCCATAGCTCTTGTAAACGGGGTTTTGAGAAAGTGGAGGTGAAGTTTTCATGATCAATTCAAACTCTGGGAATTGTTGCACAGGACTTTCTATGATTAGGGCGTGTTGTAGTCTGCACTGGCAGTTCTGGAGTCATTGGCTGGGCATGGCTGCCAATGCATTTAAGACCTGCAGGAAAAACTGGAGAAATAAAATTTTATTTTACTTAATTTTGATTCACTTAGACATAAACACCACATGTGTTTGGTAATTAATTTATTGGACTGAACAGTAGAATGACTGAAGAACATGTTGAAGCCAGAGAAAGAAGCAGGTTCCCCAAAGATGTATGGATGATATAGGACAGAGGAAAGAAGACAGATATTTTGGATCTTTCTGGAAAGGAAGAATTAGACATGTGGGTCTTCTTTAGCATTGCTGCTAAAGTAGTGTGTGCACAGGCTACAAAATAGGCAACACCAGCCAGCATTTCAGAAAGCAGAGTCTGAGTTCCACATAACAGTATACTCAATAACCCCAGCCTTTGGGAGGCTGAGGCAAGAGAATCAAAAGTTGAGTCATGACTGGTTAACATAGTGAGACCCTAAGAAGGAGGAAGAAAAATAAGTCAAGAATGAGAGAAATAAAGGAAAGAGAAAGAGAACTGTAACCCTTATGTCAGAAATCATAATTTTTCTATGCATTTTTTCCTTGTCTTTGGGCTTTTGAGATAGCCAAGGCTAATAGCTACCTTTCTCTGACTGCTTTGCTAGGACTCCAGGTGTAGTCATCATGGTCAACTAGAGTCTGCAGCAGAACAAGATCTTACCCCACGTCTTAACCGATGGTTTGTAAAGAGTTAGGCTTGGAAAGCTCTCAGCTTCCCCACCTGGCTCTGCTACGAACCACCTGGGAGTGAATTAGCCAGTGTACTTCTCGGCTCTGTTGCCCTACATTTATGGAAGTTATAATAAACCTTACCTCCTGAGGGTGTTGCAGTTTTTTTCAGTGAAGTCGGATGAAGTGCTTAGCATAGAACACAGCATCCCACTCTGCTCATAAAGCCATGGTTTGTCTGGCCTCCCATCTAGGGCAGTGAGGGATCCCCGTCCACAGCCAACCTTTGCACACACTCAGTAATGATGTTTAAATCGACAGACAGAAAACCTGACTGTTTGAACGAATTACTAAATACCTGAGAAGGTGACAAAGCATAAATCGTTCGGGATGATCTACTGTTTGAAAGAACGAATACATCTATTCCCAACGCACTTTCAAACCAGTAGCTAATTTGCCTATTTTGGATGAAGTAAGTTCTTACATTGATCCTTTTGCCTAAACCTTCTTTCTTAAAAGAGAAACTAGGAAAGTTAAGTCTTGCTTAGTAAAGTCTTGTCGGGACTTGGTTTGCAAAGCATTACAGATGCCGCAATCGCTGGATGCATGTGGTAGCAGTTAAATGTAATTGGTCCCCATAAACTCATAGGGAATGGCACTGTTGGGAGATATGGTCTTGCTGAAAGAGGTGTGGCCTTGTTAAATAGTCTGTCATGAGGGGTCAGGCTTTGAGGTCTCTTTTGCTTAAGGTTTTTCTCATTGTGACAGTTCACTTCTGTTGCCTTCTGGTTAAGACGTAGCCAGCTCCATGTCTGCCTGCATGGCGCTGAGCTCCCTGCCATGATGATGATGTACTAAGGCTCTGAAACTGTAAGCCACCACCTCAATTAAATGTTTTCCTTTATAAGAGTTGCCATTCTCATGGCATCTCTTCATGGCTTTAGAAACCCTAACTAAGTCACATGCTCTTGCCTCTGCTGTCTCTGAAGGCATTTGTATACAGAGAAGGAACATTCTTATGTGAAGAACTTGAGATCTTGGCATGTGGCGCATGCACACCCCCCTCACACCCCTGTCCCCAGTAGTTATGCGGTGTTGCGCGAGTTCCTTCAGCCCTTTCAGCCAGTAGCCTTTAAGATACCAGCCCACTTGGGCATGGTCTCTCCTGCTTTAAAAAGCAGCAGTAGCTCGGGAGGCAGAGGCAGGCGGATCTCTGTGAGTTCGAGACCAGCCTGGTCTACAGAGCTAGTTCCAGGACAGGCTCCAAAGCCACAGAGAAACCCTGTCTTGAAAAAAAACAAAAAACAAAAAAAAAGCAGCAGTAGCCCTGCTCGCTCTCTCTCTCTCTCTCTCTCTCTCTCTCTCTCTCGCTCGCTCGCTCGCTTCCGGCTCCATTTCCAGGTACTAGGCTCTATTTCTGTTCGTACAGAGGGCTGTTGTCTAGTACAGTGATCTGTAGGTTTTCCCCTTAAATAAATAACCCTTTTATTAATCATAATTCCAAACTGGTGTGGGATTGTTTTGTGATGTCTACACCGCCAAGTTTCATAATTTTAGGGAAAAACCTCCAATCCGAACTGATCTTTCTAGATTTCAACCTCAAGGCCTGATGCCGTCCTAGAGCTTGCTTTGTTCCTTTTCTGAGAGACACATGAAGTCACCCTTGGGTTTTCTGTGCCTTGCGTGCCCCTGTGAAGAGCCCTAAGGGAATAACTGCTGTGAAGAAGGTTTATGGCTCAACGTGAGATAAAGAATACTTCCATCACTGTACAGAATAGCCACTTTGACCCCACCCTTGTTGGGTGAGCTAACATGTGGAGACTAAGGATGTGTCTAACATGCTATCACTTTATCTGCAACAAAAGTGAGCTAGTCAGACAAGCAAATCTCTTTAATGCTGTGTTTAACTTAGCATCATATGGCTAGACACAGCATGCTCATCTCCTACTGTTCTTAACCACCCCTCCTTTACCCACACATGCTTGTCTGTTATTGTAGAGTGACAAAAATTACAGCCCCTGCCTTCCACACACAGCATAAAGGAAGCTAACTAAAACAAGCAGGCAATAGGCCAGGGCTCTCTGAAAAGGAAGCTACTGAACTTACCAGAGATGAGTAGACATTCAACAAACACATAAGGACAGGATGATGCCAGAGGGCTTTTAAATCCCTTGATTCTTCCTGCAGAACACAACCTACTTGTTTCACTGGACAGTAGATAGAAGTGAAGTTCAGGGAAATGGATCCCTGTTCAGAAAGTTGCACAGTATCCTAGCTAGCTGAGCTAGACTTTGCTAGTGCACAGTCTGGCCATCAACACAGCGTCCTGATCCCTGACCCAGAAGCCAAGTGATGATTTTTTTATTCCCTGTGGTACTTTCTCTTCTAGTGCCACTAAGCACAAACTCACAAGCAGAACTCTTCAGCCGGATACAGATCATCTTTCAACAGACTGTGTGTAGTGGCTGTTTCCGATGAAGGGGGATTTTAAAAATTAGATCAGAGAGTTCTTGGCGTATCCCCACCTGGCACCCACACTCACTCAGCTTCCCAGAAGGCTGGGAAGGAAAGGCTGAAGGAAAGCGTAATTAAAATCAAGTCAATGGAACTCTTGCTGAGAAACCAATAAGACAACACAAATAAATTAGCCCTTTTCTCATCCTCTCCCTTTTTGTGGTTTTGATGCTCTCGGCCCAACTTTTGAGTCATCTACAGGATGTATATATGTAAACCACCAACTTCTGGTTTTTCATTTCCTGGTTTCAGGCAGGTCAACTCCATGCCTGGCATTTTAAAAAGCTTAACGTTTTCTATAATTATTATGCACCATGAGTATTAGAGAAGGTAAAAATAAACAAATTACCTGACTTGAAATTCACGCCTAGGTCCAAGCCTTTGTGTTAGAGATAGCAGGTTGTACACGGACTAGGGAACATGTCCAATGTGTAACTGGCTACAGCAGTGGTTCTATCCAAGCTTACCAATTTTTGACATTGACATTTACTGCCGTGACTTGCCTCTTGGGCTTATTTCTCCCACCATTGTATGTTCCCCTTATCAGATAATTAAATAAGACTCTTGGTATGATAGACAGTTGGACATCTTCTCTCAAAATTCATGTGCTGATAGCATCAGCTGCCATTTGCATTGGTAGGGGTGTGTTGCATCGCCCTCAACTACGTTAAATTGAGTGTTCAGAAAGCCCCCTTGGAGAAGGTGATGTTTGAGTGGTATCCTGAATAGGAGGAGCCAGCAGTGTGAAGTACCAAGGCTAGAGGATTGATTTAAAAGGGCCAGCCATACAAATCCCCTAAGGAATGAAGGCACTTGGGGGAAAGTCGTGAATAGAAAGCTCCATAGGCACTGATTGGTGTTATCAGAGCACAGTGGGCAGGATGAGGAGCAGCTGGAGAGGAGACCAGAAAAGTCCGAGGCAAGATTCTGAACAAAGGGAGAGAGAGACTTACTGTAGGGTAGTGGAAAGCCATCAGGGAACTGAGCCCAGCTCTGGTAGTGTGTGAGCTCGTATGGTATGTCACCTCTCTACATATGCAGCTGCTTCTATGAAACAGGCATAAGGTAGCTAGCTGAGTTAAAGCTGCTTGTTTTATTTGTTTGGGGGTTTTGTATAAATTTGCCATTTGCTTTAAAAAAATCTTTATTTTCATCTATATCATTTCCTCTCCTTCCCCCAAACTCACACTCAAATCTATTCATAGCCTCTTTTTATTTAATTATTATTACATATATATGCCTGTCTGTACACACACACACACACACACACACATAAAGAGAGAGAGAGAAAGAGAGAGGGGGAGAGGGAGAGAGAGAGAGAGAGAGAGAGAGAGAGAGAGAGAGAGAGAGAGAGAGAGAGCGAGCTTGCCTACTGAGTCCATTTGGATACGAACTTGTTGAATCTCTCCCACATACATTGATTGGTCAACTGTCGTCACCATTATTCTGATTATATTCAGACAACCGTAGTTTTGAGATGTCATCATCCTATATCTAGAACACTATCTAGCAGTAGGACCCCTGGTTCGCTGGCTCTTACAAACTTCCTTTCCTCTTTTAAATCAGTTTCCTTAGCCTTAGGGGTAGGGTCTGTTGCAAATAACAACTGTAACAGCACAGACATTTATTATCTACATCTCGAACGGTGGGAGATCTCTGTAATAGTTTTCATCCTTTGCAAAAGGAAGCTTCTCTGAGAGGGAGGGAGAGCTCTATGTTTCTGTGAATATAGGGAGAAGTGTCTAGAGTACAGTTAGAAGTTATGCTAGGTTAGGAAAATGGAAGTAGTGGGTTCTCCTTTGATGTCTAGGACCTTTCAGCAATGGATAATTGATTAAGTTTTAGGTACCAAGCTTGAATTCCTGTATATCAAATAAGCCTAAAGTCCAATTAAACAGATGTTGGTTTCCTCCAAGATAAAAGTACCACTGTTGCACCATTGACAAGGTCAGACATTGCCGTTATTCTTAGGCTTTATGGGTAAGAATAGCTCGTGATTATTAATTCCCTCCTCTGCCTTGACAGCTTGCACAGCAGATTCCAATGCTATGAGAATCAACTCTCAGGAAAGAGGCTTCCAGGTCATTTCAGCTCAATCCCTCAAACCCTTGCATCTGAAATAGTTGGCATCAGCTGCACGAGGGTCTTACTTTCAAGTTCTGGAAGGCAATCCGGGACAGGAACAGCAGTATATACTCTTCTGAAAGATTCTTATATTTCACTGACCAACAACCTGAGGGTTGTTTCCTAGGCTTGGCGTGAGCTTTTTGCTAATTCAGGGCTCTTACAGGGAGCACCAATTTTGTTTGAAAATTACACTCTGTGTAATGTTTTTAGTGCTTGTCCCCTGACCAGCGTTACTGAATTTACAGGAAATGTCTAGAGATCTTGAGAGCCTTGGCCTGAGACTGCAAACCTGAGAGGAAAGCTTGGGATGCGCAGGCTGTGGACACAGCGTGTTGACCTTGTGGCTGAGATCAACTTAATTGTCCTTATTATTATCCCACTTATGTTAATAAGAAGGTAGAAGAATATCAGAAAACAAAAATAGATATGGTACAAAGTCGGCTCTAATGCTCTAAATAGCAATTTGTTTCCACGTATGAAATAATTCTTGCTTTACTTTGTCCATGATTTGTATTTCCTCCTATTCATCCCCCCAGAAGCTGTGCCCTCTGACATTAGAAACTCTTGTTTAAGTCCATGTCAGGTGATGCCTAGATTCTGAATTCCTCTGTGGCTGCATCTTCTGGCCCTGGATTTAAGGGTCAGGAAAGGAGATCTCTGTATCAGACCATGTGCCGAGTACCCAGGTAGCTATCAGGGAGGACAGACAACCCTTCCGGAAGCTGCGACAGCCGATGACTGGTCTTCAGGGTGGATAGCAGGTATTTTAACTCGTCTGTCCTGAAAATAACATTAATAGAGCACAATGCATTTATTTCCGATATTATCTCACAATGCCTTTACAGAGAATGCCTAGCAATCCCTGGTTTAAGTGTGCAAACTAGAGAGGCGATCTGTGAATGTCCTCATTGTGGTAACATTCACAAGCTTTGTGCAACTCGGGTTTGCCTCCCTCTTACTCCTGGACCTGATGTGTAGGTGTTTGAGAGGATGGACTTGCTGCTTGAACATCTTGGAATTCTGCAGCATGCCTGTCTTTCCTTTTTATTTACTCTCTTCATTTCTCCACTTCAGCTTGATCTTAACTCCGTTTCCCTCTCGAGCCTGTCTGTTTCTTGACATGTTCTTATTTCATATCTTGTAGCCCTTTTCCTCAGCCTCTTTGTGGTCTTTCAACATGATCTTTCATTAAAGAATCAGCTGGGAACATGAGATATGAACATGAATATCATTAACGAATTGCAGCTATAGAATGAGAGAATATCTTTGAAGATACACCCACATGAAGGTGTGGTGGCCTTCATTATGATGTCCAGAACTTGTATACTTTTGGGTTCATAGACAGAAGAAGATAAAATGAAACCATCTGCAGCCCAGCAGACAGCCAGAGAAAAGGCTCGGAGTGTGGAAAGCTAGGCTAGAAGTGTGCGATACATCAGCAAGGCAGGGTGCTTCACCCATGATAAGGAGGTCAAAGTTCAACTTGGAAGAAATGGATAACCACCGACTCCTAGGCACCCTAGGCTCAGTGTCAGACACCACGTGTTCTGTATCACATAGATATCTTTACTTCTAGTTATTGATGAATGTGTTTTGATGTGGGAATCAGTGTAGGCAGAGCCCAGGAAACTGAAAAGGGGCCCATGAGAGAGAGGAAAGTGGCTTTAAGGGGGTTGGTTGTGGAAGTTAGCAAAACCCATGCAATATTAGGGTGAAAGGGGAGGACTTTGGATGGGTGTGTTTGAGGATGACAAGGACAGAGAGATGGGGGAGAGAAACAAGGCAGGGACCTGCCCAAACTAAGAATGTGTGAAACACCCATAAGGAAGTCTGTTCCTTTGTAAGCTAATACAATTTTAATGACATTTTAGCAAACAGAATTTTGAGTGAGGATGTATCATGAATAAAATCAACGTTTTGACAAGCAGTTCTCTCTAGTACCTGGTTTTCGGGGTAAAACCAGCCTTTTCAGACCCTGTGGCTTGGGAAGTCAGTGATGTGTGGTAATTGAACCGAGAGAGTCACACAGCAAATGGAAAAAAAAAGAAAAGAAAACTAAAGAAGAATGTATTACCATGGTAAAATCTTCAACACTGCATTTGCTTAACTCGGAGAATGAGACAGAGAAAGTGGTGCGATGTATTTACAAATTTTCAGCCCTTACCACTGGGTTTGCTTTTGTAGAGGTTCAACAGTGTGAGGAATAAGGATTGAGAAGTTATCAAACAGTGGAACCTTAGTAAACAGATAAGTACATTGATCCTAGATTTGAAAAATCAATTTCTAGGCATATTAATAGAAGGACTGCTTTTGTCTGTATTAGTTTTGGAACATGCCAGTAAATTTCTTAGTGCCTAGAGTGTATAAATGCTTCTAAAATGTTAATTGCCTCTTTCCTCTTCCAGATGTCTGTAGTTTTCTGTTTTTACTTTTTATAGACCCCTAGGGACAGCATTATCCTTTGGGAATTTTGAGAAGAGCAAATGGATTGTTTATTTAGCCTAACACCCTAAGATCAACCACACATAGGGTAGAGAGGAGATAACTAATGTATACTCTCTTGACTCTTTGCTTGTGTTGATATAGTGCCTCATCATTTTCTATCAGCCACCGTGTTTTGTTTTATGAATCCCTTCTTCCATTAATCACAAAATAAAGGCAAAGACTTAGGCCCTTGTAGTGAGCAGGAAAATCTTCTAAGTAGTTGCAGAAATGGAAGAAGTTACAGGCTGCTGTTGCTCCTCTTCCATGGATCATGAATGACTTGGAAGGGAATGGCCAGTAGGCAAAGGCATTCAATAACATGGTTTTGCAACAAACTGTGAAACCAAAGGCCGTACACAATCAGGAAAAATGGTGACTAAATTCTTTTACACACCTAGATAGTAATTTTAGGGCCCGTGCACAAGCATAATGCAATCAAATATAAGAAACAGTGTGAAATAGACTTACTCTTAGCAGGGCAATTAAGAAAAATATTTGATACAGTTAATCCATGATTGTTGGAAAAGAATCTGGGTATTAAGACAGAAGTGTGGCTCATCTTGATCCCGTGCTGCTAATATGGAGGTGAGGGGCAGACTGGGACCACTGGACTTCAAGTATTTTTGATGTCTCTATCTTGTCTACTTTTCTGTGAGAATGCTGAGGGGTGGGATGTTCCCTGATGCCTGTCAGCTTCCAATTCATTTATCTCCCCTATTCAAACCCCATGCTCACAACTCACCTTCTTGATTACCTCTTGACCTACCACTTTAACTCAAGAGATCATGCCATGGTCATCCACGTGACAGATTTCATCAAAGCAATAAACAATATGGTCTCTGGTTACTTTTTTGTTTTGTTTTGTTGTTTTGTTCCCATAGAGCTTGAACCCAAAGATTTTATGTGTTGATTATTTTAGTACAAACTTTCTCATTCATCCCCTTCCATATTACTCTCTCTTTTTCCAAAAACACAAATCACTGCCCCATAGGATCCATATACTTTATTTTAACCTTTCTGCTCTAATTAAAGCTTAAAGTACCTTTGTGCTCTCATTAAACCTTAGCACTATATGAATAACTCTTAGAACAACTAGAAATTTGCACACAGCAACAATCCAATGCATGGTTGATGGATAAAGACTGCTAGTTTTCTGATTCCAAATGTGATTACATAATCATCTATGCTAAAATCTAGATTTATCACAACCTGGGTATGGGCAGGACAGCTACTGCACAAAGACATTTCTTCAATGAAAGATGCATTATGGATTTATAGGTATAAGGATAAGTACTTAGGATGCATTTAGAAAGTACGCCAATTTGAGGGTAGTAGTAGGTTTTCTTCTAGTTTTCATGGCCTCACCATTCATGGACGGTTATCTATGCTTAAATTACCAGATATGAGCTTCTTATCAAGTGGAACTTAAATTCAATTAGACAAATGTTGGTCACCCCCAAGATGGAAGTGACACTGTGACACCTTTTATAATATCTTATTGTGGTGACCATGGTTATATTTCATAGGCATCATAGAAAACAACGGATCAAGAAGTTCCCAGCTCTCATTGATATCTATAACACAACACCAACATTTAAGACTGCGGGTGCATAGTCAATATCTCTTTCTTACATTATGGGCTGTAACTAGGGGCTTTCATTTGGGTGAATAATTCTTTATCTGATAAGCTAAGTCACAATGCACTCTTGGAAAAGAGCAGAAGTTTGCTTTCTTCTCATCAAATTACATTTATTAAGATCTTGTGTTTCTATCAGCATGTCATTTTTAAAAATACTTCAAATATATTATACTGCTCTGTATTGAGAGTGACTGAAAGGAGAGTTTTGTAAAAAGAAAAAGGAATAAAAATAAATCAAAAGGAACTTATACTATAGCTGCAATCATACGAATGATTTCGTTTGTTTTCCAAATGTTCTCCTGTTGTTGAAGTTGGAGTGATAAACTGTGGAATTCTAGATCTCCTTCAAAGCAATAGTACTCCTAACAGTATAAAACTGCCATTCTTTTCTTCTCCTTTCTTTTCTTTTTCTTTCCTTTTCCTGCCCTTACTTTTAAGCCAGGGCCTTGCCATACCATGCAGACTGACCTGAGATTCATGATCCTCCCACCTCTCTCTACCAAGCCCTAGTCCCACAGCTCTACACCACTAAGCCCTGGTTAAGCACAACTTTTCATGTTAAATCCAGGTTCTCTAAAAGATTTAAATTTTCAGGTAATGGTCTTCAGTCAAGATTATTTAAGAAGGAGTTGACCATTTCTTCTCTTCTATAGGATTTGCATGCTTTAAGCTTTTGGCTTCTTATTTATAGTTATTATTATCATTATCATAGTGAAAGAAAGGGGCATGTGGAGATCAGAGGACAATTTTCCTAAATCATTTCCTTGTCTCCCCTGTCTGGGTTGTAGAGGCAGGGGACTAAAGCTCAGGCTCTCAGGCTTGGGTGAAGGTGTCTTTCCCTGCCGAGTCATCACCCAGGCCATCTTGAATAATTTATTTCATTCTAATTGATATTATCATTGAGAGAGAAAGAGAGGGATAGACGTGAGTGGGTGTGCACATGACACAGCATATATGTGGAAATCAGGGGGCAGCCTTCAGGGTTGATTCTCTCCCTTCCATGGTGGTTTGGGAGTAGGGCTCAGATTGTCAGGTTTATACATTTAAAATTTTTCCCACGACACCATTCCACCCTTAATAATTTTTTAAGAAATAGAAAACGTGGTTACAAAATGCAGGTTTCTTGTATTCTTTTCTTAAATTTACGTTAACTATAACTTGTGTTAATTATGGATGATGCAGGCCTTGGGGTTTGCAATCATTAGTTTCCTATTGCTGAAATGTATTATTGAGTCAGACGGTGGTGGCACCTGCCCTTAATCCCAGCACTCAGAAGGGAGAGATGGGTGGTTCTCTGTGAGTTTGAAGCCAGACTGGTCTACAGAGTGAGTTCCGGGACAGTCTCCAAAGCTATAGAGAAACTGTGTCTTGAAAAACCAAAAGAATAAAGAAAAAAAATGGAATGTATTTTTGATGGAGTTTGTGTGGCTCATAGTTAGGAAATCCAGAAGTTCAAACAGCACATCCCAGGCCTTCAGAGTCCTCTCCCATCACATCATGGACGGTGACACCTGATCAAAACATTTGCATGGAAAGATCACATGGTAGGGCAAAAAGCTGGAATGAGGAGAGAGGGGGCGGTCTTGCTCTCCCATGATAACATTCTTGAAAGCAACAACCACTACATGGAAAGAATTGCATGAGAGTTCGCCAAGGCCAAGGTCTCCAGTGGCCACCCACTAGGCCTCCTGTTCTCAAAGCCCTGCTAGCTCTTGACATTGCCACACTGGGAAGTGTGCTTTCAGCATACCCACTGAGCCATCTCACCAGCCCATGTTCTTCCCATTTTCCATGTAAAAACTGAATCTCAGAATGTTAAACAAAGTGCCTAAGAATACGTTAGTAAGTAGCCCAAACAGGATTTGTACCTGGGATTTTTTTTCTTTCTTTCTCTTACCTTTCCTCCCTTTCTTCCTACTTTTCTCCTCCATTCACTTTCTTCCCCATCTACCTTTCCCTTCTCCCCAGTTCCATTCATTCTTTTAGCAGACAAAATTAAGAAGTTTCCTCTTGATCTCTTCATACACGTACATCATTGTACTTCACTCACATACGTGCTCATCCGTCCTCCCTCCCACACCCGCTCCTGTTCCTGCACCTAAGGCCATTTGCTTGATATTTGGTGCTCTATTTTGGCCCAATTAACTTAGGAAACTGAGCACAGGGGAAAAATCCCCTTTATAAGCATTGTTTTCAGAGAATTACTTTTGAGAAAGCAAAGCTTGGTAGAGATTTGCCGTTCGTTAGAGTCCTTGGCTTGATGAAATATGTCGTCTTGTAGCTGCAGATTTCCTGTTGAGATGGAGATGCTCAGTTTCAATTTAGGGCTGGTACCACATTTGGGGGAAAAAAATTAAGAAGTGTTATTTCTTACTTTGCTTATTGTATTTCCTGGAAAATAAGATTTAGGCAAGTCTCAATGCTGAAAACAAAACAAAAACATAGGTCCAAAGTAACAGACAACTGTGTTAGTAAGTGTCCTGAATATCCACGGTTGAAATATCTAGAGATGTTTTTTTCTTTAAATTTGTGAGTATTTGTGTATGTGTACAAGCACTATATGGATGTGTGCACATTTTTAGATGGAGATAGGGTCACATTGAACCTGGGTCTAAGTGTTTAATCAGGCTGGCTGCCCAGTGAGACCCAACACCTGCCTGTCGCCAGCCTCAGCTACTCCAGTTACAGGCACGCACATCTATGTCTGTTTTGCACATGTGGTTGGGGATTTAAATTTGGGTCCTCGTGCATGCACAGCAAACACTTTCGCCCACTCTGCTACCGTTCTGCTCCTGAAGCAGGTAAACCGTTTATTCGTTGACTTCACACACCTGTTAGTGACGTTTCATATCCATGCAGCCTTATAGATCTTGTTCTATTTCCTTTCTGCTTCTGTGATAAACACTATGACCAAATACAATTTGAGGAAAAAAGGGTTCAGTTTGGTTTACCGCTTCAGCTGCCCTCAACCAGAGTTTCTGATGAAAGAACTTGGATCATAGTGACTCTGAGCCTGAGAGTCCTGAGCTACTGACCACCATGGAAAAGGGACACAGCCTTAGGAATTAAGGTGAGTACCACTGAAAGCATCTACGAAGGGACTGACAGCTGGAGGCTAGCTGTGAAATCCTTCTCAATGAGAAATAGAGGCTATTGACTTCTGCAGGGAGACGCTGCCTCTGCCATGGAGTCTCATACTCAATATTCATCCGGGAATCCCAGTAGGGCGCCATCTCAACGCTTAGAGAAAACCTGGCAAAGATGCCCCATAGTAGAGGGCAAAGCAAAGAGAAATGGCAGGGACTGTACCTTACACACATTCGTTTTATTAGTGAAAACTCATTCTGTTCTTAAATGTCAGGAGAAGCCTTCAGTCTGGATGATGCTCATCAGACACCTGCCAGAATAAGACTAAAGTTTGTTTTCAAGGAAGAGAGTGAAATGAGCATTTGGGGCTGGGTTGGAGCTGAGTAGTACTATGGCAGATTAAGCAGGGTACTGTGTAGCGACTGCCAGGCAGATGGAATGTGCCTGGGGGACTCAATAAGAATTCCATACTCAAGCTTCTTCTCAGAGTTGTGATTCTGGGACAGGTTTGTGAAGATCAATATTATTGAGCCTCAGTTTCTTATTCCGAATTCTGAAAGTTATAATTAAAACTGAGGCCATCAAGGTGTGTCTGAGATAGTGTACTTGAATGCACTCTGCAAATTTGATAATTTTAAAGGAGGAGTGAGTGGTGATATTAATCATTATTGACGATATCTACTGAATGCCTAGCATACAAAGCTACAAAAATGAACATAATACAGATAGATTTCAATTAAATGCACCATTAATTTAAAAAGACATGGTTTATTAAAAATCTCTTCTTGGTACTTCTTATACAATGATCTCTGTCAAACTAATTTATTCTGTCTTCTTTCTTGGTAAATGTTTTCAGTGTATTCTCAAACTTTCAATATAATTGTTAAGCTCTCAACATGGACAAAAGTCTCCTGGTCACATGCCTGTCTAGTATGTCTCCTATGTACCTTTCTATTCAAGCCACAAAGCCCATGTCCCTCCAAATGCATCTTCTCCTACTTTGTGTTTCATTTCAAATGTCCAACCACACCCACTCACCTTAACTCTCTGTCTTCCTCCTCCGAGCCTCCCTTCGTCTTCTACCCTGACTGTGAATGCCACTGTCATGATGCTTCAGTCTTCTGGGTGCTGGAATTATGGGCTTGTAATTTTCACTTGCTGCACATATATAGATGAACACCATAGACCACAGTGGTGTCGTGGTTCGGTGTCTACTTCACTACCAAACAAAGCTCTTAGAGAGTCCCACATATGAAGCTCTGGGGAACACTGTGCGGGAGTGACCTGGTGCAATGTTTAAGTCAGCTCTAGAGAGCAAAGAAGGTGAGAATGGTGGAAATAAAAGGATGTATAATAATGGTACATAGTGAGGGAAGGAAAAAGTGGAACCATATGTGTGCCAATGAGACGTCACTACCCAAGTTGATTGTGAGCTGAACAAAGGCAGGTAGAGTTCATGGTACCATTGAGCCTGCTGCACTGAATTATATGTGATGTCCATTTGGAGACAATAGAAGATTCCAAGCATCCAAGTTTTCCTTAGTAACCTATTACAGATTTGTCTTCAATGAATTCATACAGACTGTAGTTTTAAACGTTAACAAATTTAGTAAGAAAGCAGATGCCAAAGGAAAGGAGAAGTTAGAAATGATGTCTCTGTCCCTCTCATTTAAGATAAGTCAACTCTGACCAGAAAATTCATGTAACTTAGTCCTTGGTTGTCAAATTACTGTAACATACTTCGCAGATAATATTTGCCATAAAAAAAGGAAGATGTCCTCTTCTTTATCCTACAGTTAGGATCCTTAATTTTCAGAGATGGCTCCAACCCTATGTTAGGAACAGTATACTTGAATCACATGTCAAAAGTCCCATGTAGAAATAATTTCCAGCCATGCATGTAAAACAATCCTTAATTTATGGAAAGTAATTTTTCACCACCATAAACAGAAGCTGTTTCATAAAGGACCCATTCATTCATGAATGAATGATCGAATGAGCATGATTTCAGTGGCGTGAATTCAGAGTGACATTATCTGAGCCACCTTCTGTTTCTACCACCATGCTGTAGAATGCAAGCTTTAGCCAGCAGCATACAAAAGTACATCTGTGCTTCTCCATAAGAATCACAATCTCTGTCTGTAGCCCAGAATGGAAAAGACAACTGTAATCAGAGCTGTTGGATGGTGGCAGTTAGAGGATGGGCTTTGTAGTAAATTTAAAACTATCCTGAGCTACACGAGGTGCCTTGAGTCTTCTCATCAGATTTACTGAGGCACAAAAAAATTTTCAGAAATGTAAAGCACATAAACACACACACATATGCACGCATACAGCAGAGCATTCAAGGTAAGTTGAGTAATTATCTACAAAATAAATTGCTTAAACTCTATAAATAGCAAATGCCTTTAAAAGTTTTGTTTTTAAACACAACACCTGGTTGACTTTTCCAAACTAAAAGTAATTACAGGGCCCCAACAGATAAAATACCATCAACGATTCTTCTTTGAGTCTGGGATTAGAGAAAAGGTTGGCAGGGAGTAGAGAAAACTGGAGACATCTGTATAGTGAGGATGCGCTACAGAGAGGGATCGCATTGCTATCTAACTGGAGGCATCTGGATACTGAGGATGCGCTAGAGAGAGGGACCGCATTGCTATCTAACTGGAGACATCTGGATACTGAGGATGCGCTAGAGAGAGGGATCGCATTGCTATCTAACTGGAGACATCTGGATACTGAGGATGCGCTAGAGAGAGGGATCGCATTGGTGTCTAACTGGAGACATCTGGATACTGAGGATGAGTTAGAGAGGGATCGCATTGCTATCTAACTGGAGGCATCTGGATACTGAGGATGCACTAGAGAGAGGAATCGCATTGGTGTCTAATTATTTAAATGCAATCAGTGCTGCAATTTTACCAAGCTTTTCTTTCTTATTGATTCTTTGAGAATATCCTACAGTGTGTTTAGATCATATAGACTTCCCTCTGCCAACTCCTCCCAGATGCACCCTTACCTTCCCCCGCCCCACTTTTCAGGGCCTCTTTTTTTATACTTGTTTTGTACCCACTGAGTCCAATTTTTATTTCCCATTGACTCATGCCACTGGGTCCTGCCACAGAGTCTGGTCGACATGAAAGAAGTCATGCCATTAAAGAAAACTGAAACCTCTCCCATCATGTATGACACGTCAAATAGCTCTCCGCTAGTGGGAAGAGGGCACCTCAGGTGGTGCCAACCCCACTCACCCCATCCTTTCCATGCTTGGATTTTGTCCAGCTTGAGCTTGCATAGGTCTCGTGCTCATTTTACAAAAATAAGGACTAAAGTGTTTAGAGTACTCAGTCGCACAAGACTACACCCCACTTCACACCAGTCACAAAACTGGGACCATTCACACTCTGACCAGAAAGCAAGGACTCTCCTTTGCCAGTTTGCTAAAGGATCTTGTATAACATAGATAAATGGCTTGCTTTCATTTCATTGTTTATTACAAGAGTTCTGAACACGTATTAACTAGTTGAAAACAGTGACTAGGAACAGATATGTAAGGTTAGCTACAGTATTCTCAGGCCATGTTTGATGGTGGACATCTCAGCAGTTTTCAGAGCCCCCTCTGTGTTTCTCCTCCACTTTCCAGAAGCCACAGAATGACGGAAGAAATTTGGTCCTGCATCCTGTGTTTGGTCTTCCTAGAAACCAGTTCCAGTCATCAGACTATCTAGCCATGATGCCTCATTAGTACAAACTCAGGTTTCAAATTTAAAACTGGGCTCCTATAAAGGAGAAGTAAGACCTGTACCTCAGACTCAGAGTATTCCATAAGTTTAATAGCCTGTGCCAAGAAAAATCGGTAATAAAGACAAAGTACAGTTCTTAGGACACCATAGAGTCCATCATAGTCTGATATCATTCTGTGAATTAATCTCACCATATCTGCAGGATTTCCTCTTGAGGAATGAGTCCTCCAACAGACAAATTTTGATGGTGACAAAAATATAGAAAAGGCAGTGGTGGCCAAAGAAATTATTTTAGATTTTTTTTTAGCACAAGTTAGGTGGTTTGTCTTTGTTTTTAAAGTGTCTTTATGGAGAAGACTGGGTGCCTACTTCTCATGTACACACGTGACAGTGGCTTTCCTCTTCACCGAAGAAAGAGCTACATTTCCACTTCCTGTGCAGAATGACAGAGAATTGATTTTTTTTTAGAAATGCACATGAATAACCACAGAAAGATGAGGGTCTCAAGATTCTCAGAAAGGTACTGAATGATTGACATGCTTTAAATGAGAAGCACCCGCAATTCTCATAAAAGCCCCTTTCGCTGGTCCAGCAAGGGTGGCCATCTACCAAAATCTATCCACTATAGCTAGAGATGCAGAGGTAAATTCTTAGTATTTTGTCATTGCTATCTAATAAGGTCCAAAACTGAACAAGAAACTACATATAGCCATTGACATGGCTTCATTGATACTAAGTAAAAATGAAAGAAGTGAATGTTATCAGAACATATGTATTTATTTTATAATGTCAGTGATAGCGGGAATAAAATAAAATCATATATTCTCAGCAAATACCATGTATGAAAGAAGAGTAGAGGGTGAAATTTTCACACAGGAGTTAGTATCAATGAGTATAAAGTGATAGACTTTAGTGGGATTGCTGATTATTCGTAAATTCTGGCAATGATTGACTCAATCCATATCAGTATTATTTAATACTCTCAGGTGGTTTCCATTTGTCAAATATTAATGGTGACAGAAAGTACTTTTATAGATCATGAGCTTCTGAAGATAGCTTTTTGGTTACTTGTAAAATTGGACACCCCACCTTGGCCCTGTTGAGCTTATTACAGCGCATTCAGACATCTGAAAATCTCCTGACAATTCTGCTTCCTACCAAATGGAGCCAGCGCTTTCAAATGGGTCTCATTAGACTTCTCATAAAGCCACCGCGTGCTAAAAAGAGTTTCTATCTCAGACAGGTTCCTGCGTTCGAACTTATCAAGCCTCTATACAGTTCTATTCCTGATTAGCAATTTGTCCTCCTAGGAGCTTTAAAAAAAAATACCTTCTGTATCAGCAATTTCATCCTTTTCCCATTTTTCCTTTATCAGCACATTCAAATGTATTTTACTCTTATCTTGGATCTGTCACTCAGCGTACGTCAACTTCAAGAGTGCTGGACTGTAGCAGCGACTGTCAGTTATGTTTCAAGGGGAAAAATAAAAGAGAAAGAGGAGGATGTCAGGTTGCATGCATCACATCTCAGTAAGCTCTCTGACTTGATAAATAGCATTCTCATAAGTTCTAAATTATTTCCATCAGACAACCAAATGCCAGCCTAGGGTTTTGTCTAGGGGAAGCAAAGAGATCCTCTTTGACTATATGTTATCAAATTCTGAGCCCAATCTATCCATATCATCATTTTCCTTTCGTACTCTAAAGGTTTCATTTAAGGCTCTTTTCTTTCTGATCTCCTCCACCCCCACTAAAGCTCACATCTTCTGTGCCGTGTGTGTTCTGTCAAGGCTCCCTTACTCTCTCCTCTTTATCTGTGGCTTACCCACCCCTCCCCACTCACTCTTTCACAGGGGAAAACCTTGATCACTGTCCTTGCTGTGTGTTTTTGAAGGTTCTGCTCAGGCCTCTGCTTCCAGAAGTCAAAGACGTCCTTGCAGTGGCAGAGACGCAATTTATCCATAGCACCAGAGTCTGGCTCATGGGTGGAAAGTCCCCAAATGGTGGTCTACTGTGCTGGTGCTGAAAGCTCGACTGGATGGGTAGATGGATGGGTGGATAGGAGATATGCAAATACTGTTGAGCATCACTTCACAATAAGAAAGCTGTCTGAGAACCATGGCGGTTGTGATGTTACTTGTAAATGCACCTTAATAAATAAGCTTGATAAATGACACACTTGAGTGATATGGCATTATACTGACCTCTTTAGCCAGCTGTAACACAGTGGACGGGATCTGTGTATCTAAACATGTCTAAACACAGAAAGAACATAGTCAAAATACAATGCAAAGGGTAAAAAGGGGTATTCATGGGTTGGGTGATTTTTTTTTCTGTGGGACCTCTGACCGTGGATGAGAGGTGAGGATATACAAAGACCAAGGATGTTACTGTTCTCCATTCCTGGGTGCTTACACATGCTGCGCACTGGCGATATAGATTCCCCTCTGTATGTTGTGAGTATGTTTTATTACCATTGGTTAATGAATGAAGCTGCTTTGGCCTATGAGAGGGCAGAATATAGCCAGGCTGGAAGAGATAGAGAGAGAGAATAGGTGGAGTCAAGGAGATGCCATGTAGCTGCTGAAGGAGAAAGATGCCAGAATAGAACCTTACCTGGTAAGTCACAGCCTCGTGGCCATTCACAGATGAATAGAAATGGTTTAATTTAAGATTTAAGAGTTAGTTAATAGGAAGCCTGAGCTAATAAGCCAAACAGTGTTGTAATTAATATTGTTTTGTGTGATTATTTAGGGTGGGTGGCCGGGGGCAAACAAGCAGTCTCTGTTTACACACTGGAACTAAATTAAATGTACCAAGAATAAAATAAAATCCTAAACTAGCCTTGGCTTACTGCAACTCTCTATTTTATAATTTTTTTAAATTTTAAATATGTTTTCATCTTTTTATGATAACAGGAGACATGGAAGCATAACCTAACCTGAGTAAAACTGAAAAAGAAAAAAAATACAACAGAATACTAGAAATTCAGTGTAAATGTCTTTAGTAGAGAAGGAACTTAACTTTTTTTCTTACATAAAGTAATAAAATACTAACAGCTTTTCTAAAAACTTCAGACCAGGTGACAGATAATTTTTTCTCATTGACCCTTCTTAAAAGAAAGATTGAGCCATGTTGAATTAACATCATCCTTGGTCTATTAATTAATAGTTTCATTGCAACATGCCACAGTGGATTTGAAGTCAGAAAATCTTGGTAGAAATCCACCACTCTGACTACCTGTGTGACTAAAAGGTGGCTTTCACACAAAGATTAAATGATGAGCTGATCATTGTGGGCCTGCTCTTTCCATGCCCATGGTGAGATGGTTCTCCACATTCCAGATGATGAAATTAAAGCAATGTGGGAGAGAATGTTCACATGGCCACCAAGCTCCCAGGTTACTTTCCTATGGAACTAATGCAAAGTACCACAAAGTTGGTGGCTTAGAGCAACAAATTATATTATCTCACAATCCCAAGACCAAAAGTTATGAGTTTCTATAGGCCTAAGTTCAGACACTGGCAAGAGAAAGTCTATTCTTTTACCTGCTGAAGCGTCCAGAAGCTGCATGCATGCTTTTGCTAAGGGTCCCTAGTTGGTATCACTCCGATTCCTACCACATATCTTACTTCCTCTTCCTATCAAATTCCCACTGCCTTTCTATCTTGTTTATAATAGAGTCATCCTGGATGTTCAGAATAACCTTTCATCTTGACATCCTTCATCACACTCTTAGTGGTTTTGGTAGCTATGGCAAAACACCTGGGGCTAAGCACATTGTAGAGAAAAAAACCATCATTTAGACCATAGCTTTGGGCATCCAAGTACATAAAACTACTCTTTATTCAGCTCTCTGAGGGCTTTGGGCTATACCGTGGTAAGGCAGAAGGCATTATGATAAGGACATGCCTTAAAAGGCCTTGGGGCCAGGTTCACTCTCTCCATAAAAGCTTGCTAACTTGGAACTAACCAGTTCTTTGAAGACTGTTAACCCTTTGCAAAGATGAGCCTCTAGTGACCCAGCATCTTCCTTTCTGCCAACTTACCGTTCCACCACATCAATGCTGCCATCCTGGTGCCCGTGCTTGCAGTGTGTGAACCCATCTCAAGCACACAATGACTATAAAGTGTGCCTTGCATACAGTATGACATGTACAGCCTGAGACATGATACTGAAGAAAACCTAACAAAGCTGCCATGCGTGTAGGGAAGAAAACACGGAAAGAAACACTTCCTGGGAAGAGCGTACAACTTCTCCAAAGCATCCAAGAAGAAGGAACGCTAAGGGAAACTACCGAGAAAGTAGAGAGCATGAGAAACTGCAGGTAAAACAGGCACAGGACCCTACAGACTGCGAATACTGAGCCCATGTGATCTCTGTATTCTGAGCTCTGCTCTCCCAAGATTTGTATCCTGGACACTAAGTCCCCATACGGCAGATTGAGACTGCATTTGAACAGAAGATTATCTGAGGCTCTTAAAGAAAGTCCTAATGCAGCCTGTTTGTTATCATTGTACAAAGATAGGGTGAGGACACAGAGAAACTGGGGAATGTGCACGAGCGCACGCACGCCCCCAGCTCTCCCTCACACACATATTCACATGCACGTGTGCATGTGCACAGCAAGAAAGAAGGAGACAGAGACAGAAGGATGGAGAAGGGGAGAAAACACGGTGCAGCCAAAACTACCTGTAAGCCATGTGAAATAGGCAGAGAGAAAACCTTGCCAACTGAGCTGGAGCATCTAGATTCCAAAATAGGGAACATAGGACTGAAGGCATGCCGTGAGCAGTATTGTATACACAGCCCTATTAAACACAAAACTGTGTTGGATAAATAGAGGCAGGGGCAGGGAAGATGAGCAAGAGCAAGCAAGGAAAATGCTGAGTGTAAGGATTGAGGCATAATTTAAGCATGAAAACCTGAGTTCAGATCCCAGCATCACGTCTGAACTCAGAGTTCACTCTGGAACCACAGAGTTGAGAAGACAGAGAAAGGAATATCCCTAGGCTTGATGGCCAGCCAGCCTAGCCAACTTGATGAGAACTCTGTCCAAAAACTAAGGCAGAAAGTGTTGGAGGGGAGACACCTGACAGTAACCTCTGGATTCTACAAGACCATGCACACCCATGCACATGTGTTTGTAGACATACATCCCCCCCCCCCAAAAAAAAACCTGTCGTAAATACGTATATGCATACAGATAGAAAAAAAGGATAAACCAGGGGTTCCTCCATTTTCCAGGGCAATTGAGTAATACAAACAACTTCCCTTGTGCCTTTATCACTTTCTGTGCTAATAATTCTGTGAGTGGTTACAGGCTAGTGTTACAGCTTTGTAGCCTGTGCTTAATTGTTAGGTTTAAATTAAAACAATTTTTCATTCCTTCCTTCTGTCCTCTTATTTAAAGGGACATTTCACTTGGTGGCATTTAGAAGCTAGGACCTACCCTGTTGCTAACGTGTATTCAAGTCTCCCTACTTTTTAATTCAAATCATTCTACACAGTCTCACACGCCGAGGCCATTTCTTGATACATGGGTAATCCTCAGGATTAGTTCGCTGATGGCTTCATAATACCCGCATGATTTAGCAATTTCCCCATCTACCTCTCATCCCTCTCCACTCTGCTTTCTGAGGGGAGAAATTAAGATTTTAATACCAGTGAGTTGGTTTTTTTAAAAAAAATAAAAATTTCTACTTGGCAAATTAAAAAAGAGATTTAAAAATCATTAAAGCATTAACATATTGGATACTAATTTTTTGAGCATTTAGGGGCAAATCAGCAAACAGAACAATGCCAAGATGATTATGGTTGAATAATAATGCAAGCGATGTAAGGTGCCATCCGAGATAGGCCTTCAAGGGCTTGTTCATGACCAAGCCAGTGCTCTGGAGAACTAGACAATGAGAATGGAGTAAATGCCTTTCAGAAAGGAAAGTCAGAAACAGAAGAAAAAGGAACAAAGGAGAAGCTTGTGGGAGAACATCTCTGCTTGCCAGAATGTGACCCATCCTTTAAGGCACAGTGACAGGACAGGTCTACAGTCGCTGGGAAGTGACATTGCTGAAACCACTTCCGTGAAATGGGGAGCATTTTTCTTCATTTACTGGATTTTTACATAAGTCCAAATGGACAGGGACTATAGAAGGAGTTCATATTCAAGTGTAAGAGAAGGTTGATGGAAAAAAAAAAGACATCCACAAAACTTGACAAGGTCTCTAGCAATATATATAGCATACTACTCTGGGAAGGAATCCTTCCTATTCTTCTGGTTCGGGCATACCCTATTCTCTATTCTCTTCAAAAAATAATAAAAAAGATCACTGATTTCCGTGGGTCCCATGTTTTATCAGTGCTTCTTAATGATGCTGTCAATGGGCATAATGGCAGTTCAGTCCTTGCTGGTTTCAATAATTTTGTTTTTGTTGCTGTTTTTTGTTTCCAATTTTCAAAAATGCTTCTTTCTTATGATATTCTTGAAATCTTCAAACACTAGACCATAGAAACTGAGACTCCATCATCATCATCATCATCATTAAGGCACAGAAATGAGACCCTGGCATTGGTGTTAGGGGAGGTTTGCCCACTAAATTTGGTATGCCTGTTCAATTCTCTTACCTTACTCCCTGGACATGGCCTATATCCAATGAGAGTCAGCTGAAAGAAGGACGAAGTGCTGTGTTCTGATCATTCCCCCAGGATCTCTCCTATATACCTGACTATGCTGTGGACATGGTGGAAGAGAAGTAATACAAGTTACCATCCCAGGAGCAGCCCTTGAGTGTACAGGTTTTATTTTTCTTCCCTTCCTTCTTTCCTTCCATCCTTCCTCCCTTCCTACCTTCATTTCTTTCATTCTTTCTTTAATGAGGAAATGGGACTTAAACAATATACCTCAAATTTCAGGCTGAGAATATTGACTAGGACAGAAAGAGTCAAGCAGAGATACAGAAAAGGACAAAATGTTTCAAACAATAGAGAATTTAGGAAAATTTTTCTGATGGACTTAGAGAAGTCTGTGGGAGACTGGAGTCATTGGAACACAACCCTGAGGTTGAAGATTATCTAGACCAGGGGCTCTCAACCTATGGGTCTAGATTCCTTTGGGAATTCACAGGGGTCACATATATAATACCCTGAATATGAGATATATACATTGTGATGCATAAGAGTAGCAAAATTGCAGGTATGAAGTAGCAGTGAAATAATTTTATGTTTGGGGGTCACCACAGCATGAGGAACTGTATTAAAGGGCTGCAGGAATAGAAAGGTTGAGAACCATTGACCTAGAGTTAGGAGAACAAGGGTAAAGGAACTGTCAATTTGGTTGAAACGATTAGGAACCACACCAAAGTAATTCCTATGAAAGAATTCAAGGAATCAGAGGTCATACTAAAACTAAAATTTGTCAATATTTTTAGGTATATAAGGTGTATTTAATTTTTCCAATAGCCCTTGGAATGAGACATTGTTATTTTCAGGGCTTATAAAGTGAAGAAATCAAGGTCACCTTGCTATCCACTTGTCAAAAATGAGACTGTTTACTCTTTAAGCTCCCATGTGCTGGAAAATTAACATTAATAATGCAATGGCTCCCAGATGCTAGAGGGTCATAGAGGAAGCATCTTTTATAACACGTCTGGAAGAATTCCCAAAAGAACACCTTTATTAGAAAGGATGATTGCCAGAGAAGTATAGGCAGATTCCACGCAGAGAAGTGAGAATGATCAAATCTAGCATCAATAGAGAAGGTAAAATGAAAAGTTTGAACATCGGAACAGCAATGGTGAGAACAAGTGTGATAGGACAAGGAATGAGAAACCTGAGGTCTACAATAACTGCTATGAAGAGATTTTTCTATCAAGTCCCAGGATTTGGCTTCAATTCTGAACTTACTAACTCAACAGATTTGACCTTAATGGGATTTGCCTTCCCTAAAAGGGACTCTGGATACGGTCTACAAATGGATAGAGGGAAGGAGGTGGGACCTGCAGTTGTTCTTAATTAGGAAGCTCTTACAGAAGTCAGCAGAAGAAGTACTCAAGGTCAGTGGGGTAGAGATGAGCGAATCCCATTTAACAGGCACTTGAGAAGTAAGATGGTCAGGATGTCGTAAGTGCTTACTTACATGGGTAGAGCGGAAGAAGGGAGTAAGTTGATGAAAACTCATGAGGTTCGGGCATCTAGCTGTGAACACAAGTAAGATGGACGATCATTATGCATGCAAGGAAATTCCAATGATAATGGTGATAATCATCGTCTCCTAATGAGTCTCATTGCCTCTGGTCCTTCTCTGCTCCAGTTCATTCTTCATAGGGTCTAATTTAGCAGATTATTTTAGTGAGGCTACAGTTACTGAAACAATCTAAGTCTGCTGCTATCTTTAAAACTTTGTGGGAAAGTGGGAGAGGGAAAAGAAAAGTTTAAAGAAACCTTCCATCCCAATTTCAAATATGAGATATAGGTTTCTTATTTTAAGATATGCTTTGCTTGGACTTGACACTTCTTAGTAAAATTAATGCAATGTTCTGGTTATTGGAACATTACAATGTGCTGAGAATGGTATTACTGTGTTTTTATTTTTTATCTACTTATAATAGGCCTCTTAGACATCAGGTTAATTTGCATAATTATCCTCATTTGTCAAATAAGAAAACTGAAGATGAGAGAGATCTAGTCACCAATTAAGGACACATATCTAGAAATTGGCATCTTTGGAATTTGTGCAGGCTGTTTGGGCTGCAAAGCCATCCTTTTTTGGTATCACAACAAAATTCCTATTTTCTTTTTTTTCTTTCCTTTTTTTGTGGGGAAGCGTTTGAGACAGGGTGTCACTGTAGCTTTAGAGTCTGTCCTGGAACTCACCCTGTAGACCAGGCTGTCCTCAAACTTTTTAGAGATGCTCCTGTCTCTGCCTCTTGTGAGCTGGGATTAAAGGTGTGCACCACCACTACCACCTGGCCCCAAAATGCCAGAACCAAGGTTTACATGGGCATTTATAGTATACGAGGCCATGTCCAAATGGGCAGGTAACTAAAAGGCTTCTGGCTGTTGGAGTTCCTACAGTGTCACACTGACAAAGGCAACTCTTATAAAGATAAAGCATTAAATTAGGGGCTTGTTTTTAATTTCACAGGCTTATTCCATTATTACTGTGGGAGGGAGCATGGCAGCAGGCATGGCTGTCATGGTGTTGGAGAAGTAATTCAGAGTTACATCCTGATTCACAGGTGGAAAGGGAGAGGCTGGGCCTGGCATAGGCATTTGAAACCTCAAAGCCCACCTTCAGTGACAAACTTCCTAGAATAACGCCATACCTCCTGATCCTTCTAATCCTTTCAAATAGTACCACTCTGTGTGTCAAAGCATTCAGATATATTAATCTATGGGAGTCATCTTATTCAAACCACAAGAAGATCTAACACCTTCTTCTGGCCTCAGCAAGTACCACACACCATGTTAAACATACATATATGCAGACCCCCATACATATAATAAAGAAATAAATTTTCTTAAAGAAATATGAAATAAACAGCTTTGGTGATAAGATGTCAAACCTTCAGGGAAGAAGTCAGAAAGTAGAAAAGCACTTCTAGGTGTTTAATATGAATATATGGCCAATGATGGGACTACAAGGGATCCATAAACAAAGTATAGATTGAGAAAAGAAGAGAATAATGTACCCAGTGTAAGTTATATTAAGTTTTAAGAAATAAGATATTTAAGAAATACAGTGGCATGTGGATATTTGAATTGGAAACTCATTCAAGGGAATTTGCAATATGGTTGTGAATGAAAATGAATTATTGGGAGGAAGACTACAAAGAGGCAGAAAATGCGTTCAACCATGATTAAAAGGTGAATTTATGGCTGGAGATGTAGCACAATTGGTAGAGCTCTTGCTTAGCATACAGAAATCCCTGGGCTCAATTTTTTTTTCTTTTTTTCTTTTGGTTTTTCGAGACAGGGTTTCTCTGTAGCTTTGGAGCCTGTCCTGGAACTCCCTTTGTAGACCAGGCTGGACTTGAACTCACAGAGATCCGCCTGCCTCTGCGTCCCAAGTGCTGGGATTAAAAGCATGCGCCACCACCACCCGGCCCTGGGCTCAAATTTTATCAGCCCTGTAAGACTGAGAGTGGTGGCACATGCTCCTTATGCCAGTCCTGAATCCTGAGATCCCGGGTTCAACATCATTATCCATTATACAGGGATTCCATGGCCAGTGTGAGCAGCAGAAGCACCTGTCTTTAAAAGAAAGGGGGGAGACAAATAAAAACCCCAACTAAGTGGAAGTAAGAAAAAGCAATGGTGGCAGATTCTGTATTGGTTGGCAGCCCATATATATGGCAGTTCTGCTGAACTTGTCATCTGGGGTTTCACGGTCTCAGCTGATGAGGACAACTGATCAAGTCTCTTCCTGGGCAGGACAAATTAGGGGAGGACTAATTCAATTAGGATGTGGTCAATAAGACCTGAAAATTTTGAAGAGGTAACTACTGACCCTGCTCTTACCCCCTCTCCTCTCTCTTTCTTCTTTCTCTGCACCCCTTCTCCCATCCTCTCCAAAATCCCTTATTCTCATAATTAAACTCTACCCCCTAAAAAAATCAGCACAACATAAAGCAAAACAAAGAATCATGAATATGAAAAAGAGATGTAGAGCCGGGCGATGGTGGTGCACGCCTTTAATCCCAGCACTCAGGAGGCAGAGGCAGGCAGATCTCTGTGAGTTCGAGACCAGCCTGATCTACAGAACTAGTTACAGGACAGGCTCCAAAGCCACAGAGAAACCCTGTCTCGAAAAACCAAAAAAAAATAAATAAATAAAAAGAGATGTAGAGAGAAACAGGGGAGGGGGGCGCTAGCAGGAATGGGAGGAAGATAGGAGAAAACAGAGAGGAGAGTAACCTGAACACAAGTTTACCCATAGATAGAAATATCAATATGTACAAAAGTTATAAATTTAAATAGCCACAGTTTCAGATCTCATACTTGAAATGAGATGCAAGTATAACTGATTTATTCTCGTTCTGAACGAGTAGCTGTAGTGTTTCAGCAAATATGGAGTCAAAATTGCCAAGTCTTATTGACAACATATTTGCTGAAACACTGCAGCTTCTCATTCAGGATGAGAATAAATCAGTTGTCTAGCAATGTACGGTATCTGCCTTTATAGTTTTCTTAATATTTTCAGTTGGGTTATAAGATGATATATTATTTTGCATGCTCCCTTCATTTTGATTGCCTCGTCTGTCTCCTCATATTTTATCTCCCCTGTTACATCACCTCTCTATACTTAGACCATTCCTTGGCCAGTTTTCCCCTAACTTAACCTATGAGCAACACTCTCTTCCATCCTTCCCCAGATTGTGCATGAACTCCATGTTAAACACACAACATTAA
This sequence comes from Microtus pennsylvanicus, assembly GCF_037038515.1. Lineage (NCBI taxonomy): Eukaryota > Metazoa > Chordata > Mammalia > Rodentia > Cricetidae > Microtus > Microtus pennsylvanicus. Next base: position 38,620,843 of record NC_134596.1, read on the forward strand.
ACCACCGTGCATGAGAGATAAATGGGGCATTGTCATTCTGGACCTGGGTATCTCATATAGTATAATCTTCTTGTTCCCCGTTTCATCCATTTACCTGAAAATTCCATAATTTTGGTTTTGTTAGACCTACAACTTTTCCATTGTATATAATATGTCACACTTTTATTGTCTAATTAGCTGTTGATCAATATTTATGTTGATTCCATTCCTTAGCTATTGTGGATGGAGTTCCAGTAAACATGGATATGCAAGTGTCTGTATAGAAGAGCTACAAATGTTTCGGGCATATGCCTAGGAGTGATATGTCTGGGTCACATAATAGTTCTATTTCTAGTTCTTTGGGGAATCTCTAGACTTAGTTACCAAAGTGGCTCCGCTAGTTTACATCCCAAACAGCAGTACAGAAGTGCCCCCCTCTCCCCACATTGTAGCAGAATGCAACAAATGCATTTTATAGACATGATCAAAGAATGAGAAGTTTATTTATGTCTAAGGATAGACTTGAGTTACAGAGATCCTAAAAATAAAATGTGCCTCAGTATTCTCTCAGTAACTCATAGCCAACCCTGACAAGCTACAAGGACTGCCTGATTCTTCACACGGTGACTGCTTGTTCGCCAGCTGTATAAATACAACTGCCACAGACCTGACAATGGCCACAAATGGGTTTTAGTTTTCATTTTATGAAACAAGAACTTGGTAACTGCTAAATAGAAAACGTTGACAGTTAGACAAAAAAGACTTGGAATGGCAGCTCAGAAAAACAACACTGGTATTCTCCAAATGGCTTTGAGCTGAAGATACCTCAAGACATGAGTTGAGTCCATAAAGGCAGAAGATTAGAACCGGCTTCCCAAAAATCTGCTCTCATTACTGTGTCTGTTATCATCTTTCACTTAAACAAAATCCCTGTTTTCAGCTCAGTCCTGACACCATCACACTATTCTTTTTTCTCTTGGCCCACGGTCTCTTCTGTCATAGATCTGAGCATACCTTTCTCTTGAATTATAGACGTGATCCGATACCCAGGTGTTACTTTCCTGACACAAACTTCTGCGCATGTTTCTCCTTCAGTCTTCCGATTCTCCAGTACAGCGAGATTGGGCTATATGCGTTGTGGTGTGTGTGTGTGAGTTTGCAGATGTAAACAGAGAGAAAATGTAAAAGGAAATATATATAAACAAAATAGCATTATTTGCATATAAAAGACTGTTTAGAAATATTCAGGGGCTAGAGCAATGTTTCAATCAGTAAATTACTTGATGCAAAAACCTGACAACCAGAGTTCCAATTCCCAGCATCCACAAAGAAGAGAGGCACTGCAGTAACAGAAACAGAGGGATTCCTGAGTCTTAGTGGTCAGCCAGGCTAGACTAATTGGTAAACTACAGGTTTACTTAGAGACTCTGTTTCAATAAGTAAGATATATAGCTATTGGGGAAGATACTCAGTGTTAACCTCTATCCTATACACATGTGTGTGTGCTTTGTTTGTGTGTGTGTGTGTGTGTGTGTGTGTGCATGTACCCCCACAAATAGATACATACATGTGTAACTGAGCACATTTAACTGGTACATTTTACATGAACCAATTACCATTCAAAGCTGGTTATCTGCTGTCTCCTATTTATTAGAGCTGAGGATAAATTCCACATCACAGCACACAAATGGATCATGGGAAAGTTTGTAAAATGGGACTCTACAAGAGAAATAATCTGCATTCGGTGTGAACTGCAGCCATAAGGAAATACCTCTGAGCTGATGGCAAAGCAACATCTATTCATTAGAAATGTTGGGTTGGGTATCAAAGTGTAGGGGTGTGCAGCTGCTTTATGGAGCTTGGTCATCAAGTCATTTGTCTTTTCAGGTTGTGTCCCCTGCTCATGGGCTGCATTGCTGGGTCTGCCTTACGTCCATCTTCAAAACCAGTAATGCAGGGTTTGGTTCTTCTCATGTTATAGTTTTCTTGACAAATCGCTGTGTCTCACTGCAGCCAGGAAATGCCACCAGCTTTTTAGGACTCACCAATATTATTAGCTTTAACTCACAGAGACAATCTAGTTCTACATCTCAAAGCCTGTAACTTTAATCACAGCCAAAAAAATCCTATTTCCAAGCAAGGTTAAATGGTCATACATTGTTGAGGACTAGAGTGTAGGACCTAATGGGTCCCATTATTCAGGCTTCTGTTACTGATGTGTTTTTGTTTATCTGTGTGTTCTCAATTGATGTTATGCTTGAGCCTCGCATTCAACTGAATGAGACATGAGTTTGCAGCCCAGGATAAGGGCATGCCTTCTTGTCCCTCTCGTAGGACAGGTTTTCGGTCAACCGTGTCAGTGGGAGAGACGATCAGACTACTAGCTTTAGATGACTGCTGTTTCGAGGATTTGCCTAATAAAGCCATCTGCCAAATAGTAGGGGAACTTGGGAGCCAGTGAAAAATTGCACGCTGTCAGTTCTGTTAGGAGTTCATTCCGATGCTGCCTCTCTTGCCGGCCTTAGTGGGAGGACTTAGGATCTCAGTATGAAAAGCCAAGGTAATATTCTAACAGTTCTGCTTGTTGATCTACTCCAACTAGCCAGTGTCTGTATAACTTGCAGACATGCATGAGAAGATTGGCAATAGTTTTTCGGCATTTGTGGATGATTGATTTCAGGATCCCAATCAGATACAAAAATACTTGGAGTATATATATATAAAGGAGTATTTGCAGATAATTTATGCAACCCACCTATGAACTTTGAATTCTAATACTTAAAATAATTATTTAAATATAAATGTTACATAGAGAGTTCTCAAACTATATGACCTAAAGGATTATGACAAAATACAGTGTATTATATATTCTAGAATATCGATATGTCTAGAATCTATGTAGAAGCAACTTAGCAATATTTTTACTTTCTATGCTGTGTATATTTACATATGTAGTATATTGCTGTGGGACAGTGGTCTTTTATCCTGTCACATGTATTAGTTTTAATAAAATGCTGATTGGCCAGTAGTCAGGCAGGAAGTAGAGGCTTGGCAACGAGAATTATGGGAAGAGGAAAGTTTCAGTCGTCACTCATGACTCAGCTGCAGAGGAAGAAAGATAGCCGCTCTGAAAAAGCACAAAGCCCCGTGGCTAACACAGATAAGAATAATGGGTTACTGTAAGATGTAAGAATTAGTTAATAAGAAGCCTGGGCTACTAGGCCAACCAGTTTATAATTGATGTAGACCTCTGTGTGTTCCTTTGAGACTGAACAGCTGACAGAGCTGGTGGGACAGAAACCTCTGCCGACAGTACACGAACATAATTTTCATGCCTGGAGGTCAGAGGTGTCCTGCTTTATCACTCCCTGCTTGATGGCCTTGAGACAGGCTGTCTCACTGAATCTGGAGCTAGGTTGGTTACCAGAGAGCTCCAGTGGTCTTCTGGTCTCTGCCTACACCACAGCTGTGGAACATAGGCACATGATAAAACAGCCAGAATTTTATGTGGGTCCTACAAACTTGAACCCAGAGCCTATTACTTCTCCAGCCAACACTCTTATCCACTGTCCTGAAGAAGAACAGTTGTATTCTACAACTGTTGGTTCAGGAATATTCAGCACCAATGGGTATGTGGGACTGGCAATATGTATAAGTTAACAATAGCATGAAAGTATTTGGAAGAAACACTGCAGTACAGGGTGAAGAGGTCATTCTCCTCGGGTGTTTCTTTCTCTTCTCAGGCATTGCCTCGACTATGGCAATGTGTATGGCTGTCTCCATCTAATCTGATGGGGCCTTCTTTAGCAACTATTTTTATTCATTCATTCAAGTATCTTGATTTCTTGAGTCAAACCTATGACACAGAAAATTTTATTTTTACAAAATGACATATTTCCTTGTAATCAACCTATGCTTAGGGTATGTTTTAGGCCATTTACCATTACAAAATAACCAAAGGGAAAAAACCAGGTTTTCTGGCTTATGATTCAAGAACTTGGGATGTCTAAGGATGAATTGTCAGCCAGGGCCTTATGCTGTTTTGTCTCACGGTGGAAAGTCAGTAGGCAGCCTGATGAGGATAAGAGACAGAACAGGACAGACTGGACTGTGTTATAGCAACCTGGAGTATTAAACCCATCCCCTCAACAAGGCATTTATCCCTCTTAAAGCTCTACTGCTATTAAAGACCTTACAATAACAGTATAATGACAATCATATTTCAGCTGGAGGTCTTGGGAGGAAAACCACATTCATAGCAGTAGAGAAAGAGAAATACAGAAAGGAACCAAGATAAATAGAAAACCAACCCTTCTCTCTCATGACACAGACAGAAATTAAGTGACCAAATCATGAAAATAAGAACCATTTGCTTCACAGAATCCTCCAGAAACTTAGAAAAGTCCATTAGAGCCCAAGACATGCTTGGCACATTGTTAGGGCAATGTCAGGCATTGTACCCCTGAGGGCCAATACAGTTGGGGCAATAATAACTTTTTTTTAAAGAAGAATTGTTGTAACACATACAGAAACAGAAAGTATATATGAAGAGGTGGTACATGTCAAAGGGAAGGAGAACCTGGAATATTGGTGGCAGAGAGCAGGGTTCTGAATAGAGCCACCCAGACCAACTCTGAGGGTCCATGCATGATGCTGAGCCCCTAGGATAAAAACTCATCATTTATCAAACTTAGGTAAGCAGTAACAGCTACCTGAGATAACCCTGCAAAGCACAAGACAGGTGCTCACAAATGGATGGAGTCAGATTTGTATAATAAAGAGTAAATAAAATTATAATTTTGTTATTATTCACTCAAGCATGCAGGATTAGATATGTTTATCTGGAATGGAAGCAGTTCTCCTTTTCTTTCCTTTTCCTATCTCCTCCCCTTTTATTCTTCTTGCCAAGGACCACACCCACAGCCTAGAGGATGGCAAGCAAGCGTCTAAGCACTGCTGCAGAGGTGCGTCTCGAGCCCAAAGTGTCTCATGTCCTCTACCTGAATTGTCTGCACTTTGTTCCTCTTTCTCATGTTCTTCTTTTTACCTTTTCCCTCTTTCTCCTTTCTCTTCATCCACCTTTCCTCCAATCCTTTTGCTTTCCCAGCTTCCTCTCTCTGTCTTTCATCCCTACCCCCACTTTCCTGCTCCTCTCCCTTCCTCTTCTCCTTCCTTCTACCAATATGTTTCTAAGTAGAATGCAGAATAAACTGGATAAACCAGATTCTAACCTCAGGGATATACTGTTTTCATAAGCAGTACAAGAAAGAAAGAAGTATAAACTAGACAGAAAGTGTTAAGGATCCGAGAAGTCCACCTAAAGTTTGGGAATTCTGGAAATAGACAGTCTCACTTGTACGTTTTAAAATGAGAGATTGCGTTTTCAGGAGAAAGTAGAATTGTGTAAATAATAGCGTTAGCTGACCGTATTACAGACTGGACTGCAACAAGCTCCTCCCACCAGGTTTTTCATTTGATCCTCCCACCACCTCTCTATTTTACCCTAAAACGTAGCCTCTTGGACATAAAAGGTTATCTGGCCCCGTTCATCTGGGCTTCAAGAGGACGACGCATAACAGACACATTTGGAACGGAAGTAAAGAACATTCCAGTAACTCAGATCCAGAAAATTAAGGCCGCAAATAACTAATTCTACTAACACACTAGGATTCCATTTAGTTCTTTTACAGAATGACTTGAAGATAAGTTAAGCAGAAAGTGTATATAAATACACGTGTAGACCCTATTCTTGGAACCTCGAGGTCTTCAGGCCGGTCCATGGTTCAAGCCCATGATTCAAATAGAATGAGTTTTCAGTCTCATCCCTGTGACTGCCTGCTAGAGGGACTCCTAGCCGTTAGCCCATCTTTCCAAACCGTAATTCCCTCATCTCCACAAAGTGCACAATTCTGTCTTTTTCCAGGATTACTGTAAAGATGGAGATGAAGTCTAAGACACATCTGTCACACAACAGAAACTCAACTAATGTGAACTGACAAAACTGCTCCCTGCTTCAAGGTTTGTTGCGAAGCTTATATAAATCACACAGAAGTGCAGTTGACAGCTGTTAGGCCTTGCTAAATGCTGGCTCCCCTTCCCAGCTGGTAGACATTGTCAAGGAAGCAGGTAGGGGCTCTCAGAGCAGCTGCGGCTTGCAGCATCCGGAGCTCCTTGAGGCATCTGAAGTCTCCTGAAGTCCCGAGGCTTCATCCAGATGTCCACTGGAGACTGCTGGAGTGGAAGTCCCTGGGGCCTCCAGGCTCCTCCTTCCTTAGGAACTCCTTGCATTCCACAGAACTTGACTTCTATTCTGCAAAGTGTAGCATAAACTCCTTTCTTCTGAGTGCAAACATCGTCTCCCCGCTCTGTGACCATGTTCAGCAAGGTTCTTTTTATTCTTTATTTACATTAATTTCTTTAATATATTTGAGCTGGGGACAAACAAAGCTGAGGGATGTCCTTTTGTACTTCACTATACTTGAAATGAGGATGGGATAAAAATGAATATCTGTAGCCTTAACTTGGCGTGTGCTTCTCTTATTCTGTATATTTTAGCCAGGGGCTGCTGGGTTCAAGGAAGGCTGCTTGTTATCTCGTAGCAGAAAAAGGGAAGAGAGAAAAGTCATCAGGAGCGCTTGTAGAGAGCATCCTTTAGTTTGTTGTTTTATTTAATTCTCACGGGAACTCCCTGGATAGATAGGCAGTTTTAATTAGCTTCTTTAAAGCCATTTAGGCAGGAGAGAGAGTCAGAATTTAAAAACAAGTCCTTTGTAGTCAGAGTACTCAAGCTAAAACCACAATGAAGTGTCACCTCTAAATTGCCTGATTTTGCAAATGAAGAAACTGAGTCCCAGACAAAGTACATATTCAAGGTCATACCACGAAGCTGGCCACAGAACTGACGGTTGTCAGGATATTAACTCCCTAATCCAAAGCCATTTATTTTCATGTAACTTTGTAGCTATTATTTTGTCCATATGGTGTGCAGGGTAGTCGAAGATTCAGAGAAATATCCTATAGTTAGAATGCGGGGACCCTGGCCTTAGCGTGACCAAAGTCTGAAGAAGGAAATATGAACACATCAATCACCTAACTGGGGTGACGAAGATGTCAAGCACCAGGTGCCCTAGCGAATGTGTCAAGCAGCACTGTATGACACATATGAAAGGCAGCAGAATGGCTGTAAGGAGCAGGACCGGGAGCTGCGATGCGTTACAGGATCAGATAGTGGGCTGGAAAAGAACTGGTTTGCACCTGGGTTGTGAGCACACGTAGAAAACAGATGCAATAGTTCTGGAGGAGACAGAGAGAACTAGAGTTCCAGGGACCCCGAAGCCCAGCAAAGACATGGAGCAGGGCATCAAGGTGAGGACAGAACTTGGCTTTCATCACAAGCCCAACAGAAGTATCTTGAGACAATTAAGCAAAGAGTCACTTTAATTTTTTTTAAATACAATTGTATTATTTTCACCTTCCTTTGCTTCCCTTTATCCTCCTTCATGCTTCTTTTGATCGGTTCCTCTCAAATTTGATGTTTGGTGGTTATTGTTAAATATATTTATAAATACATAAATACAATCTTCCTGGTTCATTTTGTATTTCTTTCTGTGGAATATTTCAGGGCTGACCTCTTGGTATTGGAAGACTGATGAGGGGGGCTTGTAGTGATATTTCACTTGTATTTTAGTAAATAAAGCTTGCCTGAAGGTCAGAGAGTGAAACACAGCCAACCTGGTCAGCCTTACAGACCAGGCAGTGGTGATACAGGCTTTTAATCCCAGTAGCCACACTAGTTTGCCATGGAAACCAGGTGGTAGTGGTGCACACCTTTAATCCCAACACTAGAAAGAAATATAAGACGGGATGAGAAAGTTCTCAGGTTCCGTCTCATTCTGAGGATTCCTGTAGGCAGGATAGCCATTTCAGCCAGTGGTTGGCTGCTTTGCTTTCCTGATCTTCAGATAGAATCCCAATATTTACCTCTGGGTTTTTATTAATTGTGCTATAGGTACTCGTCCCTGGAGCTTGCTAATTCTCACCTTCTCAGCATTTTTTGGTTGACTGCGGTTCTGTCTAGGGATGGAGTCCAGTGAGATTTTTTTTTTCCCCTTCCACATTAGGAAATCTCGTCTTTTGAAGTTGTCCATGTTCAGATGTTGTTTGGGTAGACATACCAATGTTGGGGTTCCTACCATTTCTAAGAGAAATAAGCTGAAGTTTTACAGTGTTTTTTGCTATGTAGAGAACCTAGGGACATCTTTGGAAATGAGAGGAAGAATAGGGAAAGTAATTTCTCTAAAGACAGACGGTAGTAGATTAAAGTTAGAATAGAAACAAGAGGGCAGTGAGCACAAAAATAAATGCATTCCAGACGCGAAAACACATTCAAAGGAAGCAAGAATTTCCGTTTTGATTTGTGAATATCTTTATAATCAGTGCCTAGAACAATGATTTATATATCGCAGGTGCTGATGAATATTTGTTGAAGGAACGAAAGTCTGAGAAAATGGAAGAAACCAAAAGTGTATTATCAAGAAAAACTTGAATTTTGAATTAATCAGCTATTTGTGTAGTGTGCTGGGGATTTTAGAGAAGTTGAGGATTTGTGCAACAGTTGTTCATGTGAAGTCTGGGCTGCATCTTAGACACTAAGTAGAAAGAGTAAGTAATTATCTAGCATATGAGGCTGATGTCCAGGATAGACCACGACAGAAGCCTTGTCTCGTGGAGATTATGTAAATCTATGGGCTTCTATTGTACTGGGAGCACAAAGGTAGGGACTGTGGTAGAGAGGAGTACGATGCTCAGCACTGATCACAAAGTTCTGTCTTGATGAATGAAACAGGGAAAACTTAGAAGGCTTCAGAGAGTTTGAAAGGGAGGTAGTTTAGACTACCCAGACCCATGCTTTGGATCCTGTAAGATAAGAACTCCCATTTTTTTAGTAGAGATGATAATCATGATAATGCTTATAATTTTGAGATGTAGAAGATTATAAGCAAGTACTCTACTGCTGAAATATATCTCCATCCCTTACAATGTTGTGGCCCTTAGTCTAAAGGCCGAAACACACTCTAGATCAGCGGTTATCAACATTCCTAATACTGTGACCCTTTAATAAAGTTCCTCATGTTGTGGTGACCCCAACCATAAAAGTTATTTCAGTGCTACTTCATAACTGAAATTCTGCTACTGTTATTAATCATAATTTAGATATCTGATACGCAGGATAACTAATATGTAGCCGCCAAAGAGATTGGGACACAAAGGTTGAGTACCATAGCTCTAGATGATGCAGTCTCATAGACACGTGATGTGAATTAAGTTTGCATCACAGATAGGTAAACTTAATTCACACCACTCATCTGTGGGGTTTGTACAGTGGCGCCATTCATTTCTCTATTAAGAAAATGAAGGTCCCAGGGATATACAGCTTTCCAAAGGTTATATAGCAATTAGATAATGAAAAACGGGTGTGAGCCCAGTACATCTCTAGGGCCTACCTGCTTAACCTTTATCCTATATAAAATGTGAAGATGGGAAAATGACCAGACAATTTAGTCTTCCAAAGATATCTGATTGATGTGACAAAATCATGAGGAAATGCCAGAATATTGTGAGGCTAAGAGGGGGACGAGAACATAAGAGTGAGCCGAGGAAAAATGTGAGATTCTTTTTTTTTGGTTCATTATTTTTAGATAGATAGATAAAAGATAATTTATATATAGCACTAAAGAAGATACAGTCAAGAAATAGAGATCAATGCTATGGAGCATGGTGTACAATTGCAGAGGTAAAATCACTGAGAAGATAAGAGGGGAGAGATACTGAAGAGAATTAGCTTTAGAGTAGAGTTGACAAGACCATCCACTCTGATGTGAAAACAGGGATGCAGGAGCTACTGTTGAGTGAGAAGTGATGTGTAGTATAGGAGAGGAAAACACCAAGATAGTGAAGCTTGTGTGTTGACCACTGGGTTCACGTTAGCACAGTGGTTGGCATGCAGTCGGTTTAGTCTTTGTCAAATGATGCATCAGCGATGGATCAATGTGCAAAAAATATAAACCAGTCACCTTGAGAAGAAATGCATTAAAGTGGAGAAATTATCACTGGGCTTTTGGAATACCCACTGGGATTTCTAGGCATACTATTAAAATCAAACCCAGCCGATGACGCTGTGAACATATTTAGGAATCTCTAATTGTTCTACTAGAAAAGCAAATAGGCAAACTTAAATCTGGGTAGGACCCTGCTGAGAAAGTGGGTGGAATTAAGATAGCACTGTGTGGGCAGTTGGTACAGCGTTGGGCTATGGCATCAAGGCAGATGGAGTCAGGAAAAGGGGAGGGTGTCATGGGTAGATCCTGGGAGCGGGCTACAGGATACTAGTGAGGGCTGAGGAGACTAGAATGGAGGTATAAACAAAAGTTTACACCTCTTCCTCAATGAAGAAAGAGAAGCATTTGTTGGGGCTGACAAGGTTGCTGGCATTGGTACCTGAATGTCTCAAGTGGTATACAACTCACTTCAGAAGGGTATAAAAAATACCATATACTAGTAGCTTACAAAATTTATTTTCTCATAGTCCCAAATTACATATATTATATGGGTGCCAGTATGGTTGGGTTCTCATGAAGGTCCTCTTCTGGACAGGCTTCTCGTATGGCCCTTCCTAGGTATATACTTGATACAAGAGGAACAGAAAGAAATAAGAAGAAATGTTTTTTCATCTTATTTTGCTACTAATGTTTTCAAAAAGGCCCCCATTGCCATAGCCTAATCTAAAAATAATGATGTTCCAAAAGCTCTGTCTCCAAATATTATCATATAGGATAGTGGAAAGGCAACGTAGGGGGTGATAGTGGGGAACCAAAAATGTCTTTAGGAAAAGTTGTGAAAGAGATCAGATACTCAGTCCATCTCAAATGGGATGGAGGAAAATCAAAACTTAACAACGTCTTCATTAGATCATCCAGGTGATCCTGGAAACCAGGAAAACCTTGCAGGGATAGAGACGGAGGAGAGCTACAACACCGAATGGACAAATCAAGGATAAGGCAGGTACTTGGCATCAGTAAGGAAATTAGTTGGCTAATAGCATCGATTTCAAAGCAGTTAGGATTTTGAAAGGAAAAAGAAATGGCAATGTTTACAGGGAACATAAAGCAATCTACCTTATATCCAGCTCCACTGTGACAATTAATGAAAACTTAGCCATATAGGGATAACTGCAGATAAACAAGCTTTAGGTTCTAGGCAGGAATGTCGAGAGTAAGTGTTGGGAATTGGAGAGGAGTGTTTGTACAGTGAAAGTCAACCATCTGCTGATGGGTGACTATGTGTGCCCAGAGACACAATGACAGACCTGGATGAGAGGAGACCACAGCACAGGACTCTAGGAGGAGCCGATCATGTTAAACAGATTGAGAGTTTCTGTAGCTGTCATTGGTCCTGATAAGTACAGGGAATAAAGGGGACTGTTAGCATTGGAAGATGCTGTCTTCCAGTGACAGAAAGAGGATGCTCAGAAGATGAGACATCTCTTCTTGGGTCACTCTTGCTTAGGAAGAAGACATTTCAGGACTATCTTATTTTCCAGCCAATAGGAGTTCGTATGTTAGCCTTACTTTGGATCTGGCTATGCATTATGGGTAAGGCACAATGAGCATTGTACTAAATTGGCATAACATCTCCACCAATACCTCTATTGGCATAAGAGGAAAGAGCATATTTATCTGTAACAATAGACTGTATATCAAATATCTAACAACCTAATATTCTTTTAGTATTGATCTTCAATGTAGTGATATTTGGGTCCAGTTAGATTTAGCCCTATCCTTTTTCTAGTTCATTGGCTTTGGACCCAAGCACACTTGGCCTTGAATTTATCTTTCAGTCTTTGTGAGCTGGTGGCTATAGATTTTCTTGGTCTCTCCTTAGCTCGTATCTCTTGTGCCTTACTACTCTGTAGATGGCCACAGACTTCAGATCTTTGGTCCATGGCAGGGTTATGGTAACTAAAAACTGGTTTATAATAATAATGCATAATTTAATTTAATTCTATTTAATAATACTTTTAAGTAGTTTATTGGATAATTGTTGTGTTCAATGATAATACCAGGAACCTAAGAAATACAAGATAAATGTCCGTCTGTAGCATCCACAGAGACCATATGTAGAAAAGAACCTCCCCCAAGGACAATAGCTTCACAGGTTCTTCCTAGGAAGGTTATTGTCCCTGGTGGCTTTGCTGGAAAGTTTGCTTCCCTGTGGCAGGATTGTTTTAAAAATAAAAGCGTTGCTTAAGGCTCATCCTGCCAATCAAATATCTGAAGTGAATTATAAGCAGAGACAAAGGGTTTGAGTTTCTGATATGTTTATAGGACCCAGAACTCTTGTATAATGAGGCAATTTTATTTAACTCTCTTCAGAATTGGATCTGGACATTTGCAAAGGCCAGTGTCAGCCCGTGGAAACATAGCAGTGAGGCTCTTTGCTCTGTTTCTTTGGTTTTCTTTGTCACCAGGGAAATCTGCATGAAAATGGGTTTCTGATTATTCCCCTGTTTCTCGGGCTGGCTTGTTTCGTTTCTTTCTTCAGAACCGAAACTCATCCTGTGACAGGCCAGGCAGCTTCCGGCATTGGTAATTAAAAATAAGCAAGAACTTGAAAGCACTGGCTGCAATTAGAAGAGTAACCTCTGTGTTGGGGAATGAAGGAGTCACCAGCTCTGTAATCTTGTTATATAAAGTGTGGCCAGGAGAACAGAGGAGAAGGTGATGAGGGCACGGGGGCACTGGGAGAAGAGAGGCTGGATCCTGAGGAGGATCATTAACTTGTGGACAGCAATGTAGACTGAGCAAGCTCTCTCCCATGGCTGGGTGGGGAAGGAGGAGAAAGGATGCCGGACCACAGACTTGTAGAGGGAAGCTGCCCTTGGAGCTGTCTATATTTTAATGAGTTCCATTGTTGGTTTGGTGAGAATGGTCCTGTTTCTCTCTGTCTCTCTCCCCATTTGTGTTTGTTCACATTGGTTCCTCGTCTCGTATCCAGCAATGTGGGTCTTGAAGGCAAAAATCTTCTTGCTCTTGCTCACTCGCCAGCAATAACAGCTGAACAACACAGTCAAGCATTAAGAGTGTCGAGCAAGGTACATGGGATTGTGGTTAGGAGGCAATGAAATGGAAATTACAGCAAAATCACTATGGGAGTTGTCAAGCGCCATGTCATGGCCCTAGTGTACCAGCTACCCAGGAGGTGGGCGCAGGAGGATGGCTTGAGTCCAGAAGCTCAAGGTCAGTTTGGACAGCAAAGTGAGAAAGGGTAGAACATTCAAGGGTCTGCATGGCTGTATCCCTAGTACTCAAGAAACTGAAGTAGGAAGGTCACAGTTTCAGGGCCAGAAGGCTACATTGAGAGTTCTAGGCCAGCCTGTGCTATCTATCAAGTGTTTACTAGAAAACCCAAACAAATGAAAGAATCTTATCAATCCAATAATGGCCACCTCTGCTTTGATGTTTTGTCATTTTTTGAACCCCATTCGCTCTCTGAACACTGTGTCTGCTTCTCACAGACTTGCCTTGAAATTCCATTTACCCCCTGTGACTGCATTTAATTGCAACAATGCACATGTTATCAATCTTATACATTATTTCTGACATATCTGGAATGTTCTGCCAAGTTTGTTCAGCTAAAGGATAGAGTTTCACAAGTACTGCACCTTTGCCAAGTCCTTTATACAACACACACGTGCATATATATATATATATATAATGTTTGTATAATATATATACATATGTACATATGTGTGTATATATATATATATATTAGAATTTTGAAACAGGGGAGGAATAGAGAACCTTTTCTGAGCATTTTGGAAACATGCATATAGTTAAAAGCATGTCCATATACATTTATGTGACATGCACATGTATTTTTGCCTTTAACTTTTCTTTTTATTAAGGCACTGAGGTTAGATGTGGTCATACCAGAATCACTCCAAGGTCCTCACAGTTGTGAAGCTCACGATCTTTTTGTTTGTTTGTTTGTTTGTTTGTTTGTTTGTTTGTTTTTCAAGACAGGGTTTCTCTGTAGCTTTGGAGCCTGTCCTGGAACTAGCTCTTGTAGACCAGGCTGTCCTTGAACTCACAGAGATCCACCTGCCTCTGCCTCTTAAGTGCTGGGATTACAGGTGTGCGGTACCCCTGCCAGCTGAAACTCATGATCTTATCCTCAGAGCGTGAGGCCGTGAGGGCTGAGGCTAGGCTAATCAACCAACAGTGAGACAGGAAGAAAGGTCTGGGAGTGTCCGAATTTCCTGACCTGCTCCTTTTCTGGGAGCGCACCATTCAGAGGCCTGGCCTGGGAAGGAGAGGTAGCCTGCCTTTGTCTCTTAAGTGCACTGACATCTCCCTCCAACATTCCTGTTCAGCTCTGAAAGCCACAGGATAACTATCGGTAGTTGGATGCATTTAACAGAATTGGTACATCTCAGGGTTGGAGGAGGGAATGGGAAAGAAATGCTTCGAGGTTGAAAACAAAATGATGGCAAAGCCAAGCCAGGGGACCACGAAGAGAAATGAACTGCACAGCCCTCTGTCACACAGCAAGGAGATTAAGTCCTGGAACACAAAGTGCCCGCTTAGATTAAAACGTGCTGCTATTGGCAGAATTAGAAATATTAAGTTTACATTCATATTGTGATTTATATACCAGCACCCCCGTGTGTCAACACAGTCCTACCCAATAAGCATGCAAAATGAACATAGCAAATATTGTCTAAACTAGAAGATCTAGAAGGATGTAGAAAATCTCCTAGGGTAGAAGCTGATATGGAAAGGACTGTGGTTGTAGAACAATGGCTGATCATCTGGAGAAGGAAGAGACAGGAACAACAGCCGGGTGGCTGTACAGGGTAGAAGAGGTGGCATACCTCTGAGGGCCTGGAAGTCTCTGCCTGAGCACTTTGGGCAGTGGAGCATTCAAGAAACTTCCATTTCACCAGCAGAAAAACACCGAGCCAAATAGGTTGGGTTGATTTGGGGGTGATTTATTTTCAAGCCACACAGGGCTCGTGGAATCTGCACCTGCACCACAGTGACAAGTCCAGGATGGAGCTGCTTTCCTCTGTGCAGTTAGCAGTATTGACCTTCAGATCACAGAGGGTCAGACAATCGTTTCCGAGAAGAAAATGAAATGTAAACAAACCCATAGCCGACAGACGGTTTGGCTCGAGACAACTTTATTTACTATCAGATGCTCCGGCCTCAAGCCCTGGCCTCAATATTGTTATAAGCAAGTCACTGAAGGTCATTGAGGCTTAGTTGCCTCATCGATCAAATCTGTCAATAAAATACATGTGTACACATGGACACATAATTAATGTTAAGAGAGAGGGTGGTACAGAGAGTTGATGCCAGTAGACAGGTTGGGAAGGCAAAGTGGATGTGGGTGACGGAAAAGAACTATCTGCGGGTTTCCTGCATCCCACTTATTCCATCCCTTTCTGGAGATCTGCTCTCAAGCCCATACTAGGCAATCTTCCCCAACTTTCTGTACTGCCTTGCCTCAGCTAAAGACTTCTTCATCCCTCTCTGGGATGTGTTCATCTAGGAAGAAAATATTTTGTCTAACTTCTCCCTATAGTCTCTCTGTTTTTAACACAGTCTCATTGAGACCTAGCCATTCGTCTATGTTTTTGTTATGAATTTGTGTTTGTGCGTGCATGTGTGTGTGTGTATGCGTGTGTGCATGTGTATATGTGTTTCTGTGTGGATCTAGAGGGTCGGACACACGATTCTGCTCATCCTAGCCCCAAGTGTTCTTTCATGGATCTCCTTGGTAGGCTTGGATGGATTAATTCTATTTAATAATAATCCTTTGAAAACTCTACCCTTGGGGAGAGGCATGCCTGGCCCACTAAAACTTCCCAGGGACAGAAACCTGGTTGAAACAGCAGAGACAAATGAGGTCAGCATACTGTCTCTGACTGAGGGACTGAGCAGAACCAGGACCTCTGTGGGATTGGCCATCAATCACGCAGGATGCTGGCTTGGTCTGTCAACTCGTGACGGCAGGGTTTTCCTTTGACCAGAAGTGAACTAAAATTAGCACAACTGGACTACCATGAATTCCTGACAAATCTCAAGTTGAACTGTTTATAAAAAAAAAAAAAGGAGTGATTCGAATAATTGTCATGATCTCTCACTGGGGGATGCATGTTAACTTCTGAAGTCTACTCAGTAAGGATCAGCTTAAAGAAGGGTACCCCATCAGTTCCAGGAGGGTCCTTCATGCTGACTTTCAGCTGGCCCTCCCGAGAGCTGCAGCATCACAGCTGTGGGCTGTACATGCTTCTCTGTTTTACATTCTCTGTCCATTTCCCTAGTGCACATTTCTGTAACCTAGAAACTAGTGATTGATGGAATGAGCAGGATGGAGTCTATCCACCAGTTAAATGGAACTGCCCAGTGTTGGGCCTCTTCCTGCAGACCAAATCACCTTTCTTTGGGACATGCCATCATATAGATAAAAGGATAAGGAAGGCCAGGGGAAGGCAAGGCATCAGGTTCCAAATCCCACTGCAGATTCAGTGTCACATAACACGATGGCAGGAAAGATTCTGCTCTGAAGCCATCTCCTTTCAAGTTAAGTGTGGGCCATCAAATGTTAAGCTGTATTAGGGACAGCAGGATTTCAGGATGCAGTAGGTAGTATCCCCCACATTGAAACCAGTTTTTCTCTGTTACCTTTGGCTATAACTCTACTTTAAACACGTTCTTGAGCTTTGTACTGTGATATTTGATAACTGGAACTGGTATCATATAACCAGGAACCACCAAGGTCATATTAGCAGGTGCTACGTCAGACACGGGACTTCTCTTTCCAAAAGTAACCATGCTGGACATAAGATAGCCAAAGGCATTTTAATTCATAGAGGATACAGAATGTATACCAAGCCAATATATAAGTAGATCTGAAAAGATATGCTCCAAGAAAGGTGGTAAGAGGTGTCCCTAAGAGATGACAGAAGGTGACAGGGGATGGGGATGGAGAGATGGCTCAGTGGTGAAGAGCATTAGTGGCCCACAGATCACTCAGGTTTGATTCCCTGAACACACATGGCAACCCCACAACCATCTATAGCCCCAGCTTTAGGGAATCCAACACCCTCTTCCAGCCTCCGTGGGCACAAGGCACTCATGTGGTGTGTAGAAATACATGTAGGCAAAATCCCATATGTATAAGAAGAAAGTAAATATTTCTTAGTTGTAAGAAGGAGAGTAGAATCTGAATAAAAACAATGACAATAGTTTATAGTGAAGTTTGAAGGGTATTGTGTTTGTCAGCTTTGCTACTGTGAAAATTAGCTGTGTTAATTCAGCTTCTGAAGATAGAAGGCTCCTTGGGCTAGTAGGTCTGCAGGCTTCCCATTCTTCCTGTTCCCTTGGGCCTGAAATGACATCTTATGGTAGAAGCATGTGGTAAAAGACGCCATTCCTGTCTTAGTCAATACCAAATAAGACAAGGAGAGGGTTCCTTGAAAGGCTTGCTCCGATTCCTGGAAGACCCTCAAAAAGACCCCACATCTTAAAAGTTCTACCATCTCCCAATAGCATAGGGATGTGGAGCAAGCCTTTAACCCACAAATCCCCGGGGAACATTCTAGATCCAAATGACGATGACAAGGTTCATTAAACTTAAAGGAAGGTGGTGTCAACATTGACTTCACAGGAGTGTGTGTGGAGTATGATCTCTAGAAAATGGAAGACATTAACTAAAGATGAAAAACCTTATGTCTCCTGTGAACAGTGCATAGCCAACCCTGGCCAAAGGCACAGAAATAGCCTCCTTCCAGCCATTAATGTGAGCGGCCACGGCAGCCATTGCCTATCTTATGTGTGTACGCCTGTGCCCTTTTGCTTGAAAAATTTATAGAATGGCATGCGTCTTTTTTTAATGGCACATGTACATACGTGACGTCCTCCTGCTCACATTGTGTCAGGTCCTTCCTAAGCACACTTGACCTCTTCAGGTTACATTGCCGACTTCCTTAAGCATTAAATTGCTAGAGAAGCACTCGTTGGGGTCAAATGATTTATCAGGATCAATAGCTCTGACTGGGTAGATGCAGTGCATTCTCCATCGTGAAAGGTCAGGCTCTGTCAACCAGCAGGAAATACTCTAAACTCTAATAACGCCTGTCTGGAGACAGCAAGATGTTGAGTGCGCTATCCAAGGGCCATCTTGGAAGGTCCCCGTGGCCGTGTTTGAAATCACCACTAGATGGCGCTAGGATTTCAAAATGGATTATTCTGGGAGGACAGGATGGGAAGTACCCTCGGGGCCATCTCCAGGCCCTTCTGGTCAGTGTGTACATTATGCATGCAGACTGGACTCCCCTATCTATTCCTCATTTTACATTCTGTCAGTGTTTCTTATGAGAAATGGGCCGAGTAATAGCAGTTATTTAGTGTTCTTGTAAGGATCATATGCAATAGTGGATAGTCGGGTATTCTGTAAACTATAAACAATGGACTAGATATTACTGTGTCTAATTGTTACCAATAAATGTAAATTAAATGAGCATAGAGTTATGAGAATGGAAGGTAGCTTACTGGATGAGCTTCATAGGTCAGTCAGTAGACCGACGAATAAACATACCAATATTGCATTACTCCCTAATTATCCGTGTCAAAAACCCCAATGAAAAGAATAAAGACAATAGAACATGGGGGGAAAAAATCAAAAGGAAGAGAGAGAGAGGAAGGAGTCTATGGAAACACGTCTAAGTATCCCAATATTATCAAATCATGTGTCTTTATCTCATGTGGTCTTAATTCTAAGTAAACGATTGATCTTTAACAATTATCAGGCAAAGATCAAAATAAAGATCATTTATTTATTTGCAATAGTGCATATTGAAAACCTCATGCATTGTACTAACTTCTGAATTCACTGTGTGTATTTTATATGGTAAGTTTCCACTAAACTTTTATGTGAGGAAAGGCCTTCTGTATTTTACTAGATTTAAAGGTTTACATAACCTGCTGTGTATTTTATTAGCTACCAAAACAATCAGAATACATTTCACTATCCACCCTAATAGAAACGCTCATCGTGGCACACACAGATGCTTCCCCTTTCCAGAGGCCTCTCCTTCTGTCTTAGACAGTTTGGTGTTTATTTGACCTCAGCTCTTTATTGAAATGAGTAAGAGAATTGACAAGTAAAATCTGGTAGTATCTTTCCAATGTCCTGAGCCCCATTGATTTGTAAATCCAGCTGAACTCACTGTGCATCGGTTCACCATTTTGCTTTCTGTACAGTAGTCTACTAGGAAGGGAAAGAAAAACATACTCATAGCCTGGGTCAGAGACCATTGTTGACAAACAGGTAAAATCTACTGCCATGTTGGGTATTTCACCTGTTGTTGATTCACAATTCAAGTTCATGGTGATGGGGAAGTCAAGATGGCAGGAAGCTTAAGGCAGCTGCTCCCACTGCAGGCCAGTGGATATTCCCCTCTTTCCATCCAGTCCAAGATTCCAGTCCACAGAAGGACACCGCCCACATTTATGATGGGTCTTCGTACCCTAATTAATCTGAGCTAGCACCTAACCATGCTCTCACACGTGTGCCCAGAGCTTTCTTTCCATGGTGACTCCCCAGCAAGGTTAAGGCTCACAGTTCCTGCATCGTTGTACAGGTGGCATTCTCTAATTTAGGGTAGAGATGAATCTGTAAACTCTTAGGGAAAGGAGCTGATCCAAGGCTTGGGAATTAAGATGGTGGGAAGTGGTGAGAACCTGTTCCGTTTTGAGGAATATCTGTTCCTCTGCCATTAGAGAAAGGGTTTGTTGAATTTGGTCCTTGAAAGTTTCACTGAAGGCTCAGACAAAAGGTCAGAGAATCACTACTTCCTGCCTATGCAGAACTGTTGGATGAGATTCAGGCTCGGTTTGGTACCCGCTCACAACTGTGAGCCTGTGATGTGCAGCATCTTGCTATGGAATTACCTACTGATCCTTAACCATTCTCAGGCTGTTCCTGGGGCTCTTGATATGACCAAGACAATTGCAGCAGGACTCTAAACGATCTTTTTCTTCTGAATGTACCTGGTTTGTTTGTTTGCTTTTCTGAGACAAGTTCTGGCAGCCCTGGGATTCACTATGCAGCCCAAACTGGACTGGAACTAACAGAGGTCCAGACGCCTCTGCCTCCCTCCAGGTCGATGGGTTTAAACGGTGTGTTCTACCCCACCCAGCTTCTGGATCTGCATTTTGATGAAATTCAACTGTGTCTCGTGTTGACCATTCAAATCTGTTCCCTCAGAAAAATGGTTGCCAACTTGTCCCTCCCCAGGTTGTTCCTCGGTGTCAAGATTAATTTCATATTCCCTCTAGTCTACTTTTCATTTTTCTGTAAACTTATTTTAATTTTCTTTTAGGTCTTATTTTTGTTTTTAAAAGTGCTGGGGAAATGTTAATTTGGGTAAGCAGATTAAATGCTTCAGAAGAGATGATCATTTATTTATTCAACAGTGTCCTTTAGATATTTGAAATAATTATGCAAATCTCTGTAGCCTGTCAGCCTCGTGTTAAGGGACCTTTACTCATCAATTTCCCCAAATGTGCCAGAGTTTGGAGATAAAACATCCAGGCAATCTCGGGCACTCATTACTCGCTGGATACATTTCTCTTGGTCTCCACTACCGTATGTGGTTTAGTTTTATTTGCTTATTGACTAATTTATTATTTGACAGCTTCAACATACATGTAGTACCATGTTCTTGTCCCATCCATCTCTTAGTCTTCTTTCATCCTTCTCCTATACCTCCCACCTCCTGCCTCCTCTCACCAAGTCCCCAGCCTACTTTCCTGCCTTTTGTTTGAGTTGCAGGTTTTGCTTTTGTCTCCCAGGGTTTATTCTGGGACAGGCTTCTGGGCAGGGGTTGATGGGATCATGTTCTTTAAGTTTGTAGGAGCCTGTCTCACTTAGGAGTTCTATTGTTGCAAAGAGACACCATGACCATGGCAGCTCTCATAAAGGGAAATATTTATTTGAGTGGCTTACAGTTTTAGGAGTTCAGTCCATTTTCACCATTGTGGGACATGGTGGTGTGCAGGCAAATACCATGCTAGAGAAGGAACTAAGAGGGGAGAAGGAGTTACATCTTCATCCTGCAGGCAACAGGAAATAGTCTGAGACACTGAGCTTGGCTTGAGCAGATATGAGACCACAAAGCCCACCCCCACAGTGACACACTTCCACCAACAAGGCCATCCCTACTTCAAGAAGGCCACAAATCCTAAGAGTGCCACTCCCTTTGGAGCCATTTTCTTTCAAACCACCACAGAACCAGATGTAACCAAGGAGATCCCACTGATTTTTCTCCTGTTTGTTCATCCACATTCATTGAACAAATCAGTATTCGGGATCCACTGCATGCTGGGAACATCAAATGAGCAGATCTCCTCCTTTGGAGTTCTCAGCCTGAGAAAGGGGCTGGGACCCATCAAATGAAACTAGCTGAGGCTACTTTAGAGTATAAAATAGTTTGGAAGACAAAATTCACCTTCTGGAAGTCACCTTAAAACTGAGGGTGGGAGAAGGAAAATAAGAATTCAGACAAATGAAGAGAAATGGAGGGAATAAAAAGAAAAATCTCCATGTGGAATTATGGGAAACAAATGAGGTGTAGGGATTAGGTGATGCCCTGGAGTGGTGGTGATGATGACGACGACGACGACGATGATGATGATGATGATGATGATGGTGATGATGATGGTGATGATGATGATGATGGTGGTGGTGATGATGATGGTGATGATGATGATGATGATACTCATGGATATCCTTCTCACGGACAGAAATCCTACCCTATAATGGAACCTCCCCTACACATACACACAAATACACAAATGCCGAGTGAAGGAAGAGCATAACCAAAGGCAGAAATCAGTGGGTGCATGGTGGGGAAAGAGACCCCCATGTAAGAGAACAGAGCCTTCTTAGAAGTCACATAGCTCATTCAAAAGGCCACCCACAAAGGCAGTGAGTACTGTGGCATCGGCTCCATCCTCAGCAGCTCTTGCACTGGATGCTGTGCCTACGGTAAACATGAAGGGGCTGTGCACTGCATCTACTCAGCAATTGGTCTTCTTGTCTTTTCAGTTCTTTATGTTGAGTAATTGCTGGATCATACAAAACAAGTTTAACCTCCCACGCCTTGAAATTAACCTTCATCTGAATGTCCCCGGGTATACGTCCATGTTCGGGTTCTTCTGCCTCCGCCAAGTTCAGCTACACACAGTTAACTCCTCTAATTTTGTCTCACCCAGTTAGTCCCATTTTCTTAATCATTTTTGTTCCTCCTCTCGCAATTCCCTTGGAAATTGCTTTATCTCATGGTCAATTTATCACATAGCCATTTAGTTCTTAGCAGGCACATAAACTCCTCCGTGAAAACAGCACCAAGAAACACATTTGCATTCTCTCATGTCCAACTCGGCAGAGTATGTTGCTCAGTCTCGCCTCATGGGTGACTTCCTATGTGTACCTCAAAAACTGAGGAGAAATGAGCAGGCTGTCTGTGTGTCAGCACCCAGGCCAACTTGACTGTCCAATTTGGGGGACATAAAGAACAGTTGCAGGAAATACTCTCTCCACCATCAGACAGGACTACCCAAGGTTCAGTAACTTAAAGTTAACAAGGGCTCTGTAGTTGAAGCAACAAAATAGACATTGATATTTTTATAAAAATAACTAAGGGAATTGTGCATGGCTCGTGCCTGTAATCCCAGCATTTAGGAAACTCAAGCACACTGATAACACTAAGCTCTTGAACCCTCTGTGGTACAAAGCTGAGTCTCTGTTTTAAAAATCAATAGGTAAATAAATAAATTACATCATCAATAATAATTAAAAAACAAAGCCACGAAAAGCTCACTAGTGGAGACAACACTTTTCAACGTTGTTTTTTTTTTTTTTTAATTTTCGAGACTGGGTTTCTCTGTAGCTTTTGGTTACTGTCCTGGAACTAGCTCTTGTAGACCAGGCTGGTCTCGAACTCACAGAGATCCGCCTGCCTCTGCCTCCCAAGTGCTGGGATTAAAGGCGTGCGCCACCACCGCAAGGCCACTTTTCACATTTTCAGAGAAGCAAGGACTTCCTAAGACTTGATACAGCAGAACAAAAGTCACAAAGGGAAACAAGACTGGTATCTTCACCTGGATAACCATCAAAAACTTTATGTGCAATAGAACGCAACTGAAATAAAAAGGGAAGCACTTGGTTCAGAAAAGAATTTGTCCCTAATACTCCCAAGAATGCTGCAAAATACTAAACAGGATGGGATGGGGTAATTTATGTGAAACTAGGGACTCACATGTCAAACCAGACAGGGCCTGTGCTGCCACAAACAAGGCTGCAGAGGTTACTGGGTAATGTGTTCTTGTGTAGCCAGCTCGGCCGTTGGTTTTTGCAACAGCATGATTCTGAAGCACTTTATTGTCCCGGATTCTATGGATTTAGGATAACCAAGGCCTTCAGATCTCTCTGATCTGTGTTGGCCTTCTCTGTCATACTTATCAAAAAGCTGGGAGAATTCTGTTTGTCTTGAAGGCCGTCTTTATCTGGTTCCACATCCAGGTGAGTCCTTCACAGTAGACTGACTTACTCTTTGTGTGCTACCAGCCTACAAACTTTTAGAAGAGTTTTGGGATGTCACAGGGTCTGTAACGTTTTTGTGTTCTTTACCCTCTCCAACCAAGGGACTTTCCCCTCCTCCAGCAACGGGGGCTTTCCTAGCACACAAGAGTCCTGTAGCTCACTTCTCTAAAGCCGCGAAGCCTTCTGTCAATCAATTCATAGTGCCTATTTTTGAACAAAGGAGGCCCCCCCACCCGACCCTATTTCTTACATTAACTTCCAATAGGATTAAATTTTCTTAATTTAATTATGAATGTACTCCAAATCCTCACAAAAAGGCTTACAAGGATGTTTGTTCTCACGTTTGATGG
This sequence comes from Microtus pennsylvanicus, assembly GCF_037038515.1. Lineage (NCBI taxonomy): Eukaryota > Metazoa > Chordata > Mammalia > Rodentia > Cricetidae > Microtus > Microtus pennsylvanicus. The sequence goes on from NC_134596.1 coordinate 38,644,845, forward strand.
AGGAAGAAATGGAGACAGCGAGACGAAGCCTCTCCTGAAAATTGTACAATGGATGGCTGTGTGGCGTTAGTCATGCTCAAATCAGAATATATGTCAACGAACTAGAGAAAACACTCGTTACCCAAATGATCTGAGTGATAAATTCTTATCAAAGCTAGCAGAAATTATTTAAGTATTTGCTTCTCTCCATGCAATGCCATTGCTCGCCTTACACAAGCAATCAGGATAACAAGAATAAATTTAGTATCTGGTGTACATGGAGTGTGGTGGTGAACTTGACATCAGTGTGGGCGACCTATGGCTATCCGCCCCATGACAGTCAGGAAAAATATCCTTTCTGTGAGTGAGACACAGAAATAGCAAGAGTAAGACAACATTCTTCTGTGTCGGTCTGGGAGGCCTGCAAGGCACCAACTCTTCCAATCTGGTCATTGATGCAGAAGGGAAGGATTGACTGGAACTCTCACCTGAAGCCCTAAGAAGCTCATACAGTAGCAAAGGTCAGTTTTCCACTGTCTCAAATGAGGAGAAAAATTGTGTAAAAACGACGATACCTGCTGTGGTCGTGATAAAGCTGGCAACTCCACGGTGCGTGTTCATGGTGCGCCTTGTAGAAAGACTGAAACAATTTGTAACTCTTGACTTTGTCTTAGGCAGACAAATTAAAAAAAAGCCTTCCTTTATGAAGGTAGTGAAAACTGACAAGAGGCAGGGTGCCAAGAGTTTAATAATTTAAACCTTGCTTTTAAAGTACTGCTTTTAAGTGGTACCGTTTTTCTGGTGGGCAATATGGCTTTATGTCAACATACAAAATGTGGGCCAGGGGTATATGTCAGTGGATATATGCCTGCCGTAAGTTAGGCTGTGAGTTTAATCTCTAACCACACATACACACACACACACACACACACACACACACACACACGCACAAAAACATAAGTACATGTATACTGGCATGGGAATTTTGTTTCTAGAAAAAAGTAAACAAAATGTAACCATGTCAGTTTTGACTACCTTCATAATGGAATGCTTTTTTTTTGTCTGCCTGAGTATTAAGTTGGTTTTATATGAGGCAATAATACATATTTATTATATTTGGATAACCAATTAACTTTTTAATACTTGTACACACTTGGCCAAAATAAACTCTGTAGGTTCTGAAGCAGATGCAAATATTTTAAATCGTGACAGGTGCTGTGTCCTCTACAGTGGAGCTGAGGGGGTTGTGAAGGACACTAGTCTCAGATGGATAGAGCCTTGGGTTTGCGTTCTGTCCCTCAATCACTGGATGCTGAAATATGACATATAAAACTGCATTTTTGCCCCTGTTTCTTCTCATGACAGTGGGCTTCAATGATCTTGTGAGTTTCTTGTAACAGCATTGAATCAAAGGAGTAATCCTATACAATCTTGCTACCCAGATTAATATTTGCCCAAAGAGAATCTTGGTATTGCCTGCAAGCTGATTATAAGTGCAGGTTCCCAGGCTGTCCCCACAAACAGCTATCCGTGAGGAGCAGAGGGCCAAGACTTGCAGGTGATTCTCAGTCCCCTTAACATTTGAGAAGCACAGGCGTAGAATTTGAAGCACAGCACCCAACAGAAAAGACAATCAAACACCTAACCATGACAATGGCTGTGTTGATGAGATGTCTGTAGCATGTCTCCAATTTAATGAGCCATGGTTGTCATAAGTTTTCATTTGCTATCCTGTGTCAGCTTTTAAAAAAAAACAGTGTGAGCTTCTACAAAAGACTACACTCCTTGACTGTGCACAAATTCTGTTTTAGGGGAAGTGACATGCTGTGCAGGGGGATAAACGGGATTTGTACTTGGCGATTGATCTGGGAGACATCGGTGCGCAGGCCTGGGAAACCAGAAAAGACAGAGATAGAACCTTTGCTCTATTGAACATTTTTTTTTCTATCCAGGTTCTAAGCAAATCGCTTACTCTACTGTAGTACTATTTACTCCTGGGGTTTTTCTCTGAGGCGAGCAACTATTTACCTGTATAGTGCCATGAACACCACTTAGTTTATTTCAAAGTCAGGACTGAGACTCATCAACAGGATTTGTCGGTATTCCAAATGCCTTACATGGCCATTGTACTCGGTACTTACAAGATCTTATGAACTAAGTATTCATTAGCTTCCCATTTTATTCAAGAGTTAGTCTTGGGAAGGTTAGGAGATGCCCGAAGGCATAAATGTAAGCAGGCTGTTGTCTTTGCCTTCTCGTTTTTCTATTTTTTCTCTGTCTATTTATGAGTATACACGCAGCATGGTGTATGAGAGATTCTGTATGTGTGTGTGTGCACATGTATTTCATTCTTTCTACAAGGATCCCCTGATTGCTAGTTAAGCATCACTTACTTTCCTTTGTCAAGTACCAGGTTTTATTGAATGTCTTCAAATGACTTCTGTATCTTCTCTTATGTCCCCACTTATTTTCCCTTCTTCGGGGTTCATCCCTGGATCACCTGGTGGCACCCAGGAGTTCTATGTGACACAGACATATAGCAAAACGTGAATCAAGCCACTACCCCAGAAAAGATAAAAATTCAAAACCTGGCGTGTGATCTTGCTCACCGTGCGACACCTTCATACCATCACGGTTTTAGTTTAAAGCACGTCAGATCAGGAGCCATCTGTAACTAATCTGCCTGAGCTCATACATTCTTTGTCAGTTACTAAGCTAATATTAAGTCTAGGTCCCCTGACTATTAGCTGGGTGGCTCAAGGAAGGCATCTCAGGAGAAACAGCCATCAAGAAAGCCGGGAAGGTGTCTGCTAATATGCCCAATGGGAGCCGTACCCTGGATTTCTTGTAGGATTTGCTTTGTTAATCACAACTGTAGCATTTGCCTCTTTAAAAAAAATCCCTAGAAAGTCCATTTTGCCATCCTTGGTCTGATCCTACATCTGGTCTGTATGCTTCTGAGTCTGCAGTGAAGAACAGTGGATGGTTTTGTTATTGTTTTCATCTTTTCTATGCAGTAGCTCTGCTGCTTTCTTGAAGGCTGACCCTTCACCTGCACATCTGTCCACGGGGACTATTTCAGAGCCAGAAGCCTCCCGCGAGCCCAGCCGCAAGCCCGCTCTGGCAGTGGGTGCTGAGGCTGGGAAGGCATCGCTTCTGCCTTCTAATTATGCAGCCGGTTGTTTTTCCTGTTCTTTGTGAGAATCGGCTCTCTTCCCATTTTCCAGATCATGTAGCTTGTAAATGTTTTCCATTTATCTTTCATTCGGGGCCCTAATTTATTATCAAAGTGCCAACTGGCAGCATTTTGAAGCTCAATGTTCAGTTTAAAATATTAGACTTGGCCTCTCTTTACCACTCAAAGTATGGCAAATCGGCACTCACTTAAAATTAGTAGGACACAGTAATTTAAAAAATTAAAAGATATTTATCCCTTGTGGGTTTGTGTTTGCTACATAGCAAGCAAGGAAGGTAGTATCCTCCATATTTTTAAAAACAAAGAGATGAATGGATGGTGAAGAACTCAGCCCTAAGGGCTTACAACTTTAACACAACTCCTGTTGCTAAGGCTCAGGGTATGTCACAGGAGAAGCCACACATAAGATGTTAGGATACAGAAGACCAGGAAGTCTGCTGTGAGCCTGCATCTCCTAGAAGGAGCTCCTAAATGGAACCTGAAGAATGGCAATATCAATACACATGCTAATGCATGGGGGGGGGGCGTCTCAAGGCTTCCCAGGAAGAATTGCAGACAACTAAAGATGCTGAGAAAGGGAGAATTAGCCTCTCCTGGGGACAAGCTTCCCCACCGGTTATCCAGGATAAGGGAGTGAGCCTGAAATCATATACACACACACAACAAATATAGCCTCAGGAAGTTTTATTTTTATAATTGCGTGTGTGTATATATACACACCTATGTGTGTGTGTGTGTGTGTGTGTGTGTGTGTGTGTGTGTGTAATCAGTAATAATACAAAGAAGCTGTCTTTTTGAGAGGGGCGATGATGGGCATACTGAGAATTGGAGGGAGGAAGGGGGCAGGAATGATATATTCTAATTACAAACTATATCGCATTAAAAAGATAAAGGATCTGAAATTGAGAGAGATGATATGGCAAAAGAAGCGGCTCTAATTCCGGGTCCTCTCCTTTGATTTGAAATAGCATGGTGGCTTTAAAAGGAGACAGAATGGGCCTGCCCTAGTCTGGTTGATGTGCCCAGTGTCACCCCATTGAGAATAAACTAATTTTCCCTCTTCCAACGGCTATCATTTGTAAAGAGCCACTCTGCTAGGGTGTGACTTGGTGTTCACTTCTGGACTGGCAGGTTTTATGTCATCTTGAAACAAACTAGAGTCATGGGAGAGTAGAGAGTCTCAATTTAAATATATAAAAAAAAGTGCCTCTCTAAGATCAGTCTTCAGGCAAGCCTGTAAGGCTTTCTCTTAATTGGTGATTGATGTGGGAGAGCCCAGCCCTTTGTTGGTTGGCCGTCCTGTTTCTGTAACCAAGCAGGCTGAGGAAGCCATGGGGAGCAAGCCAGTAAGCAGCACCCCTGCATAGCATCTGCATCAGCTCCTGCCTCCAGGCTCCTGACTGTCCTTCTATGATAAACGATGGTTTGGGAGTTTAGCCCACATCCCCTTCCTTCACAAGTTGCTTTGGTCACAGTGTGTTTCATCATACCATTGGTGGCTCTAAACCATTTCCCCTTCTCTTCTCTACGCTGGGATTATTCTCTGCCTTGAGGTTGTCTGCACTGACTCTCTAGTGCATACTTTTGCTCTCATAGTCCCTGTGAGTTTATGTGTGCTTCTACCCTATTCTTAAAAGTAGTTGGAAAACAAATCTGACTTTACTCTTTTGATGGCTTTGGTTTTGTTTCTTAAGAGACAGAAAAAATATAAAGTTGGTGGAAAAGGGAGAAAAGGGAAGACCATGGAAAAGTTGGAGCATAGGAAAGAATATAATAAAATACACTGTATGAAATTCTCACAGAATAAGTGTTTTGAAAAGTCAAAAAATACTTTGCAGCAGCTGAGATAGCTCAATCTGTATAGTGCTTGTCTTGAAATCAAGAGTACCTGACCTTGGAACCCCAGTGCCAGTACTAACGCTAATCCTAATTAATAATAATAATAAAGCTAGGCATGGAACAGTGCATCTCTAACTTTAGCACTAGAGAGCAGAGAGAAATAGATCCTGGGGACTTGTTGGCCAGACAGTCTGGTCAACATAGTGAGCTCCAGATATAGAGAAAGACTGTCTCAAATAAGACAGAGAAACAACTGAAGGAGATATCCTGATGTCGGCATCTAGCCTCCACATTCAACCACAGCACCTGTGTGTCTGAACACATATGTAACACCTGCTCCTAATCCTAGTGTGGGGCAGGCAGATCGAGAAGGATCTCCGCTAAATATTCAGCCAACCGAGCTTCATGGTGGGTTACAGGTCACTGAGAGGCCCTGTCTCATTAAACAAGATGGGTGGCATCCGAGGACAATGAAGGTTGTCCGCTGGCCTCTACATGTACAAACAAATATTGAAAGACCCCCAAGATGGGCTGTCCTTCAGTCTGGGGAGACCCTCCCAAGAATCAGCGAGGCCACACGTGCGGATGCAATCAGCAAGAGGGTTTATTCGGGCACACAGGTACCTGGGGCGCAGCCGCTCGGGTGACTAGCGCGCCTTCCAGTTGTGACAGTGGATTTTTATAGGGTAGGGAAGCAGAAGCGCGGGTACAGAAGCGAGATGCATAGTTACAGGGTTCTGATTGGGCAATTCAAACAAGGCTCGGGTTCAAACTGAGTACAATTTCGTGGTTTCCAAGAAATCAGATATACATGCTATTCTGGCCTATCTAGGGTGCCATTCTTCCTTTGGACCCCAAGTCCCCTGCTGACAGTCCGGATGGTTGACCAGAGATATCTTGCCTTGCTCAGCGCCCCTGCCCCTAAGCTGACCACAGCCCTTATCTCTAAGTTAAACTCCCCTGTCCTAGCTTCTAATTATATTGCTCAAAAATTCAAGCCTTGTAAAATAGCGTTATTGCTGCTGCTAACTTAATGCTGCTAAGTAGGGGTCTTTCAATATGTACACATGCAACTTCACACATGTACACAGCTGATCTGCGCACACGTGCATACACACACACACACACACACACAACTAAGCAAACAAAAAAACCCTGATGCCTAGACATGAATTTATATGGTTCTTTTTGCTTCTTCATGAACATTCAATTCTAAGCATATATAGTGACCAAACAGAAAAGAAGTGAAGTAAAATGATATTACACACACTAGAAAATAATATTATTGAAGGAAGGCAAGTATCTGAGCAGTTGGCCTTGACTTTGGTGCCACTAGACAGTCTTCAGCAGAGAAGAGAACAGACTCACACAGTGGTAACCAGTCTTGTAGATCTAAGGCCCAGCAGGAAGTTGGGCAAGTACCTTGTCGACGCTATGCGAATGATGTGCCGTATGCAGTCTGTTGAATGAACACATTTATTCATTAGTCCAAGGAGGTATCACTGGGCTCTTCTGAATGCTTTCCCTAAGCTGTTCCATTATAGTCATGGTATTCCAGCAGGCCTCAAAGGTACTTTTGTGATCTAAAGGGATGTGACCTAAAGCAGGTATGACAATGCCTCCCCTGCAGGCTCAGTAAGAATTAACCAGAAAAAAAGTGAATTGGTCAAAGTGGGACCACTGATCAGAGCAGACACAGTGATGGGGAGAGTAGCTCTGAGCCCTGGAGTAGCAGAGAAAGAGGCTTGTGGAGCAGAAGGCAGGAGGCAGGAGAGTTCAACAGGCTAGACCTTTCCTGGATCTGTTCCACCTGCCAAAATAAAGATAGGAATCAGATTAAAGCAACCTTAGGATCGTTAGCACCTAGACGAGTATTTTGAGGTACTGGAGCCTCCACAGAATGGAGTAGGTGCTGACTGTTCTTTACTTGTTAATGTGGAACAGTAATGATTCAGAGAAGACTCCCCCAAACTCCTAGGAAAAGAAAATATCAGAGGGCTTTACATTGTTGGCAAGCAGAGAAAAAGACAAACAGACCTTTCGAATGACAGAGCACTAAACCCAAAAGGACTTCCAAGGCTCTGCCCTGAAGTCATAGCAAGCAAGTTGGAAAGTTCATGGCGGAGTCCTTGAAAAGGCAGGGTTTCTCTCAACGCTCAAGCTCAAGTTTGATAAGGACCACACCCATGGACAACAAATGTTCCTTGGAGTCTGAGGGTGATGGCAGGCTATCTGGGAAGACCCAACAGTGGTGGCAAATGATGCCTTGGGCTATGTATATTTAGCTGTGTGCCCCCCCTCCAGGGTTCTCTCTTTCCTTTTGTCATGCAAACAGATTGTATCTATCTGACTTTATTCTCCCTTGGATTCTGAACTGTTCTCTACAGAAGAAAACAAATCCCTTAAGCCAGGGATGGTTCCTAACACAAACTAGACCCTTCATAAACAGTTATGGCATCACTGGACTAATGAATGACGACAAGAGGACACTAATCCTTGACCTTAGTCTCACAGAAGCTTTCTCAGGGAAAGAAAACATCCTGAATGCCATCTTGAACTGAAGTCTACTGAAAAGAATCATTGCTCTGACAAGATACCAGCCAGCTCCCAAGGGAATCTTAAAAGTGAAATGGTTTTTGCATTCAAAGATGAAGGTGTGCTGTGACAGTGAGTGTTGGGACCACTATGTTTCTTGATTTATAGACTGGGATAAAGTTCAGGGATTAAGTAGTTTAGTGTCATAGAGAACAGACAGGCTAAGGTATTACTCAAATATCGAAGTCTGAAGTCTGTTCTCTGTGTTATGTCTAGAGAGTCTATGGCATGCCTGCATTTCTGTGTCCCTGGTACAGAGACTAATTAGAATGTCAGCTGAGGCTCAGGATCATGTCTAACACCACTGGTACTTTGTGCTTTTCTTTAATTGATTTTATTGAGCTCTACATTTTTCTCTGCTTCCCTCCCCTTCGGCCCTCTCCCATAGTCCCCATGTTCCCAATTTACTCAGGAGATCTTGTCTTTTTTCTACTTCCCATATAGATTAGATCCATGTATGTCTATCTTAGGTGTTTTCTAGATTCTCTGGGATTCTGATTTGTAGGCTGGGTTCTTTGCTTTATGTTTAAAAACTACTTATGAGTGAGTATATATAACTGTCTTTTGGGTCTGGATTACCTTACTCAATATGATGTTTTTTAGCTCCATTCATTTTCCTGCAAATTTCAAGATGTCATTTTTTCTGCTCTGTAGTGCTCCATTGTGTAAACGTACATTTTCCTTATCTATTCTACAGTCTAGGGGTATTTAGGTTGTTTCCCGGTTCTGGCTATGACAAACAATGCTGCTATGAACATAGTTGAGCACATGTCCTTGTAGCATGATTGAGTATCCTTTGGAAATATACCCAAAAGTGATATTGTTGGGTCCTGAGAAAGATTGCTTCCTAAATTTCTGAGAAATCACCATATTGATATACAAAGGGGCTGTACCAGCTTGCACTCCCACCAGCAATGTAGAAGTGTTTACTTTACCCCACAACCTCTCCAGCGTAAGTTGTCATCGGTGTTTTTGATCTTGGCTATTCTTACAGATGTAAGATGGGATCTCAGAGTTTTTTTGATTTGCATTTCTCTGATGGCTAAGGATGTTGAGCATTTCCTTAAGTGTCTTTCAGCCATTTTAGATTCCTCTGTTGAGAGTTCTCTGTTTAGGTCTGTACTCCACTTTTTTTTTTAATTGGATTGTTTGTTCTTTTGATGACCAATTTCTTGAGTTCTTTGTATATTTTGGAGATTAGACCTCTGTACTTTGAATATGACTTGGCGGTTCTAGATCCAGTCCTTGTTATGGACCTCTGATCAGGAGTTGAGACCAGGTCGAAGTTTCATTGCAGGAGTGTTGGCGGAATTCCAACAACACCAAGCGAAAGCCAGTGCTATTTCTGTAAAGTGGAGAACACATTATGAGTCAGAAGTCAGCACTTTAGAGTCACTGGCTTAAATCAGGAAGGTCTGGACTTCACCTCCAGACTTCTCTTTGCCCAATGTCATCTCCATGGTCCTCAGCTCAGCTCTAATTGTCCCCACACAGCATAAATGTTAGGCAGGATGGGAGTGCACCTGCTCTGGAGACAAACTCACTGTCCCCACTCTTTATTCTGACTCCATTGTCCCCTCCCAGCATGACCTTGCCCAAGTGACCCCATATCTCCAAGGCTCAGTTTCCTCTCCCATGTACTTAGAGAACTAATACACATCACACTGAGTTTCTATGAGAATTAAATTAACCTGTAAATTAATTAACTTAGTCTCCACCTTGTTCCCCAAAGGATTCAAGGTGGTGTACAAGGGCATGATAGTATAATTTAAGAATAAGGAGAAAAGACCTAAGAACAAGGTAGGCAGAAAGGGGAGTCAGGCCAGAGCAATGGTTAAAAATAGGTGACCTGTTTTTCCCAAAGCTGTCCTGTTGCCAACCCCAAAAAAGAAACTTTGGCATTTATGATAATTGCCATATTTATGAGGTTATAGAAAACCTGTGACTAAAAGGGAATTCGATGTTTAAGAGAGAGGGTGGGTTTCAAGTTTCTTACTCTGAGGTATAAGATACACTTCTGTTAGTCCCAGGTTCCAGGTACCACACAAGGTGATGTTGATCTATGTGTAGCACAGGCAAGCAGAATCCCTCCATTGTGGAGGTGGTCATCTTTACAAGGAGGACACAACAAGAGAATGGACTACTTTAAGGAATGCATCTTTACGTAAAATGAAATAAAGCTATAACACATAATTAAACTATAATATCCCTGTCATTATCTTTTCTATGTCCTAGGGATACACAGTACATGGAGCAGTCAAAAATCCCTATCAGTATTCTGTTTGAGGAGTGCAATGGCAAAGAAGATTATTAAATGAGATATATTACATATTGACAGAGAAGGGTGACCTTTGAATTCAGACTTGAAGGGTGACAAAGAGGGGATGAAGGGCTTTAAGAGGAAGAATAAGGGAGAAACGAAAAGCTAACAGGAACTTTGCAGTGCCTTGTTCCTCCCCGGTATTATGAGGGTCTTGGTCCACTAGAATAGCAGAAATTCGAGTTAGACCAGGTTGGAGTAATGTATGAGACGTAGGTGGTTCAAAAACGCAGAGCTGAAATTAGGGAGGACAGAGAACCCGACCTCTGCAGTCAGGCACATTCTCACAGTTCTGCAGACTGAAGGAGAGTAAGATTGGAACCTTCCCCTGCCTGCTCTTGTGCTTTAAAAATCTGCCTAAGCGCAAGGTCACTGTGTACACTGGGCAGGACACTATGTGATCGGGTCATCCTGGGTCATTTACCCACCTCAATGATCTCCTGAGAAAAACCTTTCATTGCCAACAGATAAAGAAAAGGGAGCCGATATCACTAAAACCACAGCGATTCAAAGCCCTGAGTGGAGCAAACATTCTTCCCAAAGACCAAGAATTTATAGACATCAAAGGCAGAAACCACATCTTTCTATGATACTGGAAATCACTGATGTATTGTAAATTTGGCCTATGGATACAGCCTTGGATAATTCTATTGTTTTTCTGATTCCGAAAGATGTTTCATGGCTTCCCTTGTTTATACAAAGGACATTTTCTTTGCTGCTGTCTTGCGCGTCTAAAGAACTTATATCTAAAATGCTTTAGGCTTGGGATCTTGAATGGTTTGCTGTGATTTTCCCTCTTCTTGTTGTCATTATAATTCTTTATGAGATTTCAAAGAAGATGGAAGAATAGGCCACAGACACACATAATATCATACAGCCATGCACTCATTAAGCTTATTCATGGTCAGCCTTTAAGACTCAATGACTATAATTGAAAAGAACTACAAGAGGAATGTCCAAAGAATAGTGAAGAGATTTATGCGAGATATTCTTGATGAAGTAGCTCTTGATAGGTGAGTTTCTAATAAATGTTCAGCAGTATGCCAACAATGTGCCTGTTTTAATCAATGCATAGTTGTGCCCGCAAGCACAGTTGCGTTAGTGTGCACACAAACTGTAGACTAAAATAAAGGAAGATGCTGGCGAGATACTTGGAAGGAAAGGGAGTGGTACATGAGGTCACTCAGAACACTTCCGATTTCCGATGCTTGTCTTTGAGATGCTCCTTTTTTATATCTTCTCTCTCTGGATTCCACTGTCTCCTTTGTGGGCTATGGCATTCAGAGAGAGTCTAATGGTTTCAAGTCTTATGAGCTCTAGAGTATTGTGCATCCCCTGCCCAAACCCTTGTCAATGGCATTGTTTCCCAGCAGAAATCACTCTCCCATGTCACAACTGGAAACACCAGACACATCTCACTAACATAGTAACTCATAGGAAAAGCCAGCAATGGTGGCATTTATTTTGCTCAGTTGAAATCAGGGTGTTTGTCATTGGATCTGTCATCTTGTTTCCTTATGACCTATGACCTTGGTAACATACTCAATCCCTGTCTAGAGTGCTGAACCTCCAACTCTGTCTCCATTCCTCATTATATTACGACTTCCTCTTAGTTACTACAACCTCCTATGGAAGTCTAACCTCTTACAGGAGTCTTTGCCAGTTCTCCCAACCAGAAACAAACTGCTTCCTGTGGAATTCCGAGGCTCTTGATTTTTATTTGTCGTGGCACTAATTTCTACTTTGGATGACTTTTTGTTTGACACATATCTCATGCTCTTTAATTAAGTAGGCACAGGCCTTCTCATTAACTAGAAAGCTAGAACTCATCCCTTCAATATTTTGCTTCCCAACAAGAAACGATCAGGACTCCTAGCAATTATGATGCCTTCAGAAACTAGCATTTGAATGAAAGGATGATAGATAGAAAAGACAGTGGATAGTTGAGTGACATCAATTTAGAGCCATCCTTATTAACATTTATAGAGGACCTCCTGGATTCAAATAATTTTGAAGGGTGGTAGTTTAGTGTCAGATTCTCATCTCCTGCACAGCTTGGTCCTAGAAACCTGACAGAGACAGCAAGGGAACGAGGAAAGGACAGAGGCATAGTCACATGTATAGCAAGCTGGGATCAGGTGAACTGCGCTTTCTCTGATGGAGGATAATGACTATAAAGCAACCCTGAAAGTCAGTGCATTCATTTCGTATAGCATGGGGTGGGGTGGGAGGAATTAGCCTCACAGGACGTGTCTATATCTGAGCAATCCTAGGCTGTAAGCATCCAGGAGGAGGGAGCTGAAGCTGCTATGCTCAGCCATTCATAAACACTCATATTTGGATGCGCTGTCTACAGTCTTTCTTACCAACAGAAGGCTTTGCCATCCCCAAGGGTTTGAGGTATTGGGTCTCTTGCATGCCCATGTCAATTTTTGATCAGGACTTCACCCACATTTTATACATTCTCTCACGGAATCTTCAGCTCCACATATCAGAAAAGAAATATGTTTGTTGATCATATTCACTTATGAAAACAGCTCCTATTGATTTTACCTATATAAAATACATGGGGATGGGTTTGTAGTAAATCTTTAATAACCTCCCATGATGGTTTCTACAGCACCAAAGTAATTCTTCATTCTTAATCATCTTCAGAGTAAAATCAGTTTTGTGTGTGCATGTGCAGTGTGTGTGCATGTATAAATGTGTGTACATACATACATGTATTGTTTGGGTGGGTACATGTGTGTCATTAAATGTCTTGAGGTTAAAGAACAACCTCAATGTCAGAACTCACCTTCCTTGTTTGAGACAGAGTCTCCTTGTAGTGTGCCACTCTATGAGACCAGATGGATGGTCCCTGAATTTCTGGGCATCCTTCTAACTCCTACTCTCTTCTTCCATGGCAGCTCTGGGTTTAACACTTTACCTGCTGAGCCATTGCCCAAACCATGTCTTCATCTTAGTAGTTTTATAGTAAACTTAATTTAAGTGCAGTTTGTACACATATAGAGATATGAAACCCAGCTTTGCTGTCGCTCATACAATCCCAGAGAAGCTTTAAAATACAGGTAGACTCTAGTTATGTAAGTCTCTCCTTTCACCGTAGGCATGTGTGATTGGCGTTGGGCTGGCAGGGCTGACTGATTTGAAGTCTACGTTTTCACTATAGCCTTTGTTGTTGCCGCTCCATCTGTGCTCTACTAATTAGTGACTTGTTCAAGAATCCATGCTCAGGAGACACTACTTTAAAATACATTTCCTTCCTGAACAATCCCTGAAAGAGGCGGAGGGAAGCTTTTGTGTGTTTAACCGGTAAGAAAATTGACTTTTCAAAATCATAAGTCAATAGGAAAGATAAAGGAGTGAATGGCTAAATAAGCAACCATGCAAGCACACATATGAAAGCTGCATGAGCATATTGAAATACGTGTCTAATCCTGTACAGCGGAAAGCAGACTAGGAAAAGACAGACCCTCTGGGGCCCCTGGGAGCCCTGATTTAAGCACACTACCTGGAATGTTTAACCATATGAGATAAAGGAAACAAGGCCTCCCTAGACGAGCAGCAGCCAGCAGCAGTTTGTCCAGTAGGGAGACATGTGTCAGTCTTTCAGCGTAGTCTCTTCCCTCAGGTCAGCATGGCACCATGAGGAGTAAACGTCCCTCAAGAAGCTTCTCTCCAGAGAGGAAAGAGAAAATCAAAACATATCCATATCCACCATGAAGATGTTGGCCTGGGGTTGTTAGATAGTCACAGTTTTATGCATCTAAAATAAGAAAATTCTAGAGACCTGCTTCTAGCAATGTGCACGGAGTTAACATTTTGCAATATGTTTGAAACTTTGAGAAGATAAAACTCATGTGTTTTTACTAGAATTAGAAAAATAATATGTTCATGAGACTGGAGAGATGACCCCAGAGGGTAAGAGCATATACCGTTCTTGCAGATGACCTCAATTTAGTTCCTAGAACACATGTTGGGAAGCTCACAACTTCCTGTAATTCCAGGTCCAGGGAACCTTATCTCTCTGGTCTCTGTGAGTAGCTGTCCTCATTTGCATATACCCATATGCAAAATTAAAAGTGATATAAATAACTATATTAACATGTGTTTTTGTTTTTTTTTTTGTTTTTTTTTTTTTTGGATTTTAGAGACAGGGTTTTTCTGTAGCTTTTTGGTTCCTGTCCTGGAACTAGCTCTTGTAGACCAGGCTGGCCTCGAACTCACAGAGATCCGCCTGCCTCTGCCTCCTGAGTGCTGGGATTAAAGGAGTGCGCCACCACCGCCCAGCTTAACATGTGTTTTTTACTGTTAGTAGTCATGGAAATATCAAGTAAGACCATGTAAAGGTGTTAAATGATAAATAAAATATTAGCAACAATTCAGAAATCAGGTCTACCAAGAATCAGAACAGGTAGGGTTCAACATGATTCACATATATTCCGCTTTGGGAGAGTACACTGGTTTAGACATTTGCAGCACAATTTGACAACCCTCCATAAAGAAACTTTGCATCCCGTCAAATCCAGCAACTCTTAATCTAAGCATATATATTCTCCAATAGGGACCAAAACTCATGTATCTCAAAGAAGGCATAAGCAGGGTTGTTAATAGCAATTGCAAGGTGAAACAACCTACCTGTAAATCAACAGGAAAGTCTTTTTTATAAATTGTATTTTCTTCACGTGATGATAAATTATCCAGTAGACAAAACAAGACATTTTCAGCTACTTCAGTAAAAGAAGTACCTCAAGAACACATTGAATATCTCTTCCTGCATTACGTTTTTATATGGCACAGACAAGCAAACAGGTATTTACATATATAACCGTATTTATTTTCTTTTTTTTATTTTTTATTAAATATAATTATATATTTTCCCCTTCTTTTTTCCTTCCCCCAGTACTTCACAACTCCCCCATTGCTCCCTCTCAAAGACATGACTTTCTTTTTCTTTAATTGGTATTCATACACACACACACACACACAAATGATGTGGGATTTCCCTCTGTATGCTGGGAGCACCATTGATAAATAAAGGAACTGCTTTGGGCCTACAGCAGAGCTATAGGGGAACAGAGCTAGGAGGGAAAAACTAAATTGAATGCTGGGAGAAAGGAGGCAGAGTCAGAAGAGAAGCCTTGTAGCCCTGCTGGAGCCAGATGGGAACATTACCTGGTAAGCTACAGCCATGTGGTGATACACAGATAGCTAGAAATGGATTAAATTAAGATATAAGAGTTAGCCAATAAGAAGCTAGAGCTAATGGCCCAAGCAGAATTTTAATTAATGCAGTATCTGTGTGGTTATTTCGGTTCTGGGTGGCCAGGACGAACAATCAGCTCCCTGCAACACACAAATATATAAATACATCCTGTTCCATATATTTAGTGTAACATGTAAGTATATAATTTCAAAAATGACTACTTGGTACTGAGTAAACAATTAGTGTACTCATCCCTGGGGTAGATTATTTATCCTGCTCTTGGCTTTCTTTAGTTACCTGTGCTTCTTTGTCTACGGGTGAGGCTGATGAGAATTTCCACATCACCATATCCTTCGGTGTCATGCTTGCTCAGGTCTTGACTAGGCTGTCGTAATGCTGAGGTGCACTGGTGAAACTCCCCTCTTATTTCTGGAAGACATAGTCTCACTGAAGACTTCCTGGCTGGTTCTCTGGCTCTTAGGATGTTTATACTCCACGGTGTGAGTTGGACCTGCTTACTCCTTTGTGATCGCTTGCTCTCTGCATTTGAACCAGCTGTGTGGTCCTGTCTGCTGCAGTGAGAAAGGTCTTTGGTATCCCATCTGTTGGAGAAAGTGGAGTATACGTACTGGCTTTGTGGGAGCCTTGGCAGTTTGGATGCTCACCTTATTAGACCTGGATGGAGGTGGGAGGTCCTTGGACTTCCCACAGGGCAGGGAACCCTGATTGCTCTTTGAGCTGACGAGGGAGGGGGACTTGATTGGGGGAGGGGGAGGGAAATGGGAGGCGGTGGCAGGGAAGAGACAGAAATTTTTAATAAAGAAAGAAAGAAAGAAAAATTAATTAATTAATTAATGAAAAAATAAAAAAAGTGGAGTATTGCAATCACCTACTATTAAAGGGTTGAATTTAATCTATGTCTTTAATTCTGTAGCAAACTTTTTGTGAAATTGGATACAGAGACTAGTACATATAAGTTTAGGATTGTAATATCTTCTTTTTCTTCCTTTTATTGAAAAGAGATTTTTTTCACGTATATATCTTGATTATGATTTCCCCTCCCTCTGCTCCTTCTAGTTTCTCCCCACCTACCCTCCCAGCCAGATCTATCCCTTTTCCTAAAAAATAAAAAGGCTTTTGATGGATAATAATGAAATAAAACAAAATATTAAAATAAAACAAAAAGTAACACATCGGAATAGGACAGTACAGCAAGAAAAATGCCCAAGAAAAGGCTCAAAAAGAAGGTATGGGAAAAGAAAACCAGTTGTTTACACACTCAGAATTATATACAAAGCTAGGTGGAAATCTTTACCTGTAACAATGGTGCTATAAGGATCAGTGACTTAAATATAGTTGAGCATACACACGCATCAAGATTTCTAGTTCTTAAACAGGGGGTGCATTCATTAGCGCTTGTTACCTTAAGATATACATTTACCTATGCATTATGAATTCCATGTGTGAAGAAGACTCTCTCTCTCTCTCTCTCTCTCTCTCTCTGTGTGTGTGTGTGTGTGTGTGTGTGTGTGTGTGTGTGTGTGTGTGTGTATGTGTGTGACATGGTGAATGTTCCAGCCTATGACCCTGGAAGACTGTATGGACTCTTTGCCAAAACATAAGAAAGAAAAATTATTCCTCAAAATCCTTCTCTGAAAGTAATTTTGGCATCCCCGAGGACAGCGGGAAGACACATGGAGACTACTGCAGTGTTTTGGTGGAGAAATGGCGCTCGGAGACAGCTGCAGAATGTGCTGATGTGTGGGTTTAAGGAAAGGAAGTTCTCTTTTCTGAGAAATTAAAGATGCTGTGGTATTGATGACGTGGAGATGTCTAGGAGAACCAATAACTGGAATGTTTCAAACTATTTTTGGAAATATAAGAAACACTTAAGAGTCTATAGTTAAACTAGGCAATTGGTTATCTACATTTTAAGCATCCATGCAGGTAACTGGCCAGGGATTTAAAGCATGGATGTATTCCTCTAATTTTTGTTTTGTTTTTTTCGAGACAGGGTTTCTCTGTGGCTTTGGAGCTTGTCCTGGAACTAGCTCTTGCAGGCAAGGTTGTTCTCGAACTCACAGAGATCCGCCTGCCTCTGCCTCCCAAGTGCTGGGATTAAAGGCATGCACCACCATCGCCCGGCTGTATTCCTCTAATTGATGAAACTGTGGAGTAAATAAGTAGTGGTCCAGTCCAGTCCTTTCTCATAAGCTATTTGTCCAGTCTCCGTGGGTCTGTGAGGCATTGTGGGGGGAAAATACTGAAATTGTGGTCAAAGAATAGGGATCTAATTTCAGTTCCCATTCTCCACTTATCCCAATTATCACTTAATTGACATTTATAAATTAATTGAATTTTCTTCTGTCTTAGAATTCTCAAGTGAACTTGGTCAAGGGAATTTGAAACTAGTATAATATAACATTTTTGACTTGATATTTCGCATGAATTGTTACAGTCTTCTCCAAAAGCAAATAGTGCTTTTTAATCCGTCTTTTACTGATAAAGAAATCAAGTCCATGAGTTTAGTAGCTGGAATGAAGCTATCTAATTAGATTCCTGGTCCCCTGGTTTCTGTAAATAGTAAGTGACTCTAAAAGTTGACTTCCTGGACAAACAACGTCAACATCACCCAGAAAAGTGATGGAAATGAAAATCTCTTGCCTTTTCCCAGACCCACTGAAACAATAGCACACAGGGCACTGATGCTTATGAAGTTCCCAGAAGATTATGATAGACCACTGACTCTACCAAGGGATAGGCAAAGCAGACCACTCTTGTGCCTTCACTCTTTTCCCTGCGATTTACCCTGTTGGAGGGGCAATATTAGAAAAGTGAAATACCATTAAACTATCAGGTAGAACAAAGTGCAAAATCGCCTGGTAGCTGTGCTAATAACTAGCTACTAAAAATATCAATGGCTTGTCAATGGTGACAATTACTTTGTTTTCCTTAAGTTGCTCTTGACCTCTTTTTCCTATGTAAATGGTAATTGTGAAATTGAATTCCCATGAGAGTGACTGAAAAAGTGGCGGTGCATATTTGTTTTGTGTGGGAAAAAATATCTAGCTACAGAATAGAAGCACTTCTCTGGGCTAACTCATTCTGTGGGACTTTTGTATTCCCTCAGATACTCCCATTCCAGAGACTCCCAAAGTAGAGGCTGGCTTTTCTTCCTTCATTTCAGTTTAGGTCTTTGCCAAAACCACAGAAAAGTGTGAGATGGATGAATTAATATCTAACCAAAAAAAAAAAAAGACTGGGAGAGGCAAGCCCAAAAATTCTTTTACTTATGCAGAGTTCATCCTAAGTCATTCCTTGGCTACCGTCCTTCCAAGGTCCTTCTACACTATCATCTCGATGTTCTTTGTGGGTCATGACCATCTTCCTGGGCCTTCCCACATACATAAGAGATACCTGATACTTAGCTCATGTTTTATTCTAACTTTCTAATCTTATTATAACACAGAATTTGTAAAAATACAAATATATGTCTTCATGGGGGATTCACACAAAGTCGCATTACCTTACCTTTCACACGTCTGGATTCTGATGATTTTGAGCTACTCAGCTTCAGGTTCTGATTATGTGGCTGCCCTCTGGGCATGGTTGTTCCTGGGGCTTCTTTAATCTTTTATATCCACTGCAAATGCTGTACTTTCTTCCCCACTCCCCAGGCTTTTCAGTTCTCATACTGAGTGGTTCCCACTCTCTGCTCCCATAAAACCCTTGACAGCCCAGGGGTTTGTAACCAATTAATTCCTCCACCTGGATGATTTTATCTCTTCCTTATGGTGCCTAAGAATCATCTTACATAGTTTTTTGCATCTTACAGAGGAGATGGAATTTAATGAAACTTTAAGTGGTGAGATTAGAAGTGGAACACGCTAGATGAACTGGAATCTAAGGGCAGGTCTATTAGTTGATTTACTAAGTGTTGCGACAAATACCTCAGAAGAAGCAACAAGAAAGAGGAAAGGGTTACAAGGGCTCCTGGTTTGAGGGCAGTTGTCCTAGCAGAGGCTAGTACGTTGTGCCTATCCTAGTACATTGTGTGAATAGTCTAGAAGCAGAGGGAGATAAATGCTGATGCTTGGTTCACTTCTTCCTTTCTTCTCAATCAAAGATATCAGCCCATGGAGTGGCGTTGCCCACATTTAGCAGAAGATTTTCTTAAATTAAATCTCCACAAAATTTTACTCAAAGATATGCCCAGAGGTGTGTCTCCTAAGTGACCCTCAATCCCATCAAATTGATAAGATTAGCCATCACAACACAAAGGTTAAAAGGTTAAAACAAACAAAAGACAAAAGGATGCCTAGTCACAGGTGTACTTGCAGCACTTGGGAGGCATATGCAGGAGGATCAGGTGTTCAAGGCCACCCTTAGCTACTTAGGAAATTTGGAGCTAGCTAGGCTACATTTGACCCTACTTCAAAAAAAAAGAAAGAAAGAAAGAAAGAAAGAAAGAAAGAAAGAAAGAAGGAAGGAAGGAAGGAAGGAAGGAAGGAAGGAAGGAAAGAATAAGAAAAAATGAAAATGAAATGCTTAGGAAAGGTAAAGAAACGCCCACTAATGGGAGTGGGAGTAAAGAGAATTTGGTTGAGCAGCCAGGAAATCTGGTGTCATTATTACTCTACCTATTGACCTTATGATCATGAGTACATCTCCTAAGTTTTTAGTCATATTTTCTTCATACTTTGGCATGCCTGCTGATCTAATGCAGATACAGCAAGAATCATCCACAGACCCTAATCAAGCATCTCAGCTGGGTGAGACCCTGCATTATTAACCATCAACAGCTGTTGCTGGTCCATCATATCCTTAAAAGAGTAGCTCAGGTTACCATAGTTTGACTTGGGGAGGAAAAGAGGAGAAAGTATTCATCTTGCTACTTTAAATTGCCTTCATCATGTTCACTTTCTGCTGGATGGTTGGGTTGGTGGATGGAAAATATCTAAGAAAGAAATTAGCAAAGTTCTTCAACTGAGCTCTCTGTAGTGGCTGTGGGGTGAAAAGCAAAGGAGTTCAGAAGAAGAACTGGGAAAGAGTTTTGAAAACCAGCAACTGGAAGAAACTCCACAGGGAAGTTGATGTTGATGGTGGACACTGTGGATTGGATGAGGAAGGCTGAGAGATAATGAATTCAAATAGCACTGCACCGAGTGTCATGATGTTTCCCTCTATTTTTGGAAATACTTGAAGTTCCTTTGTTTACATGGCAGCACTTACAGTTTCTTCCATACAGCCCCTCTCTTCTACTCTAAGATGATTTGATTGGCATTAGCTCCTAGCGAGAAGAATGGGCAAGGTGCGTAGGTCCTTTGAGCAGCTTGCCGGACAGAAGCAGGCTCTCATGCACAGCTGCCTTCTGAGCAAGAAACAAAAAGAAGAGGAGGGTGGCGAAGATTCCTTTAAGGCAGAAGCAGAGAGAGATACACTCTGGAGGGATCTTTGAGTTGAGTCACCGTGCCAGTTTTGAACAAGGGGTCTGAAGGGAAATGGAAGAGTAAAAGCAAGGGTCACTCTCAGTTTAAAGAGATGGAAATTGAGCATTAGAAACGTAGAATGCAGAAATCACAAAAATCACAGTAAGAGAGTGACAGAATCTGAAACGGAATTTGCCGATACCAAGGCCCAAAGTCTTCTGTTCCCAACCTTTCTAAAATCAGATGAGCCCAGAGGCAATAGTTATAACAGCAACGCCTCACAAAACCCACACTCCAGGGAGTACCCTCACCTGTGCACACATTACATCATTCCAGCACCACGTAGCCCCGCTTCACATGGAGGACGCACACTGGTAGGCTGGGTAATTTGCCTTTGGTTATACAGCTGGTAAAGTTTTGAATCCCAGCATGCTGGCTCCAGCCTGTGCTTCAAAACAGAGTTAAGAAAGGAGGACTGAGAGATGATGAGAAAGATGGCTATCTTTTAGATGAGCCAGCGTCTTCCAGGGGAGAGAAGCCTAGAACTGGAGCCAAGCACTCTGGCTTCCTCTGTGTCCTGAGTCTACCTTGGATCAGGAATATGGCCCTCCTTTCCTAATTTCCCTCACTCCTGAAACGGGGGGGGGGGGGGGGGGGGGGGGGACAAATCCCTAAGCTAAAAAACAAACTGTAATTAGGATCCTTATCTCTGGAATTCAGAACAAAAAAAAATTAAAAAGAAGTTGAAAGGACTCCTTTGAAATGTAAAGGCAACTATTTCAGATTACAAAAAGTATGCTAATTAAAAATGATTGATATGTTATTTTGCTGGTGACTCTTGTTACCTTGTTTCAGTTTTATTCATTTCTTGTTGACTAATGAGCACATTGAAAGGAAGAGATGGGTTTAGATTGCATTTTAATTTTCTTTAGGATTTCCTGTGTGTTTATATTTTACTTTAGTTGTTAAGCAACCCCTTAAGTTTGCCACTGCGTTCTGATTAATTTGAAACTAAAAAGACAAAGGAAAGAAAGGAACTTCTAATCTGACTGAGACACAGGGCCTTGTTTGTTGGTGCGTGTTGACTGCTCACATTAATGGAAATTTTCCTCCCTTAATAATAAACAATTATCATCAAGGAAGCAGAATCATCCCTGGCCAAGTGTGATCACTGATGGATGACGGGAAGCGTCCTCAGGACTGAAAGCCTTTCTTATTTCAATTAATTTTTTTTCATTTATCAAAACAAGACTGAAGCTAAAAATGCTGGGCCCTGTCCTTCTTTGGTCACTTGGCAGGTGTTTGGGGCTTGACCTTGAGACTTGGCATCTCTGAGCCTCCAGTGGCTTTGTTATGTGAAAGTCTGTGCTGCCTTCTTCACCTCAGTGCTGTGAGATCCCTGAGAGACCACGTGGGGAGTGTGCTCTAGGAAATGTAACAGGGCACTGGGAGATGGCTCAGAGGTTAAACCACTTGGCCCAGCAAACATGAGGACCTGAGTCTAGAGCCCCAGAAATGTGAGTAAAGTGCCACGTGGTGTGTTGTACGCCTGGTAGCATGCCCCTAATCCAAACCTGGGAACGTGAAGCTGAAGAACAGTTCCGCAGAGCTCCATAGCCAGCAAGATATGGAGAGCAGGGCATTTGTCGGAGACACGGCCTCCATGAAGAGGGTGAAGGGCTGCAGTGAACGATGAATGCCAGCATCAGCATCAGCCTCCACGTTCACATGCAGGGTTGTGAGTACACACCTACAATTGTGTGAATACATGCCTACAATTACGTGTCCATGCAAAGGAAAGCATGGATTCAAATACACATGTACACCACACATACAAATAAAAAACTGATCAGTTAGAAAAGTAAAATACAATATGTGTGTGTTGCATTTTACACACACACACAGACACACAGACAGACACACAGACAGACACACACACACAGACAGATACACACACAGACACACACACACAGACAGACACACACACAGACACACACACACAGAGACACACACACAGAGACACACACACAGAGACACACACACAGAGACACACACACACATATATATATATATGGATCCACCTTCTGTGTCAACCAACGAGGAAAGCAGTGCAGTATGGTTGGCCAATCTTTGTGTCATTATGATATAATATTGTCATTTGAGACATTATAATATAATATTGTCATTTTTGACATTATGATATAATATTGTCATTTTTGATGGGCCACATGTGTAGCAATTCTGCCACACATGCCTGCAGGACTCAGGTTGAACATGCATGCTTGTAGAAATCTACAGTTTAAGAATGACCCAGTGTTTGTCAGAAGAGCCTGAAACAATGCTCCCCACCTGCTAAAAGAGCCTAGACCATTGCACCCAACTACACTATCCAGTATCCCTGGCAGACGAAGAAAAGTCACTCGCTGACAGTTTTTACAAACTATTTTCCTAGGAGCTGGAGAGATGGGTTTGTGGTTAAACACATTGGTTATTCTTGTAGAAAACACAGTTCTGGTTCCCAGAACCCATATATTAGCTCATACCTGTCCATAATTTCAGTCCCAGGGAATCTAACATTGTCTTCTGCCCTTCGTAGGTACCAACCACAAACACCGTGTGTGTGTGTGTGTGTGTGTGTGTGGGTGTGTGTGTGTGTGTAATTCAGACAAATGTTCATCACACAAAATAAAATCAAATAGATCTTTGAAAACATTTTCTTTGCGTTGGAGAAATGGTACCACGCCTAAGATCAGAGTCAAGAGCAATAAGTTTCAAATCCTAGCAACAACATGGCGACTCACAACTCTCTGTAACGTCATTTCCAAGGCATCCAACACCTCATTTAGCCTCTGAGGGTATCAGGCATAAAAGGCATGCACAGATATACGTGTACAAGCAATAATCATATATATAAAATTATATTACTTTTCTTGATCAGAGAGCCTAAGTATTAGCAAATTACTAATATCTACAAGGAACTCAATTTTGTCCTTTTTTAAAAAAAAAATAAATACTTTCCCCCCTACATATCTTTCTGAATTTAGGGTTCTCTGATAGATATCTGAGGTTCTCAGAAATCCTAACACTGGATAAGCTATGCTATCCTGTGCAGCACCTAGCACACATGCCTAGCAATCAGCCACACACAGCTTCTTGCCCATAGCTTGCTTTGCCCTCCGCTAAACTGTGGATCATGCCTCACTTCATTCAAGCCCACCACCAGTCTTCACGGCTGTGGGATGAGCTCTCAGTATGCTTTGAATATGCATGCCTTTCATTGGTTAATAATAGAAGTTGCTTTGGCCTATAGCAAGGCAGAACACAGCTAGGCAGGAAAGCCAATCTGAGAACAGGGAGTAAGAAGGATGGAGTCAAGAGAGACACCAGCTAGCCACCCAAGAAGCAAGAGATTACCAGACCAGAAACAGCTACAGCTACGTGGTGATACACACAATAATAAAAAAATGGGTTAATTTAAGTTATAAGAACTAGTTAGTAATAAGCCTTGCAATATGTCAAACAGTTTGTAACTAATATTAAACCTCTTAGAGATTATTTTAAAAGAGGCTGCAGGACCAGGCAGTACAGAAAAGTCTCTGCTTACACTTCACACTCCTGATATTCAGCCCTGAGCACATTCCTTTTCTTTAGTGTTTTGCCATTCAGTTGTTACCCATAGCACAGCCTCAGGTATGATCTTTGCTCCTTAGCAATGCTTGTTATGCTCTAAGCTTCATACCTAAGTGCAAAAGGTTCCCTTAAGCAGAGAACTTGGGCAGCGCCTGACTCCAGTTGGCTGAGTGAACACCCACAGAGGACCACCACTCTGCTGCTTATTGTCCATTGTCTTTAAAACAGCTTCCTTCTGCATTGTCTCAAATTTTATATGCTTTTGAAATATTTGTTGTTATTTCTTTGTCAATGGATGAGAAAGTCTAGTACCAGCTACACTTTCCCGTCCAGACAAAAGAACCTTTGTTTTTCAAAAAACTGAAAGATTTAGGATCCCAGAACTCAGAGATTTAGATTCTGCAGTGCCTGTTCTTTGCTTTATTGATTTATTTGTCTAATTGGTATTATCATCTGTAGTAATATGAGTGGCGGGGCTGCGTCCCCAACACCCCAGCCGCCTGCCCGGCTAGCTTATGCCCCGAAATAACAACACACAAATGGCACCCACGTGGACAAGCCTGAGACAGCTTGGGAAGTAATTCTAGAACAAAATGACAGCTTTGTGCATGGTTTCTTGGTAGCAGCACTCTCTCGGGTCTACTCTGCTTGCCAGAGGCAAGCAAGTACCTCATCTAAGAGAGGCTTCCTGACTCAGCTTTAGCTGCAAAGCCTGCAGCTCATTAAGAGGTCCTGCCATGAAACACTTAAACGGTGTTGACGAAAAGCTGAACGCATGCTTTTCGGTTTTCAGCCGTAGCAGGAAAAAAGCTGTGCCGTTTAAAAATGCCAGCTTTCTGGGCTGTCCTGCCAGGGCAAACTCTGACTCTTTTACGTAGGCGGTTCATGCGGTTGGCAAGCATAGGCTGCTGAAGCTAGCTTGCTGGCAGGGACCTTGAAACTCCTTGAGGCTGGAAAGCTAAGGAATGGGCTACATCTAGCCGGCAAAGCCATGCCTTTAGTCCTACTGAGATTGCTTGGTAAATTAAAGACTCATGTAGTAAAAAAACAGAGAGATATACAGTAAAGAGAGATTCAAAGACAATGAAAATTTCTAAATGGTTTACAGTGTGTTGAAAATATATGCAGACTAAAAGTTCAAGTTCTTAAAGTAAAAACAAAAATAAGGAAGAAAGAGAGTAGTTGGGTGTGGTAGCACACGCCTTTAATCCAGTGCCTAAAAGGCAGAGACAAACAGATCTCTGTGAGTTCAAGGTGTAGTAGCAAACACCTTTAATCCCAATGCCTGGGAGGCAGAGACAGGCAGATCTCTGAGAGTTCAAAGACAGCCTGGTCTACAGAGATATTCCAGGTCAAAGATATATGCTCAAAAAGCAAAAAGTTAACCTAGGAATGTCATAGCTTAGATTCTTAAGCGCCTTAGTGATTTAAAGGCGCAAATCAAAAGTGCTCCTGGATAGTAAAAAATTGCAGATTCACAATAGGACAGATTCAGACCACTAAATGAGTCACACTGTTGGATGAATGTACGTAGGCTTGGGAGAGAGAAGAAAAAGAACATAGAGAATAAAGTTAATGGTTTAAAAAAAAGGTAAAGTCTTTAAAGAGACAGAGTACAGATAGTTAAGAGATTAAAAGAAATAAAGAAAAATAAGCCACTTACGTGGCTTTACAAATGGAAAATTCACAGAGAGTCTGGATTATGTACATTGTGTTTTCTTTAAATTTTTTGACTGTGAAGGAGCTAAGTACAGAGAGACATTTCATTATATGGGCTGCCAAGTGGAACCAGAACGGATATCATGAGGGTATGATTTCAGAATTTGGGTCTAAGGATATGATGCTTTGGAGAGGGTCTTCTTTTGTTTTCACAGAGGACCAGACCCCGTGGATTGCATCTATCCTGATCTGGTATGATAGACCACGACCTCCCGAAAGGTTCCTGTGAACACCCTCAAAAAATTACTTCACTCAACTGCCAACTGAGATAAACTAGCACACAGGTTATACCATGAAAGACCTAATTAACGACGCCCCCATTCAGCAGGAAGCAGTTTGGAGAGAAATAACTGCACCCATGTTCCCAAATATGGTTTATAAATGTTCTTTTACATTTAAAGGGGGATATGATATAGACATGAATAATTTGCATTAGTATAGATTTTGCTTTATTGATAGAGATTTACGGTCAATTTTGTTATATGTATAAGTGTTTCTGATGTAACTTTTACTTGATAACTGTTTTGTTATATGTAATTTTGCTATGTTAAAGTTAAAGCCTTTTTATGTTTAAAACGAAAAAGGGAAAATGATGGAGGAAGGTCATTGGTTAAATTAAAAGAAACTGCTTGGCTCTCATTGGTCAGAAGATAGGTGGGAGGAGTAAACAGAATGGAACGCTGGGAGGAAGAGGAAGTGACGTCAGACTCGATAGCTCTCCTCTCCGGAGCAGACGCCTCAGAGACGCCATGCTCCCCGCTCCAGGGAAGATGCACGCTATGAAGCTCCGACCCAGGATGGACTTAGGCTAGAATCTTCCCGGTATGACCGGTGCTATACAGATGATAAGAAATGGGCTAGTCCAGGTGCGAGAGTTAGCCTAGAAGAGGCTAGGTAGAAATGAGCCAAGCAGTGATTAAAAGAATACAGTGTCCGTGTAATTATTTCAGGGCATAAGCTAGCCGGGCAGGCGGCTGGGGTGTTGGGGACACAGCCCCGTCGCCCTTATTACTACAATCATCCTCATTTATTTACTCATAAGGTATTGATGAAGATAAATTTCAAGAGTAGTTACAAAATAGTTTGCAAATTTAAAGTTATATGGTACAATACTAACTAAGAATGCTTGTTCTTTCATTCAGCATAGATTCTTTCTAGATATATTTTAATTCATTCTTTGAGAATTTCATAATCTATGCAATGTATTCAGATCATATTCACCCCTACCTTTTGCTCCAATTTCTCTCAGATACCTCTTATATATACCTTCCAACTTCATAAACTTTATTAAAAATTTTTATGTATCACATTGAATCTTATTAGTACTTCCATACATACATGTGAGTATAAGACTACCCAGGAAAGCATGGTCAACAAACCAGGCCCACCCTAAAGAAAACTGACTCTCTACTCTGTAGCAGCCATTAACTATCAGTAGTTCCTCAGCTAATAAGAAAGAGTCACATGTCCCTACTCCTTTTGTAAGGATAAGCCCAGCCCATTAGGGGCATGTTCGCCTCGGGCTAATGTTTACATATAAATCTGGGGAGCGTGAGCCTGCGGGAACCTGTGGTTCTGTAAGTCTATTTCCCCATTAAAGCTGTATGTATTATTATAATCTGTCTGCATTCATTTACACCGATACACTCCGTCCATGCTGGGATGGTGAATGCCTTGATCTTGGGTTGGTCTTGAACAGACAGCCATGGCTGCTGTGAGTTCAGGAACACCAATGGTTATATCATATGCAAAAGACAGGGTTTCATCCCAGTTACCCCACCCTGTTGCTTTTTCAGTCTTTGCAGCACAAATTCTTAAAGAATGAGTCATCACATGCAATGAAATGGCTCTTTCTGGCACCTCAGAAAAAGGTATCAGAACAGAGGAATAATGTTCGTAGTGAATGACTGTGCCAGGATCTGTGCTTGTAGATGTATTTGTTGGATCCTTTCTGTAGTACTTTATTCCTATTCTAGAGATAAAGAAACAAGAGAAAAAGGAGATAAATCTCTTACATAGCCAATAAATGGTTGGTTGAAAGCCTAGACGTTCCGGAAATGTATAACCTTGGTTCAGTGTCTTCGTGGACCTATCAAGACCGGGTTTCTTGCACAGCACCACCCACTTCAGGACTCTACCACGTATGGTTTTCTTCCCTGTGCTGGGTTAATTTTATTGATTTTTTAAAATTTCGTTCTTCCTTACATATGATTCCAAAATATGAGCATCAGTAGTGATGTAGCACCTTAAAAGAGTAGCACTATTTGTGGGTGATGACTAAATTAAAATAGTAAAGTTATTCATGTGTGTGTGATTAAATGTTTGTATGTATACTTCTAGAATGGGTTGGAAGTCAATCACAGAATCATAGACCATTGTTTTTTTTTTACTACAGAGGAGTGCTATAAAATATAATTATGGAATTCTGCATAAGCATGAATAATTCGAGAATGGTAGTATTTAGAAATTGTGTCCTGCCTTTTAATGTGTTTTGGTGTTTCCCCTGCCTAATTATTCTTCTTCTCAATATTTATGTGCTAACATGACCTTTTTATGACTGAATGACTTCAGCTGAGTCTCAAGTGCTAGCAATATTGTACTTTTAAAATTAAATTACATCATAAAATGATGGACAGATCACATCTCAAAAAGCAGCAGGGTGGGAAAGGGGTCCACCACATCTTTCAGAAGCTCACAGCTACTGCTGTTATCAGCAAGAATCAGAGACCCAAAGAATAAAGCTAGGGCACAGATATTCTTTGAATTGTTACCATGTAAATATTACATTTGGAATAACATCATTCAACGTTTCACAAATTCAGGTAAGGAAGGAATGGGTGTTTTTGCCTTAAAAAGTAAGCACACTCAACGAAATTCAGCGTGAAGTCCTAGAGCTTTCTGATTTACCGGTTCAAGTCATTCATTGCTTGAGATTGAACATTAAAGGTCTCCTTAGAATCAGGACTTTTACCTGGATGTGCTGTCATTTGCCTTTAGTTCCAAGAATTGAGAGACAGGAGAAAGTGGATCTCTGTGGGTTTGAGGATAACCTCATCCACACCATGAGTTCCACGTGAGCTATGGTTATATAGTATGAGCCTACCTCAAAGCCAAACCAGAATGAAAGTAAAAAATTTTGATGTCCAACTTTTACAAAGAACTGGAATATGTAAAATGTTTCCTTTATGACTATATCACACTGTTACTTAGTCTTCCTTGTGTGGATTGACCCTTTCCTAGGTATTCCATGACCCACCCCACAGTTACTCAACTTGACTGTCACAATGGTCCTAACTCTTACATCATTCATTAACCCATTATTCCTGTCTGTGTCAGCCATGTGGCTTGGTACCTTTTATCAGCAAGGCATTCATCTTGCTTCCGCTGTGTCTGGGTGACGACTCCAGACTGAGCCTTTCCTCTTCCCAGAATTCTGTTCCAGTTGCCCCATCTCTACTTCCTGCCTGACTACTGGCCAGTCAGCATTTTATTAAAGCAGTACAAATAACAAGTCTTTACAGGGTACAAGACTGTTGTCCCACAGCACCTGTTAGCTGTGGTTCTGTGGTCACTTAATAGGCATGTGGCAGTGAAGTCTTGTAAACATTAACCCATTATTAATTCAAGAGGGAGCGAAAGGAGAGGGGGAGATGTAGGAAAGTGGAAGAAGGAAGTGTGTGTGTGTGTGTGTGAGAGAGAGAGAGAGACAGAGAGAGAGACAGAGAGAGACAGAGAGACTGACAGACAGAGAGACAGAGGAGTGAATATTCAGTAGTAGTTGCCATGTCTCTTGAAGTCATCAGAAACACCTATAATTTAGTCTGGGAAACTAATAGTGGTGCTGATATCTCCAGGGAAAATGATGCTATTTTCCTTCTCTGACTTCTTAAGAGTCAAAGCAAAAGAAAATGCTTCTGAATCAGCCTCCATCGTGTGTACTCTCCTGGCTCCTCTCTGTGCTTTAGTTATTGATCCTCATGTGAATAATCTTTCATTTATCAAACTTTGGAATTGATGCCTGTGAGGAGTTCAATAACTAACTGACTTAAGCTGCAGAGGTCATGTAGGAACCACTTAATGTAGTAATCAGGCAGGCGGCTCTGGCCAGGACTCTGGAGTGCTCAAATGTGGTCCATATACTGGGAGGATTTATATCACAGAGGAGCTGGTCAGAAAGGCAGATGGTCAGGATGGACACTGGAACTGAAGTGTCGGGTGACTTATGTGTTTGCTAAAGTTGGAGAACTTTAAGTCAATTTTTGAAAGAGATCAGAACCAGCTTTTAAAATGTGTGGCTAGAGCAGGTTCCCAAACCTCTTGGTCATGCCTCAGCAGATGCAGAAGAGGCATAACTCCATAACTCCATGGGACTTTGCATGGACTGGTATTCTTGCCGACGTATAATGACTTCCCTGACACACTGTAAGTGTCTGACGTATGCTGTCTCATTGGCATCTGAGAAGTAGTGTTGACATTAATGCCAGAACTCAGATTTGTTTAAGTTTGAATTCTAAGTCCAGTCTTTCATTATACTACATGGTCTTTTAAAATAGTCATTCCGCACCCTGGGAATTCTTCCCTTTCCACACATGAGTTATGAATTTAACAAAGACAACTTTAGTCACTGATGCGGGATTCCCCTCTGTATACTGTGAATATGTTTTATTACCGTTGGTTAATAAAAATCTGCTTTGAACCTATGGGAAGGCAGAATATAGCCAGGTGGTAAATCCAAACAGAGATGTTAAAGGAGATTAGGCAGAGTCAAAGAGACACCATGTAACTGCTTGCCGAAGGAGAAGGACACAAGGACCTTAGGAAACTTACCAGTAGGCCACACCTTTGTAGTAATATACAGATTGATAGAAATGGGTTAAATTAAGATGTAAGAGCTAGTGGGGAATATGCTAGAGTCATTGGTCAAACAGTGTTGTAATTAATGTGGGTTCTGTGTTAGTATTTGGGTCTGGGCAGCTGGAAAACAAACGGGCAGTCTCCACCTAGAAATCACCAGTAATCTAAGGTCAGCTTTACTGATGTTTTTCCTGTTGGTGAGTTTCTCTGTGGAGCAGATTGTTTTAAGTCTGAAATTTGTAGTCTATGCCCTTTTTCTCTGAGGCAAAAACAACTTCTGGAATTATCATTGGGAAGTAAGATGTGGAAGATGGTTTTGCTCAGCTTCTCTGGAGGGACAGCATCCCCAATGAAAGACATAGTTAGGCACATGAGGAAAACCTGGCAACACCAATCAGCTTAGATTGTTCTCTCAGCACTGCGAGGAAGGAGTGATGGCCCTGGCCACCACATGATAGAACTCAAAACATGACGGTCATGGCAAAACACACATTTTCTCTTCCCCATGCTTCCTGTGTTTGTTCTTAGTCACTCGGCTGTGAAATCAAAGCAAGATAATATTGAAGAATTGAGAATTTCCTGAAGAAAAACAGGGTATAGTTGGGGGACAAAAGACTTGGGTGTGAAAATGGAACCAGCAACTGCTATTGGTTGGGTCCCTACTCTGATCCGCACACCCCTTTGACACCATTAAGTGCATCACTTACTCTTCCTGGCAAAATCTTTTCTCATCTGAACTTGAACATCTACATCCTAGAAAATGGACAAGGGCATTAATAAATAGCATATAGAAAACAACCCCTGGTAATTTTGCTTTGTTTTATTTATCATAGGAGCTTGAAATAGCTCATGAAATGATGTGCATGCAAAGATTTGGAGCTGATTTAGCCAGCCAGCATTTCCATACTTATACACAGAGTTAAAAATCTATAATGATAAAAGACATAACTACTGTTTCTCATTGTGGTTTATTATTAGGTCTGCCTTTGACCAGGAATATAATAAGTTGTTATTCCTGCACCAAGTCCAACGCGTAGCTGATGTTCACACAACAGACACATGGCTCTTTCAGGACTTGAGGAGTCCTGGGCCTGAGTCCACCTCTTTCCTGATACTTTACACTTATTTATGAACAGCCTGGCCAAAGGCATGGCTCGCATGTTTGTACTGAGATTTAATTCTATTTGGATTTAGCTTCAAAGCTCCTCTTCTTTCTGTAAGAGATGGTAGCTATCAGAGCTTCTTAAACTTTGGCAGGAACATAAATCAGCTGACTTCCTCGTTTCAGTGCGGACCCAGACATCTGCATTTCTGACCAGCCCCCAAGTGACACAGATGCTCCTGGTCTCTGGATCACATTTGGAGCAGGAAGGCTATGGTACATAATTCTGGGCTTAAGCTTCGTGGCCAATAATTCATAGCCACATTTTCATAAATTAAAATTTATGAGTAGATTTCTTCTTAATAATGCACAAGAAAAAGGAAATGACTGGCATCTTTAATGGAGTAAGAGACATATGACCTTAGGTAAGTGTTTATCCTCCATCCGAGTCTCCTTGCTCATAAAAGGAGCGCCCTGTCTGCTTCTGCACCACCATGAGAGCCCAGGCCTATACTAAGATAACTCTCAAACTTTCAGTGATCTTCCTATGGCCAGACTCTCATCTTTTGTAGGAGCTCTTTCAGTAAGGATTGTTAGTGAGTGAAGCAAGGGGCAAGAGGCCATCAGTGGCTATGGTGCTCAGAGCTTCTGCTATCTTCAGGGTTATTTACACCACAGTCCAAGCCTCTGGGAGAAGCCAGGCCTCCAAAAGCCACTGGTAACCAATGTCTCAATTTCAATGTTGCATCTCTGATGCATGCCAGTCTTTATTGCATTTGTTCTTGTCTTATTTTTTTCCCCATGACATCTATCATGAGCTCAGGCTTTGTGGTCTGACACATGGTTGGATGTTGGCATTGTTAGTCTGTGGGACTAGGCTTTCATGAGGGATATGTCAGGCTGATCAATGAAGCAAGGAGCGAGGGAGAGGAAACAATGAAGGAACAAGAGCGAAAGAAGGGAGAAGAAAATACCATCCCTTGGTTTCCAGAAGATAGGATGAAATCAGACACAATGTCTAGTTGTATTTAGAGCTCAGTAAATGATAATTCCTCCGCTTGGCCTGTCTATATCCTCCTTTGTCTCCACTTTCCAATTTTTATCTAATTTTTCCTTCCAAGCCCATATTTATTTTAACTACCTCAGTCAAATATGTATGGGTTGAAAGGAAATGTATTGGCTCTAGACCCCCAAGACCAGGCTCTCAGCACAAAGGAGATTTATTTGCCCTAGAGGAACAAAGCACAGGGAATAAGAGAGAAAGATAGGAGAGGACAGGAAGAAGGGGATGAGAACAAGGGAAAGGGGGTAGGGGTATTTGTCCCTGGGGGACAAAGGCTTGCCTCTGGATAGAGGGGAGACAAGACGTGGCATATAGGAAAATGGCAGTTTATAAAGGTAAAAAGAAAACCCCATGTAAGGGTAACGTGTTTAATTTTAATTGGACAAGTTAGTTAGGTGAGCTAAAGGGGGCTTTGATTATTGGACTTCAATGCTTGGATAGCTGAAACTTGGTAGTCAGCACCAGGAGGAGGATGTGGACAAATATAGAAATAGACCATGGTAGACAGCTTTAGGAATGTAATCTAAAGGCTTTGAGCAAGGCAGAAAGAAGGGCAAGGCCTACCAGAGCCTTGTTTGCCAGTCCCTGGCTAGCGAGAGTCCCTTCGTGGGTCTACATACATATATGAAATAAATGAATAGATGGCTAAAAATGGACTTATACTTTATGAAAGTATTTTGCACTTTTCTGTGCTGTGTTTCTGCCTTTTCAAATCTCTGGAACCTTTTCTTCCTTTGGTCTCATGATGTTCATATATTACTTTTAACCTTTTCGATAGGCATATTTGCCTCTATCCATTGTTTGTGTACTCTTACAACTTATATATGACTGAGAACTTCTCATGGCCCAAGGATCATTCTTATTCTCTCTGAACCAACTGTATAAAATGTTATTAGTGTTCGTTGAGGGAACAGAGAGCAGAAGAAAGGGAAGAAAAAGGAAGGGGGAATAAAAGAACAGACATGAAAATGGCCCTACCTTTGCATATTAAGAGTGACCTATCCGGTCTGGTATGCAAGAAGGGGTCAGTACATACCCAACAAACATACTTATCACCAAGCCATGGGCAAGTTCTCAAATGGAAAGCAGACAACACGAAACATTTCCTTCTGTGGCTCGCGATAGCTAACACCAACAGTAGCCAGGGAAAGTAGGAAGAGGGAAGCCAAGTTTATTCCAGGCAGTGATGTCAAGCTGTCAAGTTAGAGTCTGTCCTGCCTCTGCAGGATAATGGTTGCCAGGGCAACAAGGGTGCCAAGGCTTTGCTTTCATAGAGTTTTCCATTGATAATTGCTAATGTGAGCAAGCGCTGCCTTGGACTTCACACCTGTCTGGCTTGTAAGTCTGCTTTAATTGGATATGCCAAGACTGAGGAAAAAGTAATCTGCCCTTTCAGGACAACTGACAGGGAGATGAAGTGTTGTTTGGGCCTTTATTGTTACAATTTTGCTGACAAAATTACTATGAACTGTCTTCTCTGGATGCATGGCCTGCCTTTGTTGACAGAACCCTGGCATTTCTCTTCTTGGGGTAGTATATTAAGTCAGAAGAAACTGATGAAACGTTGCCAGCAGTTTGGTGGAAATTCACTCTGTTTTATTATCTCACTCCGTTTTATGTTATACGGGTTTTAGAAACAGTGAGAAATAGGGCATTGTCAGCGCTGTAGTGATCCACTCTGTACAAGACCCTCTGTTGGGATGCCCCCCCCTGCGGCTCGTGGTCCTCCACTTCCCAGAAGACACATAGGTGGATGTTTCTGTCTTCAAGCAGGAGACAGAAAACTGGCTCCCGTGGCGGATTCCTTGGTTTAAGTTCTCAGAGAGAAAGAAAGACGTGTTTCAAGCATTGAATTCAGGTCTTCCTGATGATAAAAATTGGTTCCTTTGTCTGTTCCAGGCTCCCTATGGAAAGCTGGACAAATCTCTTTCCTCCCAGCGGCATCTTCCTCTTGTGATATTCTCTCTCTCTCTCTCTCTCTCTCTCTCTCTCTCTCTCTCTCTCTCTCTCTCTCTCTGTGTGTGTGTGTGTGTGTGTGTGTGTGTGTGTGTGTGTGTGCGTGTGTGTCTGTGTCTGTGTGTGTGTTTTGGTGTTTTGTTGTTGGAAGTTATCCCAGAGTATTCTACTCCCTCCTGAGTGACAGCTTCCGCTCAGAAAACATCCGATAAGCAGTTAGGTCCAGTGCTAAGTGCTAAAGAGACAATTAGAGAATTCAGGTGGCTGTGTTCGAGCGGCTCATGTCAAGGGCCTTCTAGAAGGTGAGATGAGGATAAAATAAACACGTTCCTTAGGAAGAGCCAGTTTAAGGACAAAAACTCTAGCTTTGTGCACTTTTGAACATCAAGGAAGTGGAAAACTCAGAGAAGATACTGAACGATTCCTAGAGGTAAGAGTTGATACATTTTGCTGCAAACAGCTCTTGTCAAGACTCAGAAGTACTACCAGGAGAGAACAGCAAACTGTTTGATGTTCCATCAGTAAGGGATGTTAGAGACATAGGACAGAAAGAAGCTTGTGATGTGTGTAGGGGGTATAGACATAAACCAGAGAAGCAACATGGCATTCTTTATGACAAGGGGGCAGACCCTTGCTGTGTACCCAGAGAGAATATATCCCAACCTCTACACATCACATGTTTCCTTACATGTTACTGCAGGTATTTCTCGTCTTCTGCCTCCTCCTTTCTTTTTCTTTCTCTATCCCTAAATTATATATTATTTCCTGATGTGTGTAACAAAAAAAAAAAAACAGCAGCAAGTGGCATTTGGTTCCTAGTCTACAATCTGCCACATCCTTCTTCATGTCCTGGTCTCCAAGTTGCCATTCTCTTGGACAAGCTGTTACAACTTTTTAATTAAGATCAATATATATTATACCATTAATCAGCACAAAACCTCTTATTGAAGTGTGAAAGACTCACTGTTTTAAAACAAGTAAATTCTGAAAACTAGTGAGAACACTTGATACTTACCTGTCCATTTTTCCATTCACAAGCAAGAATTTGTTAATTGTTTTAAATTAGACTTTCACAGGGAATATAATTTAGTAGTGCACAGATCCTACTGTGCACAAGAGTTACTGAAAACAATTATATGTAAATATGTGTGTGTGTTTCAAAGTATGTATTCCATCCATGAGAATGTTTCAGTTAGTTTAGGCTGAACAAAATGTTCATGTATGTACTGACTCAGGAGTCCTTCTCTAGTGAACTGTGTGTGACATAGTACAGCTATAAATCTCTTGCCCAGCTCACATTTCTGCTGGTGCCATGCAACCTACACATGCTACTCAGAGGCACACTTCATGACCACCTGTTTTAAGAATGGAATTAGCTGCGTAGCTACTGACCCAAAAGGCCCTCACATGTTCCCGCTTGTGCCGCCCCCCAGTAGGTCTTCCCATTCTCCACAAGCAAGACAGCAGCACAGTAAGTCAGGAGCAGCTCTTCGTTTGCTTCTCTTCCCTTCACTGTGTAAACACTCGAATGTTACTGGTCCATTCATCTTGGATCCCGGTGTGATCATCTACCACATTACCCTGGAGACTCTTCTACCCAGAGACATTTGAGTGGGCGCGACTGGGCCTTGTCGTTTAGCCATCCACCTTCCACTGTGCCCTTCCAGAGTCGTGGACTAGGGAATGGGATCAATATGCTCACTGCATTATTGAACAGCTCTAATTGCTGGGGGGGAAATCGAATAAATGAAAGGAGCAAACACATGTTCACCACCCACCAGCAATTAGTGTATGTAACCTTATTCTTCAAACGTTTAAGGATAGTCTAGTCTTGTGTTTACGTTACAAACGGGAAAAATTAAGATTCAAGAATATAAACACACACACACACATATATATATATATATTTTATGTGCACACATATGCACATACATACATTATGTGGGATTTCCCTCTGTATGTTGTGGTTACCACTAATGAATAAAGAAACTGCATTGGACCTATAGCAAGGCAAAACCTAGATAGGCAGGGAAAGCTAGGCTGAATGCTGAATGAAAGAAGGGCAGAGTCAGAGAGAAGCCATGGAGCTGCTGGAGACAGACATGCTGAAACTTTGCTGTTAGGCCACGACCTTCTGGTGATGGAATTGAATTGAAGATCCTAACATAAATCCACAAACCTATGAACAGGCTCTCCTTCTAATCTCAGTCCCAACTATCTCCTTTTGATGCTCTCCACAAAGCTCTGGTCTTTCAGAATTTATTTTATCTCCCCCAGGAATGCTAGTTTCACCAAAAACAGGAACAATAATTGATGTTCTTTGACTCTTTTTCTTTATCCATAAAATGAGAATCGAGCAACATATTGAAGAGGACTCTGTTGAAATAGTCTTGATCATTCAACCAGTGTCCTAATCATAAGCACTGGGCAAGTTAGTCCCAGTCATCAGGCTTCTGCTCCTCTCCCCTTCTGCCTAGAAGCATTCACTGGAAATACATGCAGAAAAACAGGCAGGATAATGAATATATTCAAGCGCTCGACCACTATTTATTAGCTGCTTAGCTGGTAGAGCATTTGGTTTCGACATTGAAGGAGCCAAAAGAATATTTCTGTACATTATAAAGGAGAAGAATGAGGTGAGGTGGTACGGTAGGATCCCGGAAGATCATGTTTCCCAGAATGAGGAATTGCATGGGTACTGCAGGATGAATGGGAGACATTCAGACATCAGGAAGGGAAAGAGGCCCTTTTATCCAGAGTCAGTCTGAACCCGTATATGCGAAAAGTGTGGAAACACTGATATTGGATTGTTTTCCATATTATTAGTATGTTGCTAGGAAACTGCACTACCTGTTGCATTGATTATTCTGTAACTGTCAAGCAACAGAATGGAAACCAAAATTAATGCATCTTCAAAGATTGCCCTAACACATGTGAGTGCTTTCTTTTCCCTTTATTGTTTTCTAACCATTATCAATGGGATTCTATCAACTTTTATGGTTATTGTGAGTTCACTAATGTTAAAAAGCTTGGACTTTCTACCTTGGTATTCCTCTCACACATCTTCCTTCAATGACTATTAGTTTTCCATTTGGGTGTTGGATTTTAAAACTTTCTACATGATTAAGTATGTGGAGGACACTTAGGATGTTACCCTCTGGGTGGACTTCAAACCAAAGACTTGGATTCAAATCTTGACATTCTAGGTATCATCATTATTATTATTATCCGAGATTTAATTGCTCTGGGGTTTGTTCGCTGTTTTTCTTACGGAGTGGGACGTACAGTAACTACTTCATGTTAGTTATCATTAAAATTAGGTTGCATACAGATCATCAGACCGAATTCCAATCTGCTAACGGTGACAATTGTTACTGATAGATACGACAGACCTGCATTTCAATACACATACCTCTATTAGATGGATTTTTACTCTGAGCCGAGAACAAAGGCATTGGTTTCTTTACCTCCATCTTTGTGTGTTTATTGTTTTAGGAATTTTCTACAAAACTTTACAATGTTACAGTTGCAATTCACTCATTCATTTGCCCACTCCATTTGTCAACGTGTTCTCGGTCCTCATGCAGTCCTATGTACCTAAGCAGCTTATGGTCTGGAAAAGAAAGCATCGTATAAGCATAAGATATTTATTTGAATAGCAGGGTAACAGCTGTTACTGACCAAGGGCCATATTAACTTCTGTAGAACTCAGAACCCCATTATTCTACCCCACCCTACCCCCTTTCTCTCTGCTTCTTCTCTTCTGGTTCCATGCCCCTGTCTTGGGCCTTGCTCTGTTCTTCTGCTCCCGTCCTATTTGGTTGTCATGTTGCTTCCCATAGTCCTTCATCTCTCCTTGAATGCCATTCTACAAGAGAAACTTGATGCCAGCCATTCGCCTGTTTGCCCTCAGTTTCTTCTCTTCCAGCACCCTCATCAGTTCCTGCATGGCATAAGCAGACTGTGTTCTGATATAGACCTCCATTAGCTGTGAACCTTGAGGAAGGAAAAAAAAAACAAGTTCAGTTGTTCTCATCAGTGTTCATCCAACATTTGGATGCGTGTGTCATATGAATATGCTTCATAAAGCGAGTGTTCAATGAATGAAAGGCAAAGGTGATGCTATTAGGGGCTGCATCTCCCCGAAAGAATCAGGATTCATGAGTAATTAGTGGTTTGATATTGCAGATTTGTACACCAGCATACAAATTTGGGAGAGATTCAGATTCAAGTTCAAATCCCAGGTACGAATCTGAGCACAAGTCGCATCCTAAGTGCCATACTTATTTGTAAAGCGGAGCCAACCGTGTGGCACTCCAGAGTTGTGAAGAATGGATACAAGCTATGTGCGCCCCATGGATAAATGGAAAGCTAGTGCATTCGTTTCCTGTTTATTCTGTGTAGGAAGGGGATTCGTGTCTGAGCACACAGGGACAGCTTTATCACAGTGGTTCCCCACATCTCAGCCAGAGAGTGAGAGACAGTGGTGTGACCTGGAGCACTGGGATGCTGGGAGCAAAATTGAATTGTTGTAAAGTCTTTGAAAGTATAAAGTGCCTGTAGCAAGTTTCCACAGGTCAAAGATTTACAGTTTCTCCTTCACACTATCAGGGGGCTGTGGAAATAATAGGTGATCCTTATATCAGACACTAGCCTGAATGCTCTAAGATAGCTCTCATAAACTGAAATGTCTATGAGCTATTCATTCTCTGATTTTACAGAGGGGAAACTGAGGCACAGAATGTAAAAATCTTCTATCCGTGTCTCCGAGTTTGTGCTTGATATAGCTGGCTCTTTGAACCAAACTTTGTGGCAACAAAATCCATTCCCACTGCCTGTGTGTAAAGTAAGCCCTGGACATGGTGAACGGAAGATTCAAATCTCACTCCACTATTTCCAAGTTGCATGGCCCTGAGCAAAATTTCTAGCCCTTCTGAGTCTGTTTCTTCACTTAAAAAGATGGAAACAGAATGATATCTATCTTGAAGGGGGCTGTGACATTTCCATGAGTTGGCATATGTTGTGTGCCAGCCTTGTAGCTGATGTTCAATAAAACGCAACAAATGTAATTTCTCTCGGTGGCACTGGTTGATCCACTAGCTGATCTTGACAAGGTTGAGATTTTACAAGACTTGATGGCTTTTAATTGAGAAATATGCATCCATGACAGATAATCAATATGCTCATTTGGCAGCCAGCTTCTAAATGAAATAAATCTAAATGACGGTGTAATTTGAATATACAAACTAACCCCGGCAGGAGCCAAATACACTTGCCTGCCTGCTCCGTCCTTCTCACTGGGGCTGCTTTTATTTTTTGGAAAGGGTCCCTAATACATTTGTTTTCCTCCATGAATCTGGGAACAACTAAACAAACATGACATCTTTTCTGCTTTTGCTCTGTCCTTTTCCTGCTCTCTCCTTGGAGCCCAGTTCCCCTGATGAAGAAGCAGGGGGAACATAGGATGTCAGGCTGACTTCAGGCATGAAGGACACTCTGTGTGGATCTCAGTGCCAAATAGGATCCCTGAAATACACTCTGTCTTCTCGTTCCTTATCGTCACATTGAATGACAATGGCCAGTGGCTTTAACAGGGAAACAAGTACAAAAAGTAGGCTCTCAACCAGCTCTGACAATTCTTTGTCAGAGGTCTCTCTCTTCTCAATGGTGAAGTCTGTGGATTACTAACTGACCAGGATGTATTCATGGCTAACCATCACAGACAGGAACCCTGCCAGTGTTCCTGCCCGGTACTCACAACGATGGTTATTACCTTTAAAATGCATTCCAAACCCCCAGATGCTTGGGGACATCAGCTGACTCACGGAAAGTTTAGTTGGTTTTAGTTGAAGTCACCAATTCCTTGCTCACAGGATCTGTGACTTGGGCAAGAGTTCTCAGTCTTAGTGTAATAAACCTTACACCTGTGCACAGAGGATGACCACAGCATATTTGGGTTCCTGGGAGGAACAGAACACATGTCAACTTGTGACTTTTCTGGCTCACACATATAATAAGCTCATGCTATAAATTAGTTTTATTATTTATTATTCGTGTAAACTTGAGTCAGACTTCATATAAGTGAACTTGATTTGAATCAATCAGTTTTCTATATGCCATTTTCTAGTAGGCTTAGCATCACACAGAGGGCAAGGGCTTTAGAGACACACGGATGAAGTACCGGATTTTGTTTATGCCTCTGCTGTATGACCTTAGGTAGAGTACACAACCTCTTTGAATTTCAATTTCCTCATTTGTCAGCTCTTTAAAGACTGTGTATAAGTGCCTCCTCCTGGAAATCTGAATTTCTAATTGTAGTTAAAGCCAACAACTTTCTCTATGAAGTGGTAAGTCTTCTGTGTCCATGAAGATCTCATAGGAGCATGATCTAACATTGCTCTCCACACAGCCAGTTACAGGAATGATTAGCTGGAAAGGGGTTTCGGTGTCATCTAAGGCACTCATTTTACAGAGAAAATATACAATTTTCAAAGAAATTAAGAGACTACGCTGAGAGAGCTTGCTAAAGGGTTAAAATAAAGGTCTGAGCCCTGGAGGAGAGCCCCACTATCCTGCAGTGATGCACAGTTGGTCCTGGTTTATTTAAGGAAAAAAAACTATCAAAATAAATAAAACAGTAAAAGAGAAGGTTAAAAGACACTGAAGGAAAGTAAAGAGGAAGAAGGAAGAAAATGAGGAAGAGAGGAGGAAGAAGGAAGGAAGAAAGGAAGGAGAAAAAAGGAAGGAAAGAAAGGAGATGAGTGATAGGAACAAAGAAGCCGAGGACGGGGAGAAAGAAAACCTGGAAAGGATTCTGCGGCCTCCATGAAGCAATTGCTGTCCTTTGCTGTACGGGACTGTGATGAACATGAAGAACATCAGGCACCATGGCCTTGCGTAGCAGCTCTGCCTCCTAGGGGCTGTGCGGTCAGACAAAA
The DNA here is from genome assembly GCF_037038515.1 of Microtus pennsylvanicus. Lineage (NCBI taxonomy): Eukaryota > Metazoa > Chordata > Mammalia > Rodentia > Cricetidae > Microtus > Microtus pennsylvanicus. The sequence goes on from NC_134596.1 coordinate 38,686,674, forward strand.
GGCTCTTAACTTCTCCATCCTTTTTCCTGCTACTGGAGCCTCTGTAAAATATGTCCCTGTGCCGGTGAAAGAAATGATTGGTATCACATTACAAACATGCAGTTATTCGTTATGAGTGCATAGACCACACACCTACAACATCCAAGGCGTGGACATTTTGATGTCATCATGTTTTCTCCACCTTCAAAGCAGTGGGTTGGAAGTCCCTGAAGGGTTTTTTGTTTGTTTGCTTTTGTTTTTGTTTTTTCTCTGTTAGACATCATGGGGATGTCACTGAAGCTGAGAGCAATTGCTCGAGGATGAATGGAGAGATGGCAGAGAGGATAGCGATGGGGGAGAGGATAGAGGATCAGGAATACGTGTGTACTGTTTGCTGTGAATAGAGTGATACTGGGGAATTCTGTGCATGGGCTTAAGAATTGTCATAAAGCCAAGTTTTATGTTGTTGTTTCGCTATGATTACCTCCATTTCATGGACAAGGAAACTTTTTACTAAAATATTTTAAAGATTAATTTATTTATGTGTTCAGATGTGTTTGTGTGTGTGAGTGTGTATGTGTGTTTGTGTGAATGTATGTGTGTGTGATTGTTTCATGTATGTGTGAGTGTGTATACACATGCCCATACATGCATGGAAGCTGGAAGAGAGTTCAGGTTGTTTCCCTCTACCTATTATTTTGAAGCAGGGGCTCTCCCTGAATTTGGAACTTGTGTTATCTTGGGTTGGTGGGAAGCTAGCAAACCCAAGTAATTTATTTGTTTCTTCCTCTACAAAATAGGGGTTCCAGGTGTTTGCTTGGATGCCCAGCTCATTACATGTGTTCTGGGATCTGAACTCTGGTCATCATGATTTAACAGCAAACACTGTTTTAACAGGTTAACTGTTTAACTGCTAAGCCATGTGTCCAGTCCTTTGACCAAGTCATTTTTGGTTTGAACCTTTTTTTTTTCTTGCTCCACGTAAAGGCCCTCCCCTCTAGGAATCCATTCAATTTCCAAAATGACTATTCTAGATAGCCCAAAATCTTCTATGAAATAATCCTTGTGTAATCTGGTAGATCAGAAACTCCTGCCTACAAATATCCTTAGATGGAGGGAAGATGAAGATGAATAATAGTTCGCTTCATTTTGGGCAAGACAAAGAATCCTTTTCCATCCCCCCACCCCCATTCCCTTCTCCACATATAGATCAGCAGATTTTAAGCTCTATATTACCTTTTGTTGTTCCTAGGGTAAACAGCAGCACCTGAGACACCTGGATGATGTTGCTCTTCTTAGACACCGGCGGGCTTTTCTAATTAAGGTAAAATATATGTGTCTTTCTACAGTTAAAAATTTGACTACTTTTTTATGCTGTTGTTTTTCAAGATTGTGTTTGTCTGCAAGATGGAAGGGAAGCAACCGTAGACAGCGGTGGTCATGCTAGTCTGTGCGGTCCTGTGTAAAATCCTAGAGGGTGGAATGTGCCTATTTCACTGTCTCTCTCGCAGTGGGCTCTGTCCGTGTGCAGAGGTGGCTGGCATCAGATGCGCCAATCTGCTGGGTTTGAGTGGATCCATTTTCTCTCCTGGGAAACACTTTCTTAACCTAAGGCAAAAGACTACTGTCATTTGCTTGCTTTTTCTGAATTTTTCTCCATAAAAAAAATCAAATCCTGTCAAAATATTTCTTTCACAGTAACGGATGAAATTTTATCATTTTAAATCTTCTTCTCTTGAGAATTTGGGACTATTTCTTATTTGGTCTTCTGTGTGCACCTGCCAATGACCAAATTCATGAAAAAAAAAATTAGCCAGCAATGGTAATGGAAAGACTCTGACGGTCAGCCTCCAGCTATGATGTGTGTTTTTATATAGGTTTGGATACTTGATCTGGTTTTCAGTTGCACTTATACCTAGAAATATATGCTCATATTTTCTGCTTGTTAAACTCTGACCTAGTTGGGCTTTTGGGATTGAGTGTGTTCTTTGTGCTGAGGCTGTGCAAGATCATGGTGTTTTGTGAAGTGCAGGTGTCCTGCTGAAGCACTGCTCGGGATCATACTTTCCATACGTGACTCCAATCCATGGATGCAATATTTGCTACTGTTCATTCTGTTTCCTAAAAGCTCGTTCTGGTGAATTTCATTCAGAATCCAAACATGCAAAACAGGTGCATGGCCTTGCTTATGAGGCCGAGCTAAGGCTCAGGGTAGGAAGGCTCGTAGGTAACCTAAATAGTCAAAAATAATACAATGGGCTATGCATGATTTGCCCACCATGTTTCTCTCCCTTCTGCCCCCAGGAAAGGGCAAATGGGTCACCCCATACACAGAATACAGAGCCTGTAGCTCAAGGTCCTTAATGACTACGTTCCTAGGTCTATAAATGGTCAGCCATTCAAAACCACTTACTCAGCAGCTTCCCTGTGTTTTAGGCATTTGGGAAGCAAAGTCTCAGTGTCGCCCTTTTGATTGGAATAGCCAGTCTTTAGGAGGAAGGAGTCAAGATATGAATTAGGTCAAGAACCCACAAACTGATGGTCTATCTTCGGTTCTCTACCTCCCACCAGCTAAACCAGGACAGTAAAATCCAGGTGTGGATTCAAAAATGCGGTTTGTCTAGGAGACTAAGGCCAGGCCAAGGTTTTCACAGATGAGTCTTATAGGAGTATCCAAAGCCACAATGCGCCAAGTTAAAGTTCCGGAGAGTTGTCCTGGTACGATTAAAGTGAGAGCACAATAGAAATTGCAGGTCTCGGGGCAAAGGTCTGCCTTCACTTAAGACAGAAAAGCAGAGGCAGAGCCAAAGCTCAGGTATCACAGGACTAATAAATGTGTACACATTGTCATTTTCCAGGAGTGACTCACAATTCGTACACATGGATGTGTAGACGGGATGTTAATACAAATGCAACTGGTGCTGATGTCAAGGTCCCTTGCAGGCAATAAAGCTGATGTGCACAGAGTGTTCAATAAACTCACATTTGCATAGTGAAGAACTTAGGGAGCAAAACTTTGGATAGGCAATACAGCTCCGCAACATGCTTCTCCATGGACCTCTTCCATTGATGACCCTGCACCATCATTGCCCTTATATAGGATCTTGTTTGACTTTGGTGTTGAACAAATGAGAATAATTCAAGCTGATGCCCATCTGCACCGATCACATCTTGAGTCTATGTCTTTGTACTTGTGTGTGTGATCCGTATCGGTCAGATGGGTGTAGCTAGAGCAACTGGCTAGAGAAAGCTTGATGAGTAGTTAGGAATTCAGCAGCAAAGGCCAGTCACAGATACGGAGAGTATCACGGTTATAAGTAGGTGAGGTTGTACTCTATGAAGATACCTTCCATATTTAAATGTTCTTCCCTTGGATTATCTATAGGTGTTATCTATCTATTATCTATCTATCTATCTATCTATCTATCTATCTATCTATCTATCTATCTATCTATCATCTGTGTTAGCATACACATTCAAAGTGATACACATTTGGCTCAGGAAGGAGCTGAACTGCATCTCTTTCATGATGACCACCATTAGGGGGTTCATCTGCTCCAAGTCGCCAGCCCCAGGGACTCATTGCCAAAAGACACACTCCTTTATTCAATCACCTCTGACTTGGTACCAGGTACTTTCATTCTTCAATTTCTTTTATTGGCTCCACACTTGTGCATAGCTGATGAGTTACCCCTCCTCCCTTCCAAGGAACCAAAAGGCACCAGAAAATTTCCCTTATGGTTCAACTTTTAAAAAGAGAGAGAGAAAGAGAGAGAGAGAGAGAGAGAGAGAGAGAGAGAGAGAGAGAGAGAGAGAGAGAGAGAGAGAGAGCGCCCAACTCCTAGAATGCTGTATGCAAGGTTTTGGAAAGCCTGGTCTATTTTTAAAACGTCTGTAGATATTGCAGCTTGCTAACAAAACCTTAAAATAATACTTGGGAAATAAAAGCATGTTACAATTTCCTTACCAGCACCTACCTCTTTTAAAAATAAGGGACTATTGCCATTTCTCTCAATCTTCCACACTAGATTTCCTCCACCCGGAACGCTGGCAGGCATTCTCTTTATCCCGGCATCATCAGGAAAGCACTGGCTGACAGGTGCTGTTATTGCTTCTGATCCCATTGGTCACATCGTGTAACATCTTCACTCCTAACCTAATACGATGGATGCAGCTTGACAGGGCATAGCAAGGATATGGTACTGCTTTCCCTGCGCAGCCTTAAGCTCCTGCCTCCCTACCAGCTCCTAGAGACTGCCTACCGCTCAACTTTAGGGCATATTTATTGGTTAAAACTGGTGTAAGCCTAGCTTTTGATTCCTAACTGACTATTCCCAGGCTGTATTATGTGAAATAACTGTAGTCATTCCTTCCTTCTTGTTAGAAGGAGGCTAATGATCTTAGAGTCATGACAAGAGGGGGAAAATGTGTTTAAATGACAGAAGTTATGTTGATCCCCAGGCAAGCATGGCAAATGCTTCATAGTCAATAAAATTCATCAATAGAATGGTACATACCGTCAAGAGAATGCCAATGACATCAATGTCATATCTCCATTAAAAATAAAGGGGATCAGACAATTTAGTTCTAGTCACCATCTCTTGTCCTGGAGAAGCTGGACTTGATCTCTTGCAGGAAATGGAAGCTAAGAGTTCAGTTCTCTGCCTCAGTCCTGGATGGAAAGAGTCTGCGGAGTTCGCGTTGCAGTAGCTTGGTTTCATGTCATAGTGCCCAGGGATGTCCTGTGCTAGATTTGACAGTGAAAATTCACGGAGCCTTCTCATGATCCCCAAATGCTCACAGTCTAGGTACAGATGCAGCAAGCAAAGTCAGGCATAGGGATGCACATCTGTGACCTCAGCACCGAGAGGATGGAGACAAGCAGGTCCCAGGAACTCCCTGGCCAGCCCTAGCCAAAACCCTGTGCTCCACATTCACTGAGAATAAGGTGGTCAGCTTTGGAGAAAGACAACAGGGTCAGCCTCTGTCCTCCATTCATGTGTACAGTTCTGCCTCGCACAGACAGGCACACATGAGCACAACTTACACACATACACATACATGCAGACATAACACATACAGACACATCTTCACACACATGCAAAAAGCGGTTGCCTGATGAATCGAGAAAAATCAAGCAATTGTGAAGTCAGTAGTTTACTTTTGTTTGCTTATTTGGGTACTGAAGATTGAACCTGAGTCCTTACACATACAGATCCTATATGGTTTATTCATCTAAACACAGCCCCCAATTATATACGCGCGCGCGGACACACACACACACACACACACACACACACACACACACACACACATACGTTTTTCTCCTTTTTGCCTCAGGGGTTACAGTGAAGGTAGGAGGCATATGCTGTGTCACAGTAGAAAGCTGGCTGAAGGTGCGACCATTACTTGCTGATGGGAAATCAGGTTTTAAACCCAATTTGTTTCTGAGTGTCTCCACGATGTGACTTTAGGAGGTGATGGTTGCAGCTCCGGGAGGCATTCGTCCTGATAATATTCATAAATACACTTTGTTAGGCACTTATGTCGAATCCATCAGGTCTGCACTCCGTCTCTGAAAGCAGGCTGCCTTTCAGCTGCTTGATTTCTCTCACACAAATAGGACGGCGCTGTCAGAATTGGGAACTCGGGCATGAGACATGGAATGTTCGGTCTGTCAGCAGAATATTTGTGTAAGAGGAAAAGCCAAGAGGGGACTCTGGGGGCCCTAGGGGAATTCAAGTTCTGCAGGATAGCGTTTGTATTTGAGATGGCAGGGGTGGAGAGGTGCCACCCAGCAAGTGAGAACGGAGGTTAATTGCTGGCAAGCACTCTTTCCTTGAGTGGCTGGGGTTTTGTAGTTTAAGCTAGTCGAGATGGGAAAGAACAAGGTGAGATCTGGCAGTCTGCCCATAGGATTCTAAGCTCTCTGGGCCTCAGTTGCTTTGTCTTGTGGGTGAAAATAATCCTACTCACCTTTCAAAATTATTCCAAGACAAAGGGAAGCAACTTGGCCTGTTCTGGTCCAGTTTTAGCTATTCATCTTTGGCAGCTCCACAGGTTGGCAGCTCACCTTTGCTCTTCTCCACTGCAAAGGCTGAGTGCAAGAGATGCCTGTTGTAGACCGGCTCGGATGAAGCCTACTTTAGTGCATGGAGGCACACTCCAATGTGCACACGACTTTCTGGGGAAATGTGTTCAAGTTTAGATTATTTTAAAAGGGTCTTAAGACAGTTTAGGCTTTGCTGCCAGAGACATGGGGCTTGTTCACCAGTGGACCATACTTAGATAGGGCTGAGTGATGGATAAGGCAAAGTGAGCGTATAAACTTCATCAAGCAGCATGCAGTCAAAGCAGGCTGCATTCAAAGGATGAATTAGACAAGCCAGGCACAGGATGGGCATATTCCTGTGAGAAAGGAAGTTCCATTCCATGCTTGTAACATGTCTGTGGATATTGTCACCTTGAGATGATCTTGAAGCACGATCAATAATAACCATGCCAGCTGTGATGTCCTCCATCAAAACCCTACTTCCTTTGCATCGTAGTTCAAATTCCTCGACACACTTGGCGTGCTCCTCATGCTCACACTGCTGCTGGCCTCTGTCTAGGCTGGCGGGGCTCTTGGCTCCCTTCTGCCAGCTCTGCCTGCTTAACTCTGGTTCACCTTTCCCTTTCTTTTCAGTTGGAGCATCTTTGTGAAAGACACACAACTGTAGATTTCACATATAAAAGTCCCTGTGCATATTTCTACAGATTGAGAAGGTGCGGTGCTGTGTTTTCCATCCCTAGGAACCCTTGAGTGCTAGGTCTTTGCTTGTTAGTCTCCTTTTTGTCCTGAGACTTAGCACAGTACTCAACCATACCAGCCACAGCAGCCACTTAGTAAATTGTAGTTAAGTGACCTGAGAGGTGATAGAGGATATTGTGGGAGGGATGTGTGATGCTTATACCTGCTCTGGAAAAGACAAACAAAGGTGAAGAGCTTTAAACAAGAGGTCTGGAAAAAGAGATGACCTAGGGACTTTATCTAAAACAATGGGCTTCTTCTATAAAATCAACTTTCTACTTTCTTCATATGATCGACAACATTATATAAGGTATTTGCTTGTATGTACATGACTTACTTCGCTAAACCCAGTGTCCCATGCATTTATCTGTGTTACAGCTGATGGCAGAATTTTAACATTCTTGTTATTGAACAGTATTCCATTTCATTTGTGTGCCATATTGTCTTTATGCATTCATGTGTCAACAGAAATTTAAATTAATTCCTTTGTTTATTATGAACAGTGCTGTGTTAAACATAGGAGGACTGATATCGCTTTGATATAATCATTGTATTTAATTTGCAGAATAGCTTTGTTCTCTTAGAAATTGGTGGCAGAATAGAAGGGCCTAGAAAGAAAGAGCTGGGGAAACATGAGAGCTAGCCAACTGGTGCAAAAATGATATTTAAAAAAGAGAAATAAGTTCTGGTTTAGTATTGCATAGTAGAGTGAATGAAGTAATAACTAATGTAATATTGTACATGATGACTTAAAATAGACACAAAAGAGTAAGTGTTTCACAACAGCAAGTACTTGTGGTGATAGATATATTAGTTACCTTAATTTGTTACAAGGGAGAGGGCCGCTTGTTCATCCCGGCTGCCCGGCTAGCTTAGCCCCGAAATAACCACACAGAAACTGTATTAATTAAATCACTGCTTGGACTCTTGTTGGCTAACTCTCACTTCTTGATTTAACCCATTTCTATTAATCTGTATATTGCCACGTGGCAGTGGCTTACCGGGAATCAGCGTCCGTCTCAGGCAGCGGATCTGTAACTCTGCTTTCTTCCTCCCAGAATTCAGTTCTGTTTCCACACCTACCTGAGTTCTTCCCTATCACCAGGCCCAAAGCCGTTTCTTTATTCATCAACCAATGCAAGCAACACATAGAAACAAGGACCTCCTACACCATTAATTTGTATATGTGTGTGGTGTGTATACATGTTCACATGTGTGGGTTCAGGTGTCAGGGTCACAAGTGTGTACATATACACACATACATACACACATACGTATATATATGTATGTATGTATATATATATATATATATATATATATATATATGTCTCTCTCTGCAGTTGTGTGTCTGTGTGTCTGTGTGTGTATAGGATGATGTTAAGATTCTTACTTGATTGCATTTCACCGTATTCACCAAGGCAACATCTCTCAGTGGAACTCAGAGCTCGCCTATGTGAGTAGTCTAACTAGTCACTTTTCTGCAAGAAGACTTGCCAGCTTGCTCAGGGGATCCCCCATTTCCACCTTTCCATTGCTGCAATTGCTGCAGGTCATCACACCCACCAGCATTAACACGGGAGCTGGGCTTTCCTCATCCTGTGCAGCACACACTTTATCCACTGATCCATCCCCGCAGGTCCTCATTTTCTCTGTTGTGAGAGACAAAGTCTCACTACATGGCGTAGGCTAGCCTAGATCTCGCTATGTGGACCAGACCAGCTTCAGACTCATAGAGAAGCCCCTCCTTGTGCTTTCTAAGTAGCAGGAATAAAGGTATACACCATAACATTCAGCATTTAAATTTTCAAAGATGCCTCTGTTTACCTTTTCTGTATTAAGCAGTGGTGCCAAGCACAAATAAGCATGAAATGAACAAAGCATAAACCACATCCAGAACCACTTTATTAGTGTAGTGATGAGAGATCTGTAGGCAGCATGAGCCTTTCTTTCATGACTACAGCTTCTTATATTAAATATCTTGCCAGTTCCAGCTAGTACCTTGCTGTCAAATCATGCTGTCTGCACCTAACAGAGTTGCATAGAAGTTACTGAGGGCTATCTATTTCTTTATATAGAATTTGGAATGTTCACATGAAGGTATATCCACATCTTACAAAATAAAGAATAACAAAAAATTTCATTAATATCTGGAGAGGAAGCCATCATTATATAGTAATAATTCAAAAGCAGTGAAAACATTCATTTTAACTAGCTTTCCGTCAAGTCTGGTTGTTTTTGCATCACATGGGAGATGCAGGTCATTCTACTTTCACAATTATGTGGGCTTCAGAATTGTCATGGAGGCTGACAGCCCACGATCCTGTGTGCCTGTGTGTGCATGCACACATAAACGTGTGTGTGTTTGTGTCTGTGTGCATGTGTTTATTTTTTATCTGACTTGAAGTAACCAGAACCACTTGGCTAATATTAAGCAATAGTGAGCACAGAACTCAGACTTGTTTTATTTCAAATTGAAGTACCTGTGTAGCTAGCGTCATTTTCTGGAAGCTTAAAATAAGAATATTTATCATCTTAAGACACGGTTATTTTATTCCACATAAAATGAATATGTTATTAAACATTATCAAATATTTTGGGAGCTATGAAAAACAGCCTTCTTTTGTATCATGGGTGAGCTGATAAGCTCATATTATATTATCCCATTGCATCCTATTGAAATGGAAAGCATTCCTCTTAGATTATTTCATCAGTAACATTGGGTTTGTAAGGTTTTTTTTTTTTGATGTAGTTAATTTAAAGCGTTGAACACAGACACATGGTTTGGACTATTTCCTTGTTTAATTTTACTCTTTCTGCATAATATTTTATCACCTTGGGGAATCAGAATCAAATCTTCCTTGTGGAACAAATTGGAATGTTCTGCCTTCTTCAGACTCCAGACTGCATTATAATGAATGTGTTTATGTGGTACTATTTGAATGTATGAATTAAATCACTGTTAAATCTCTCAGGATCTAATGTGTTTTGGACAGCCAATTCATAAAGACTTATCTGGGATTCTCGGTTATTGGTCTGTTCTGATTTTCCATTCCTTCTGCCACTTTCAAAACTCGATTATCCTTTATTAAGTTGGCAAGACTAGAAACTGAAGAAGATGTTTTTACCCTTTCCAGCTGTGACTGCATATGTGTTTGCATTATTGAATTTATGAGACTTTTTATTTGCTCTTTTAATTGTCTTTTTTTTTTAAACTTGGGACCTCATTACAGGAGATTTCATTTGGGACCAAAGGCTTATCAATTTATTTTTTTACTGTTTATCTCTGAAATTATGTTTCGAAGTGCCACTATGTTTCTTGAAAATTACAATTTGAAATAACGTGAGAAGTCATTGCTTCTCTGGGAATACAGATGGGGAAACCAAGGACTGGGAAAGGGACCTTTACAAGTTACATTCTCAAGAACAAAGCCAAACTCGGGCTACACTGCTGCATGAATATCTGGAAATCCAGGGAGCATAGCACATGCATTTCTTCGTGGGTGTTAGCATGTTGCCAGTCTTCATTACCATGTGTGATACTCCAGTTGTGAGCTACCTGGATACGGCTGCTGGCCTTTCTGATCCAGTCTTCGGGATTCTGTCATCGTATCAATACATGTCTTCAAAACTAGGAAACTGAGGAAGGAATGTCAAGAATACATTGAAAACACTAATGGCATTACCTATGAGGCTTAATTTTAGCATCACCTGGCCTCTGCTCTTACTCATTATAAAGAACTGCTTGAGACCCTACTAAAGATACTGCCCATTCGTTTGAATATGCCTAGGAAAATCATTAAATATCAAACAATAGTATTTTGTTCTGTGAGCACTGCTGTCTGGCCAGATAGAGGCTGGACCTACAGGTGGAGGCACTGGCTGTTTATATAGGGGTGGATGTTTATTGTTCTATAGCCCAACCGTGCCAGCCAGCATATTGCGGTTAAAGCAAATGCGTCTTCCTACGCTTCCCGAGACCAAGGCACTTTACTCTGTGTGTGCCCATGTCTGAAGAACTACTAAGCGAGCCCATCTGGTTTTCTCCCTCGAAGAGCCGGACTTCATAAAACTTCTATTGTTTTCCTAGCATCCACTTGAGACCTGATTAAAGAACTTTTTGTTTTTAAGTTTTCCTGCGCAGTGCAAATCACTTTGCCTGTTCCTTCATGCATAACGAATGTACACCCCATAATTAAACACACGATGCTGAGAACAAGAATGCCAGGAATAGAGGTGCTGATCTGCCCCCGGGGGTCTGGGCTGGCAGGCAGGCCAAGGCTGGAAGGGCAGAGTGATTATCGGAGGATATATAAGAGCCAAGAAACAACCGGAGTGTGGGGAAGCCCCTCTGAGAAACTAGAGAGACTGGCAATTTTAACAGTTGAATTTTTCACTAGTTTTAATTGCTTAATCCAGAGTAAGAAAAGGGAGACGGCATCCATGAAGTCAAAATCTATGCACACAGAGTCAGCAGCCAACAAAAACAACAAAGCCAGGAAGCTAGAAAGAGGAGATGGGACTGGGGAAGGAGGAGGGGCTCCAGGGAGAGGCTGTGAGCACAGCAGGCCATGTGGGAAAGGCAAAAGGCGAGTTTTCGGGGAGATGGGGGTCCAGTCGAGAAAGGAGGCAGGCAGAACCATGATGGGGAGGCTGCTTCTGAACTGAATCTGTGTGCTTCTCTGGTCCTCAGTAGTGTAGTGACATAGCCTTTACCTTCTGTTGGCTACAATAAATGTGATAACCTAAACTAAAAAATAATAATCAAATGAACCCAAAGGATAGAGAGGAAGAGACAGGCATCAAACAATGGTGCAAAGAGATCATAGCACTAGGGTATGGAATACAGTGCCCAGTGAATGCTGGTTACTAAGAAAAGCACATCTTAAATATCTGCCCTTTCCTGCAAATGCTTAACACCCATCAGGTTTTCTTTCCTTCCATCAAAATCCACCTTCTCACAGCTTCAGGACCCTCTCCCAATCTGAGCTTTCTTACCTTTGCCAGGTTTCCTGGGGATGAACCTCTCCTTCCCCGTTGTTCCCTTCAGTGTGTCCATCCCTCAAGATAGAAGATCAAGGCATTGGCTCTGAGACCCTATGGTTCTCAGCTAAAATGCGAAGGTGCTCACACTTGCTACGACCCAAGGCCTCCACATTTCCCGCTTGCTGGTTGCTTTCTCAAATGCATTTCCTATCACTTCCCGTTACCTTATTTTGCCCATATTTCTCCCAACAAAACATACAAGCCCCTACCATGGGCCGTTTGCCCAGGTAGTTGATCTCTTCTATTTGCTACTGCATCCTCTGGAGATAAATGCCCAGCACAGCGTAGGTGCTAAGCACTGATTCCCAGAAGAAAGAATGAATAGCTGTTCCTGAGGATGCATGTTTGTAGGAATAGGATGCGAAGTACAATCGAATAAAGTGCAATAAAATAAGTAGATAAGTAAGGGGATGAGAGGAAAGGAAGTTTACAAAATAAAAATTAAGGTAGTAGGATAGGTCTTCCATGAGATTTATTCTTGGTCTCGTTTTGCATACTTATGATGTAGAGTTATACACCTGATATTGTCAATACTTATTGACAATGTACTATGTGCCAGAAATATTCAAATATATCAAGTGACATGTGTGTATAATTATATATAAATACTTAGTCTGTGTATAATTATATATATATATATATGTCATGATATATGTACTATATGAATTCATATATACAGTAATGTATATTAATATATATTATATATAAATGTAAGGAAATTGCAGCGTTGTCCCCTCTGTCTGATGGGAAGACAGGTACTCAGAATGGTATGTTAATATTGAATTGAGAGAACCTAAATGACAGCATGGCTGAGGGTTCCCCACGTTCACATTTGGAAAAACTTCCTCCCAGCCCCCCTTCTTCCTAGCTGTGTGATATGGTGCGGATTAATTGGCACCTCCGATTTTCCCTTTTGTTGGTTAGAAAGAAAGCAAACTGAGCCTGCCTGTCTGGGAAAGCCACTCCCTATTTCGAAGAAATCGTGGCTGTGAAGCCTTTACTAAAGGGATTCTCTGCAATTGCCAAACAAGGAGGAAAAGCCCTCTGCTTCTAGTGGGCCCAACTAAACCGACATAACCAGACGAATGGAGAAGGAAAATGACGAGAACGGCTTGATGTGGCATGAATCCTTGGATCCAACTACTCCTGGCTTATTCTTCATTTTTCACTATGAATATACAGAAATCTGTCAGAGTCTTTGCATGGGTGATGTGAAAGCCACATACACAGCCCAGAACGCTTCACCTGCCTTCTTCGGATTCTGGTCATGCCGTTTCTATCACACGGCATCGTTACTGCTTATCCTATTTGCCCTAGCCCTGAAGAGTCTGCCTGGCACTAGGATACAGGAAGGCATGTTAAATGACTTTTCCTGCTTCTACAAACAGCTAGCCATCACTAGAAAGCTGGCATTTAACAGAAACATCCACGGGCTCGAGAGACGGCTCAGAGGTTAGCCATACCATCTGCTCTTTTAGAGGACCTGCATTTGATTCTCAGCATCCACATTGAGGCTCACAACCATCTGTAAGGTCACAGTCCCAGGGCAGTCAGCGCCCCCTTCTGGCCTTTACAATGGCCAGCCATACAAGCAATGCAGGCATCCATGCAGGTTTAACATTCATACGCATTGCATAAAGTTTTACAAAGAGATACATGCATACCATGTATGTATAGAGAGACACTGGAGACTGGAAGGAGAAGTGGCATCTGAAAGGGACCTGGAGGACAAATGGGAGTCCGTCCCAATGTGTCGACGCTGCTCTCTTCTGAAAGGAATGATTCTAATACCTTTTGCAAAATCTTTATGGCCTCACCTTTCAGGGAGCAATTGGCATCTCAAGTGAGTCACTTTAGTTTCACCTTCTGTATTAAAAACAGTATGCGGCTTCCTGCACAGTATGCCCACTGCGGGGTTTCTCAGTTCTTAGGGATTCATGGACACCTTACAGAAATCCATAGGACATTTTTCAAAGAAATAGAGTCATACAGAAATAGACATCCAGTGTCAGTTCTGGGGCTTACAGTGATGACTACCTGCCAATCGCAAAGACCCACTGATTTGGCTGATGTATTTCATTGGAACCAGGACCCCTAGAATTCAACCCATGATCAGGTATTAATTATTGTCTGTAGATAAATAAACAGTCAACATAAAACAAGTCATGACCTATTAGATAGCTTTTGCAAACTCAATTTTCTGTCAATACATCAACAATTCATTATTTTGACTCACTAGATGAAGCTTGTAAAGGAAAATAAGCCCTTCAGCTTGACTTGAGCATCTGAGTGCGCTGCTGTAATGATAGCAACAGCCTCCAGCTCCACAGTCCTCCCTCAGGCACCCTCTATCTCTAGAGCATCCTGACTTTCCTCCCCAGCACTGCACCAGGCTTGCCTCCCAGCCAGAGCTATTGAATCAATCAATCAAATTTTATTTTTATTGCACCATTCTGGAAAATCCACTTATACCCCTTTCCAGTAACACCAAAGAGAGAAATAATCTATAGCACCCAATTAAGAATAAAACATATGTCTTCTTGATGATGTCTGAACGGCGGTAGATCCAATGGTCATTAGCTCTTGAAGTTATTCAACATTAAAACTGAGGTGGCGTAGCATGGTATAACTGTAAGCGAAGTTTCATTACAACCACTCAAAAAGAGAGATAAACCATTTGAAAGTAGGGGTTCTCAGATGCCCCTGTGTCTGTGGCCAGAAGCAATAATAATAATGAGTGTGTATTGAGTAGTTTCCTTTCTAAGAGTTCAAAGAGCTGTTCCCTGTAATGCTAATCCACCTCTACCACAGCCATGTGATTTATGGCTTTTTCAGGGCACAGGCTGGAAGGAGGAAGATTGCTCAGGCTTTCAACAGTGGTCTTGACTGAGTAAATCGCTGAGAGCGTACATTTCCTGCCATAGAGGAGATTGATAGAAAACCCGGAATTGAGGGGGCGGGTGTGTTGAGTGCTGATGTCAAATCAGAAGAGGGGAAAAGAGACTACTTCCCCAGGATGCTCCTCTAGGGATTCCTAGGGCTTGGGGGTGCACCCTGTCAGCACACCCTGCCTCAAGGTGGCGCAATCAGCCCTGGAGCTGGAGAATCTCTGTCTTTTGGGTAATCAAAATTGCAGGACAGGGACCTTGCCTGATCTGATTTCAAATCATGAGATGCAAATTGAAATGAAGCAAGAATGCGTGTCACTGGATTCACAAGGAAATCCTCTCAAGGGAAGGCTTACTTCCTAGGCATCTGCCTTTTTCTCCAGTATGAAAACCCAACACCAAACAAATGAAGAAAAACTGAAATAGTGATTGAATCAATTGATTGCTTGGTCAATGGATAAACAAAGCAAATGATGCTTTTATTCTTTTTGCTTTTTTCACTCAGCCTCTTTCTCTCTCCATCTCTCTCCCCCTCTGCTCTCTTCCACCACACTTTCTGCTTACTTGCATTTTTCTTTTTTATTTATGTTATGGGTATTTTTCCTGCATACTTATCTGTGCACCATGTGTATGACTTGTATCTGTGGAGGCCAGAAGAGGGGATTGAGCCTAGAGTTAAAGACTCTTGTGAACCTTGATGTTTTTAAATATGCAACTATGCCACCCAGAGTTATTTTGATAACCTACATGTACACAGACACACGTGTACGAAAATGCACACACATGCCTACTCACACATGCACACACTTTGCTGACCAATGCCTATCGTAGGATAAATGCTAGCTTTTTATGAAGGATGCTCTGAGTTCTTCATGTAAGCTGAGTGCTATGTTTCTCCAGTGTCATAACAGCTCTTTCCTATAACATCTTGTAGCACTATAACTAATATATTCTAAACGAGACTATGAATTCTACTTATTAGAGATTGGTATCCTGCTATTCACTCCTCTATACCCCGTAAGAAAGAATCTGGAATATCTAGGCCATGGGGATCTCTTAACAACACCATACAACGCTTAGTCAAAAGGCTTTAAGCATTTCAATGGGCTAGGTACTATGCTAATTGCTTTGCATCAATATGATTATATAATTTTAACAACTTGCAATTGTGATGAGAGAAGAAAAATTGAGACCGCTAAGTTTGGATCCTCTTTGCTAAACAAACCCTGGAAATGGGGTTTAAGTACAAGCAGATGATCCCAGAAAGCATTTCTTGAGGAAAAGGGAAGCAGGCCCGGAAAGGGATGAAGCCTGGGAAAACCCACATTTCCCAGCCCGATGCTACTAGGGGCAAGAAACAACCTGTTTGTACTGGCACTCATATCAAATGCCTCTGTGAGAGACAGCCCTCTGAGAGCTATCTCCTCTGAGACCCAGCGACTCAGGTCAGCTGGAGGTGATTTCCTGGGCTGTTATTCTCCAGTCCTTATAGCCTTCAGTACAGAGGCAGCAGAGATGCCACAGCTCTCTGGTAAAATGTTGAGCAGGTGGCAGGCAGGTGTGGTACACCGCAGGGGCCACTGGATCCACATACTCCAGGTTCCGTTGTCAGTCGAGGCTACACGAGGGTGTGACTCTGCTTCTGTGTGGGTAGACTCAAGAATAAGTTCTTCAGTGAAGATGTTTGCATGTGTCCATTCAGTGAGTGGATAAAAACAAGAGGAAGGAGCCAGAAGAAGAAGTAAAGAAGGTTATGAATATTTGTTCATTGGAGATAAAGATTGAATCTGAGGGAACTTTTCTGTCCCCAAAGAGTATGCTCTTCTAGTGGCTACCGCATGCATACCGTCTGATTTTATATTCCTACAGCATGGATACTGTCTGATTTTATATTCCTACAGCATGGATACTGTCTGATTTTATATGCTCTCCTAGTGCCTACAACATGCATACTGTCTGATTTTATATGCTCTTCTGCTGCCTACAGCATGCATATGGTCTGATTTTATATGCCTACAGCATGCATACTGTCTAATTTTGTATGCTCTCCTAGTGCCTACAGCATGCATACTGTCTAATTTCATATGTTCTTCCAGTGCCTACAACATGCATACGGTCTGACTTTAGTACCTCCTCTTGGAGTTCACTGCACCTCACTGTTAGTTTTCTTTCTCTTTATGCTTTCTCTGCCAAGGGAAACTTTCTACCTTGGCTCTCTATGCTCTTTTTTAAGATCAGATATCAATATTTGAGTGAAGTCAAGATTGGATTTATCCTAGGAACTACGCAGCTTCTATGATGGCCATCTAGTATTTGTTTATAGCTCTTATGCATTGATTATATTGGTCCAAAGTTCAGACTACTAAGGCTATAGCTTTCAGTTTCCAGAAAGCCCTGCATCCCACTCTGGTGGCTTCTTTAATCCTCCCCTCGCGTACACTATCATGTTGTCATGGAGACTTCAAAATTAACATGGAATCTGCCATATCTGTAATCTCTTTCCTTGGTAAGAAAATTACCTAATGCAGGGCAGTCCTTGAGGAAACATGTGTCCCTTCAGATCTGCTGCAGTGCAGACACTAATGTCCTGCAGGTCCTGGGCTTAGCATGTCACTTAGTTAACACTTCTGTGTGAAATAAAGCCTCTCACTCAGCTTATTAAATGTTTGTTGAGGACCTACTGTGTGCCAGGCATCAAAGAGTGACTGAAAGATAAGTGAGGTACATTTTCTGTAAAGTCTAACAGGAGATAGAGACTCCCCTAAGAGGTCATGGCAGTATCCATCCAGTCATATAATACAATCAGATTTAAGCCTAAATTCATATGAGAACAGCTGGTACAAGATAAAACAGATAGCCTAAAGGAGGGAGAAGTCAAAAGATTACACAGGACACGATGTTTGTTGCACTATGTTGAAAAATAACCCAACCTGTGCAAAAGTCAGCAGTGTGAGCATGAATATTTCATTCAGCTAGAAAGCAAGGGTTTCATTTGATTTAAACAAAGGTTAGAAGGCCGGCTGACACATTGGTCATTCTCCATTCGACTTCTCCAACGCTCTCCCTCCGAGGATCAGATCAGTTCCGTACAACAGGACACCCGCTCTGCTAGGGTGCCTTTGTGATGTGATGTCTTTGTGTAGCTTCTTCTACACTGGGGAAGCTGGTGAGTTGATGACCGGCTCTCTTCCTATGTGAGGATGCTGAACTTCACTCTCCTGACCACCCAGACTTCAAACAGTGCTTCACAGACTATGTGGATTAGAGAGGAGGGAATGAAACAGGGATCAAGGGGTGGGTAAAGGATGCTGTGTTTCTCTTTGCCCTTGCTGAGGCAGCTTTGCCTACTGCAGTTTGAATCGGAGACTCGGGAGACAGAACCTGCCCAACAAAGAACACTACAAAGGAGGGGAGAAGAGGCTGACAGGACAGAGAAGTGGGCAAAAACACCTGTTCCTGAGCTGGGGATCTCAGTTCAGTCCCTAGGACCCAGCTGGAAAGGAAAGAACTGACTCCCACAAGTTGTGCACGTGTGCACATGCGTACATGCACACACACACAGACAGACAGACAGACAGACAGACAGAAGGAAGGAAGAGAGAAAGAGAAGGAAGATATATTTGACTAATTTTGAAGCATAGAATTCCACAAGTTTCATATGGCACCATGGGATGGCCACGGTTGTGATGTAGAGAGAGAGAATGTGATAGTATAAAGGTAGATAATGCATGGATGGTAGGAAACAAGAAAGAGCCGTGTGAACATGAGTTTGGAAACGCTCTAGCTTAGAGGTGAGAACATTGATCCAGGAGTCATTCTGAGGTTCTGCAGAAGATGGGTTGGCTCTAGATATAATGAAGACATACAGTCAGCAGGGCTCAACAAGGGACTGGGTTCTGGGAAACAGCAATAACATACGCCTGTAGGGTTGTTGCGAGGGTTGTTATTATGAAATGTGTTTTAAATTGCACTGAGTAGCGCAAATATTAATTATGAGTGTTAGCTTGACTAGATCATCGTTCTCTTCATTCCTCATCAGTGCTCTTGTCACAGGCCCCTCCTATGATTCATTGTAAACTGAGCTGTTCCTTAATTGGATTTGCTGAAAGCAATAGAGAATGCCATTTGGCTAGTTCTTCTCCAGGGAATGTTGATATTCAAATCTCCAGGTCATTATTTAGAAGCCTTATTTCCAACACGGGAAATTTAAAATTGGCTCACACGCTAATCTCTAAAGCAAGCTCTCCTTTGCCTCCAGGACGGGCAAATATTTAAACCTGTGAAAGAGGATCTTTTCTGAAACCCACACATGTATCCCCAAGGGGCACCTAGGAATCCTGATGTCTGCCTGGTGAGGATGGTGATGAGGAAGGCGATGGCAATATGAGTCTCCTCGTTGTGCCCGTCACATTTTAATACCTGTTTTGTGCCGGTGATCGCCCTGCGAACTCTCTATATGTTAGTTACCTCTTTCAGGCAGAACATAAGACAGAATGATCACAGCTTTTCAGTTAAGGAAACTGAAGCACAGAAGCTTGAAGCCACTATCAACCTGTCACCTAACCAAGAACACACAGAACAGATATTTGGTTCCAGCCCATTTGACCTGGCTCCAAATCTCACGCTGTCTGCTTGTCGGCAGAAGAATCAACACCCCAGCATGGCCGCACTGCTGACCTCCGGGTCTCACCAAGACTAGAGCCATATTCTCAGGGAGAAAGTATGTTCTCTCTCTGCTGTGGCTGTGTTTACATCAGAGTGGATTTCCCTGACTAGAGCCATCAATACATTGACACAGTTCTAATCCGAGAAAGTGATGGAGCCTTACACAAGACAAACAGAATGTCACTGTCTGACACTCCTAGGAACATGAGCTTAATTTGTCAGGCTAGCCAGGCTTTGGGGAGACTGGAGTATTTTTCTAACGTCAGACCTCAGAAAGAGCTATCTGGCAAGAGACTTGGAAGCAAGAATCAAGCTATTTAACTATGAACCAAGACCCATGCACCATAGCACATGAGTGCCTGAATGGATTAATGGCAGGAAAAAAAGGAGTTTTTTCCTGAGGTTTATAATTCTGCATCTCTGTTTCTGAAGCAGTTTATTTAATATCACTGCAACTGATCCCTCTAGCTCTTTCCTCCCTTCTACTGTATAGTGAAGTCTCTGAATTCGTTACAGAAATTCTAGTGTTGGGTACTCCAAGAATAGATAACACTTGTGGGTATCTTGGTAAAAAAAAAAAATCTCATACATACCCTTCCCTGTAGTTCACAGGCTGATCTGCCATTTCAACACCTAGTAACCCCATCAACTGACCGACTTTCTGGTCCAGGCCATGATATGCCTTTCCTTCTGATATGAGCCAGTCTTATGCATGAGCGCATTCTTACGCATGAAGCCTCTTCCTATGTTCTATTCCATCACATGTACACCTAGCCCATTAACACACAATCCCCCAATGGAAAAGACATCCCAAATAATCTCTAGTCTCTGGTGAATTTCTTCTGGAGAATATTTTAAAGGCTTTATGTATTAAACAAGATTGATAAAATGATCCCAATAATTAAGGAGCATAGATAACCTCAAGGCACCAGTCCAGGCTGGATCAAAGACTGAAAGTATCCTTAGTGCCTTTCATTCTGAACTTAGCTGAGGCAAGTAAGCAATTTGTAGAGTAAGGGATGAAGGGATTTGAGAAACACAGAAGGCGCCAGGTCCCATCTCACCAGGATTTTCTCAATAGCTCCCAATGCTCTCAGTTCTCTGCTCTTCTGTTCCTCAAGGCCAGCTTATTCTGTTCCTTATGAATGTCATAAAACAGGAAATACATCAGGCTCCAGCACGGAACACAATGCCATTTTTAGTTGTACACTAATATTGTAGTCAGGACTAATAGGTACTGAGTACTTGCTGTGTCCCAGGTTCTATGACATGGAGTGGTACATGACTCGGCTATTTTTGCAGCTGACGATTTTGACACCATCATCGCCCTCATCCTGCAGACCAGGAAACTGTTCACTAGGGAGAGGGAACCTGATGAGGATTCAGGGGACTTGGATTTCAAGAGTAATTTGACTCCAGATACCACGTCACTACCCATCTTTGCGTGTTGCAAAAGGAAGTGGCAGGCTGTGTTCCCGCAGGGATCCCGGCTCCCTGGCTAGTTTACACCCGAAATAATTACACGGAAACTGTATTCATTTAAACACTGCCTGGCCCATTAGTTCTAGCCTCTTACTGGCTAACTCTCACATCTTGACTAACCCATATCTAATAATCTGTATGCCACCACGAGGTCGTGCCTTACCAGCATGAGTCTAGCCAGCATCGGTCTTGGGAAGGGGAATCATGGCATCTGCCTGACTCTCCTTTCTTTCTCTCAGCCTTCTGTTCAGTCTACTCCACCTATCTGAATTCTGCCCTATCAAAAAGCCAAGGCAGTTTCTTTATTAACCAATGAAAGAAACACAGAGACAGAAGACCGACCTACATCATTTGTGATGCTTTGTCTACAGACTGCAGCCATCCACCAAACTTCCTCCCTACTATGACTGAGAACAATAGTGAGCCAACTGTTTGTTCAGAAAAACATCCTATGTCCTTGAGACACTAGAAATCTTAAAGCCACGTGGGTAGAGTTCATTTATTTCTCCATTGCGCCCTTAATATCTATTGAACTTCCCTTATTGTGACATCCTAACCTAGAAGACAAGGGGATAACGATGAAAGAACATGTGCTTTCAATACAGTAGAGGGATGGTGATTACTGTGAATAAAAGAAGTCTCCATCTTCCTGTCTTCAGTCCCATTCTATTGCATGGGACTGGTGGGGGACCTGACCTTCTGTGCTCAGATGCAGCTTCATGAATTTCTTGAGAAAGAGTCCTAATTAGATGCTAGCATTGACTTGATTTGAGGCTTGAAATCAAACCAGTTTGCTCCCTTTGTCTTGTGACAAAGAAGACTCAGAAAGAAATATGAGCTTGCATAGGAAATAAACATACCGTGGAAGGTTAGTCTTTACACAGACGTCTTATCATACATTATTTTGTTGTTGTCTTGGTTGTTTTTTAACTTTCTTTTTATTTATTCTCTGTGTCTTTCATGTCATGTGTCTCCATCCCATTAATTTCCCTGTTTCTTAGTAATTACCCTCTGCCCTTGCAACCTCTCCCTTTGACAAAAAAATAAATAAAATAAAATAAAGATTAAGAGAAAAAAAGAAAAAATTAAAAAAGAATGAAAAACTAATCTTGTCATGGAAGCTATAATGTGACACGGGGGTCACCGAGTAAACCTTCTCTCCATTATATCTTAACTTGCAAGTGTTCATTGCAAAGAGCCATTAGTCTTGGCCCAAGGCCTCTGGTTTCTGCTGCATTATAGATGCTGGGCCCTCACTAGAATTCCTCTTGGTTATCCCACTGCTACCCTGGGTGGTGGAGAATCCTACAGCTTTGGGTATGCAAGACTGAACCCTTTATGTGAGCCAGCAAATTACAGACAGCAGCACCTGAGGAAGGTGGGAGGGCTGGCCCTGAGGTCACAAGAGCAGGTCAAGCTGTCCCTGCCCCTCATCAGCTATGGCTCTCAGGAGAGCAGGCCCCTACACCTCACCTGGGCAACACGATAGAGTTGGCCTGGAGGGAGAGCCAACCCTAGGGCGTGAAAGCATAAGAGCAAGAACAGGCCCTGCCGGTGCTCACCCTGCTAGGGATGAACTCTCCAGAGCAATGTGGAAGAGCTCACCTTGGTGGTGAGGGCAAGGGAGAGCTGGCAGGCTGACCAACCTTGCAACTACCCATGCCCAAAACCTATTGTACATCTTTAACTTTACAAAGCGAGCTCAAAGTCCAGAGAACAGTAATGAGAGAAGCAAAATTTGGTCAAGGTCTGTTGTCCACTTTCTATCACGCCACCCTGTGTTCTATCTGACTGAAAGACTTGTTACAGAGAAGTCGAGGTAGTCAGGCCAGGCCCTGTCTTCTGATGGGAAGAGAAGGGCACGCACACCAATACTTGGCAGCAGCAGTAAACCTACTCAGACGGTGAAGGGCAATCGACCCGGACACAGGGAAGCCCAAGGGGCTACTTCCAACTGCCCACTGCTGAGCTGCTAGAGTCTGGGGCCATTTCTTTTTAACTTATCCTCTTAATTACCATGTAAAGAAATGACAATCCTGTCAGCTCATGCCAAGTCTTCTGCACCTTCATCTTGGCACACTGCGGCGTGAACTTGAGAAATCTGCGATCAAAAGTTCAAAATGCTAAAGCGAGAAGCATTAGTGGGTGGAACCACCGTGTGTGCACTTACCAGGATCAATTTTCCACTTAGACAGCTTTTGCCCAGTTGTGCTAACTACTAACCAATCTATACTCCCTAATGGTTTAAAGCGGAAAGGTCAGGAATCATAAAATCATCCATTTCCCACTCATTAATATTCAAGTGCGGGTTTCTGACCTGCCCCGGGCTCCACCACTGTGAGTGTTTATTTATCACCGGGTTACAAGGAGACCCATAGCCCATGGAAACATGGATTTGTGTGTATTCTCCAAACTGGGACTCCGTGAATGAAAACACCCACAAAGACATGATGCTTGACGGTTGGCAAGGGAAATGGGGGTAAGGGCCCAGAATCAGGATGAAAAGAACAAAACCTCACGAAGTCCCAGACTAAAATAAGTGTGGCACAAAACAAGCAAAATCAATAGCAAACAAAACTCAGAATGATTCAGTAAGCCAGACAATCATAGTTAATGCAATCGTTTCTAAAAGTTGAATGAATACAAAATATATGATAAAATATCGGAATTCTAAATGAAGACAGAAACAGTTGAGGTACATTTCTAAAGAAGACATGGGCGCTTATGTGTTAAGAACACAATGGGAGGCCTGATGGTGGTGCACGCCTTTAATCCCAGCACTCGGGAAGCAGAGTCAGGCAGATCTCTGTGAGTTTGAGACCAAACTGGTTTACAGATCGAATTCCAGGACAGGCTCCAAAGCTACAGCAAAACCCTGTCTCAACAAAACAAAAACAAAAAACCACCACCATCAACAACAACAAAAATAGAATACTTTAGAATACTAGGGGATTTTGAGTGAGACAGGAAGTCCAGCGCTAAGCCCAGGGCTCTGGGAATAATACGCGTGTTACTGGGGCCTTTCTGATGCTACTCTTGGTTTTTAGATTCCTCATCACTGAAATGAAAATTCTGCAAATCATTAGTCACTGCAAGGACTAACTACACATAGAGAAGAATTAAATTTATTTCAACTATTTAGGCATGTTTCATTTAATACTCACTATGTCTCAAACATCAAAATTCATAGTATATTATCCAGAAAAATATCCAGGTGAGGATAAAGTGGAAACTCCCACAAATGGATGCCGGGCCCTGTGCTGAAGCAGCCATGTTTGGAGTGGAAAGCAACTAGACATAGCAGGTCCCGATAGAATGGGACAGATGCTCTCTGGGCTCAGACTGGAATGCAGAGGATGTCATCTAGGACCAGAAGTAGCAATTACTGAACAGGTTCTGCCTGGCAGGTGTTTTCAGTATGTAATCAAATGCTACCTGCCTCCACACTATATAGAGAGATGTGTGATGGACGTGGGGACAACCCTTTGTCCATAGTACAAATGAGTAAACAAATATTCAGAGCATTGACTGACAAGACACAGCTAAGACGAGACAGGCTGGATGCAGACATCAATAGCCTGCTCTGCCCCTAAACTATTGTTTTGTTTTGTTTTTGAGACAGGGTTTCTCTGTGTTGATTTGGAGCCTGTCCTAGAACCAGCTCTTGTGGACCAGGCTGGCCTTGAACTCACAGAGATCCTCCTACTTCTGCCTCCGGAGTGCCAGGATTAAAGGAGTGTGCCACCACCACCCAATTCCCTAACCATTTTTTTTTAACCTTTGAGAAATGAAAATCTCAAAGGGGTCAAATGCTTCCACAAGAAAAGAAATCTTGTGAGAATATTAAATAGGAAAATATTTGAAGGACAAATGCCAGCACAATTCTATCCCTATTTGGTTAATGACTTCTCAGTGAAGCAAAACTAGCTTCTCCCAGGGATGAACCCCTCTCTTTGGTTATCCAATACAGTGTGGCCAGCCCTAGAAGCATAGATAAGCAAAGAAAAAACAGGTCCAGCAAGTTACTGTTACATATTTGTGCATATGTTTACATCAACACACATGCGTACAATTTTATAATAATAATCAAAAAACTTGATATCAACCTGGAAGCGGGTGTCAGGGAAAGAACTGGAGGGAGAGGACTTGGGAGGCTCTAGAAGGAAGGGAAGGTGGAAAGTGATGTAAGTACATTTTAATGAAAACATAAAAATGGACAAAAATGTTGTACAGTGATTTATGATTGAGGAAGACAGCTGATAATGTTATACCCCTACATATACATACTTATAGATGTATATTTACCACACTCTCTCTCTCTCACACACACACACACACACACACACGTGATCCTATACACACAGAGAAAACAAGATCTAAAATAAAAATATAATGACTAAGATCTCACAAGTTGTTCCTATGCAAGGGTCGGGTGAGACGCTGTGCAGCAAAGGACTCAGATATAGTGATTATGGTTACTACTTTTATTTGAGATCAGGCAGAAATGTATTTCAATTTTATCTAAGCCATTCAAAATTGTATCATTCTAATTTTTAAGTTAAATGTCACAGATATCTGTAGCTCCTGGCTGGGTGTCTTAAACATCAAAGGCGCTTGGAAATCAATAGTGATCGCTGATGTATTGGAACAAGAACTTATTGTTGCTTCGTGTTAAGCTGACAATAGTTGCTTTTGCCTTCTCAAAGGCATGGTAGCTGAAGTCATCCTGACAGAGAAAATAAGTATCAAAAGCATTTTTAAAAATGATTAGAAAAAAGGTAAAAGATATGGAATTTCAAACCTTAGCTGTCCTTTCTGAGCAGCCAAAGCAGCCTATAGTAGAGCTAGACTGTCTGTGAGCAGAGACACTAATGAGTCTTAGCCGCCATGGGAAGCCAGTGGTATAAAAACTCTGCTTGATTCAATGTCACCTCAAAGCTCACGGCATCACAGCCATAGCCCAAGGCTATCTTTGTGCATCACACATCTGGACCCTGCCAAACATATGGACGGCTGACCACATGTTGCAGCTTTTACAATTTTACCCAAACATGTGGGATCAATATCAGAAAATAGGGGGCAGGATAATGTCCAAGGAAGCTGTCAGACTGAATGTCTATAATTGAAGTTTGGAAAAGCAACACCCGTGCTATGTGACAGAAAGGAACCGAGAGAAGGAAATTGCCTGTGAGCCAATAAGGAAGGCAGGTGTGATTGTGATTATGAGTGATTTTCTCCCTTCTAATTGTTGTCAGGAAACCTGTGAGACATCAGAGCCAGGGGAGGGGGATGACGGACATCTCATTGATGAGATCCTGGAGCCATGTGTCAGGAAGACCCCACCAGGGCTAATTCATTCCTGGATCGAGCGATGCCTCATGTCTGGAGCATAAGCGAATACGCAACAGTTCAGCCATTGAATGTGATGTCCCGGATTAGACATACATGGTATTATCAGGAATTCAAACTCAGCTACTGGGGAGACAGGCATCCTTGATAAATAATCCATCAGAGTCACCCACAACAACATGAAAAACATTTTAAGCAATCCTCAGCAAGATGAAGAATTACCAAGCAAGTCTGGTGGTTACCAAACTGGACAGACAGCAACGTTCCCAAAGCACCTTGTTGTGTCCTCACCTCGGTAACACCTGGACTAACACTCATGCACGTTGTACCCAACAGCCACAGAATGTGGAACACAAAAAGTCAGAAGTGATGGCTGCTGAGCTGGCAAACAGTGAGCCTGTAGGACAGGGCAGCGCTGACTCTCAGAGGGAGAAGTTGTCTTCGGCATGCTCTGTGTTTAACAAAAACAAATAGCTGCTTAGGAATCCCTTGGACACTCTGCAAAGACCACAGGCCCCACTGTACCCTCCTGTATAATTCTAGCTGCCTTTATTCATTGAGTGTGCATAGAATGTGTGGTCCCGTGTGATATACATACTTGTTAGTATGTGTGTGCACCTCTACACACGGGTTCACATGCTTGTGTGCCTGGAGGTCAGAGGCCAACATTGGGTGTCATTCTTTGATTGTTTTCTACATTTATTCTTGAGACAGGGTCCCTCACAGAAACCAAAGCTCTTCATTGTGTCTAGGCTGTCTAGCTAATGACCTTCGTGGTCGCCCTGTTGCTTTCTCAGCCTCAACACTGCCAGGCTCAGCTCTGTACCCGTGTGCAGACCCAACTTTGCATGATAGGTACAGAACCAGTTAATATTTCTCTCTGCCCACCAGCTACCCTTACAGTAACATGACAAGGGCACTCAAAGCACTTCGTGTTGCATGCCCCAGCTGTCACCCTGTGGCTTGACAGATGAGCAATCTGATGAAGACATTTGTCCAAACAGTTATTATGCATCTGCTGCATGTCTTGGCTGCTTGTAAACTCCTTAATGCACTGATACCTATATTCTGGACTTTGCAGTCTAGTAGGCAAAATGCTCAAAAAGAACATACTGCATGGTACAGACTCACTGCGGCTGTTTCCCCAAACCTTTGGGCATTAAAAAGACAAAAGAGTTACTCTGCTTCTTTGAGTGTCTTACTGTTTTTGTTGCTCCTGTCATATTCATGAGCTGCCGGTCTGCATGCTGGGAAGCTGGAGATAACTTTTGTTGTTGTTGAGATCAGGTTGCACAATGACCCAAGCTGGCCCTGAACATGTAACCTTCCTTCCTGCGTGCTGCGTTACAGGTCTAGACCATCATGCTTGACTCCAAGGACTGCAAGCAGCTCCTCTTGAACATATAATCTTTTTGTGTGCTACGTTACAAGTCTAGACAATCATGCTTGACTCTAAAGACTGCAGGTAGCTCCTCATACACTGAGGCACAGTTTATGTGTAGGGTTGACAGCGACATATGGTGCAGATTCTGTGAGGAGAAGTATGATTTGAGAAGTATAATTTTTGCATGAAGAACTCTAGGCTTACCCAAAGGCCATAGATAAATAGAACAGGTCTCTGAAAGCCCAGTTTCTGGCTGCCTGTATTCAACTACATTCAAAGATAGGTTATTTTAGATGGACATATTCTTTATATATATGATATATATCATATATATAATATATCATATTATTACTGAAGACTTAAAGGGTAGGTCCACTGCTATTTTGATTTGACAAGATGAGGAAACTGAGGAACTAGGAATTGGTATTTTTCCCCATTCACTCAGCTGCTATGTAGAATGGACACTGTGGTGTGAATTGGAGTGTTTGCCAAGTTCCTGAGCTACCCTGCTTCAAGGTCCACTTCGTCTGTGTGGGCAGGGAGACATTGTTCCTGTGAAAGAGGTCAGCCATCGCAAGGCCACGGCTTTGGTATACGGTGCACTCCATAGCCACACTCTATGGGCCATGACAAAGGCGTGGGCAATCTGATGCACTAAAGCTGGAGCTGGAAGAACCGAGAATTTCTGTCTCGCTCGCCATAACCTTTGCGCTGTTGTTTCGTAGTGATTGCTTTCTCTAATTATATTGAAAAATTGGGAGCGTGGGAGTGAAAATTACTCCAGGCACTTCAACAAGAAGTGCCCTTGAAGTAGACAGTTATGGAGTTTTAATTTCCTCTGGTCTCTGTGGTTGTGTGTCAAGGAAAAGGCAACGTGGGATGACAGCAGGACCTCGGGGAACCCCCAGGCAGGTGGGAGGTCTGTTTCATGCCCCCAAGTGGAAAATCACCATGCTTTTTCCCCCCTTTTCTTTCTGAAATGTTTAGAACTGTCATTGACCTTACAGATGGTAAAATCTCTAAACTAGCAAAAAGACGTTGAACAGTCTTTGGATAGGTGATAGATGCCGAACTTCTGGTTTTGATGGGTATTTCATTGCTGTGACAATGATCGATGGGGTTTGTCTAAATTTCTTTGACCTTCTCAGGGTACACAGTAATCTTGGTTTTTATGGCATCTTATCCTTAATGGAAAAAACTCTGGATTAGAAGCTAGGAACTGAACCATAGCAAGTCAAGTCTAGAACCCCATCTCCCTCCAGTTCTGAGCCCAGCAACTTTGAATTCTCTTCTCGCTTCACCTCAGTACCTATGGGATGACACTCAGCAAGATCCATCCCTCCACTGCACTGCCAGTCACCCACAGCCAACGTGCAGAATAGACTGAGGTCCTTTCTAGTAAACCACCTTTACTGTAACGACAAGCTCGGTTTTTAAAGCCTGAACACAGGCACTCCACCACCTCCTCTCCCTACCAAACAGATAACTTGCTTGAAGTGAATGTCAGTGTCCACCCATCTTATCATCTTCATACTGGTTATTGTTGCTTCTTTCTGGACCATTTTGCCACTGCTTTGCCTGTGAAAGTGTGTGTGTGTGTGTGTGTGTGTGTGTGTGTGTGTGTGTCTGTAAGCATACCCATGTCTGCAGGTGCATACACCTCTGTACATGCCATAGCCAGAGGAGGATGCTGGGTGACCTGCTGTATCACATTCCACTTATTTCTTTGAGACAGGATTAGTAAACCTGCAGCTAGATTAGTGGCCAGCAAGCCCCAGCCATCCTCCTCTCTCTGCCTCACCACCCTGACTCCTCCACACATAATTCTGGAGTTATTGGCCACGTGTGGCTCCTCCCAGGTTTTTGTGTGATTGCTGGGGATTCAAACTCAGGCCTCCATGCTTCCACAATAATCAGTCTCACCCACCGAGTTGTCTCCCAAGGCCTTTGTCGAAGCCTTAAAGCTAAAGAAATGAAGCCTTCCAGGAGCGTGAATCCAGTAAGAAGAAAGAGGATGCACCAGAACCCAGATAAAAGGACAGAAGGGTAAACGCTGGATTAGAAGCACAAAAACCAGAACTGATTAAAGTATTACATAAGAGACACAACAAAAGGAAAGATGAAAGTAGTCATGAATTCAACATTAACTATTTACACACAGTGTTCCATTTAGTCCTATAATCATAGCCCTGCTTCTGAGCTAAATAATCATCCACTCAAATAATTTTGATAAAAGCCTAGGACATGATTTTCCATGGAGACAATTGGAATTGAAATTCTGGTCAGCTAGACCTCATAGCATAACAGGTTCTTCCCACTATACTCGGGATTTCTTGAAGTTTCCCTAATAAACCATCCCTGCTAGAACTTCCTGAGGGTCTTGTAAAAAGGAAAGAAATGACTAATTCTATAGCTCAGGCTTGTAGAACCCCCAGTTTCAAAGTTTTGAATCTGGAGACTTTAATTGAAACAAGTCCCCGTATGAGGTTCAGGGTGAGAGGGGTCCCGTGCTCTGCAGAGTGTTGCCTCCTGGTTGAAGAGACTCAAATCTGTATTATTTGTCCCCACACTACATGTCCCCTGTGTCAAGGGGACACAGGTTTGCTCTGCCAAACCAAACCCAATTACAGACTATTAATTTTACAAATTGATGAAAATCATGAGAGCAACATCCCTACAAATAAAAAAAGAGATCGTGTGTGTGGATCTGGAGATCTGGAAGCCTGTTTTATTTTTGCTCTTAACCTTATTCGTCTCTGCTAATCCCCAAGTGAAAAGACACCTGAACCTTAAATAATGGGCATTCAGCAAAGCCAGCGGAATGAGAGAGAATGTCTTTACCACCTGGCTCTTTTTCATCTGAACATCTAAGCTGAGAGGATAACCGCTGATGTTTTCCCGCAAAATACAGTTCTCCACGGGAAAATGAAAGCCAATCAAGGCAAGCGCTTCCTCTTCAGTCAGAATGACTCCAGCGTGGCGACTGAGCTTTGTTTGATAATAAGTGCACTTTCCCTCGTGCCTGCTTCTGGGGATCCCTCGCTGGGTGGTGATCTTTAATTAGGAGGTGTCAGCAGCTGAGTTTGTAGCAGTGACTCCTGATGCTCTCTGGGTCTCCACTTGAGATAAGAAAAGCCACGGCTCCCAGCTGTGAAGTTCCAAGATCCTTTCGCCTCTGGCTCCTCCATGGGAGAAGATACAAGCTGTGATCTTGATTTAAAAAAAAAAAAGGACATTAACAAATGTTAACCTTTTACTGTCTTGTGATGCACAGCTTCCTCATAATGTCCAGCAGTATCCGATGACATTAGCTTTGCTGTCTCAACACTCTCACTTGGGTATCTCACCGTACCTTGAACGCAGCATATCTGAAGCTGAACTCACGCAGTCTTTTCTTTCTGCTTTCTTTTTATGTGTTCATCAGCCATCCTATCGTCCCAGCAAGAAATCAGAAAGTTGTATACCATCGCCTTTTGCCACCATAGCTGACCAGATTCCCTCCAGTACATCTTGTGCTTTGTCTACAACACTGTCCCCTGTGGGCCTTCCTGTCGTTTTACCTTTCTAACTAGATTTCGGGGTTTCCCATGCTGGCTCTACAGTCCAGCTTGGTGTTTACAACATAGAGCTAGGCAACTGAGTTGTTCCACGCATTCAGTTTAGAATCTTCGGTTGAGATGACCTATGCTGTCCTTCATGTTGAATACAGCATTTCAAGACTCTGCCTTTTCCCACATCATTCTCTGTCTCTGAAAGATCCTTTCTCAACTTTGTCCAAATAGTTTCTCTTAAAGACCAGCTTTGCCACCCTCCTCTTAAGCCACTCTTGATCCCTGGCAGTCATTTCATCATTACCCAGGATGTGCCCCTCTGACCTGTCCCATCTCGTCTCGCTTTGAATGGTCAATAGTGGTCCTTACATGTTGTCTCATGCTTCACTTCCAAATACACCGAGAGTTCCTTCAGAAAACGTGAATATTTCTCTCTCTCTCTCCATTCTCTGATGGGATGTTTGGTCCATAACAAGGGTATGAAGATTTCCTATTTATGCTGCACATGCAATTTCAGCAATGCAGTACTATCGGTTTCAGAAAAGACAAGCCTTCCCGATTCCCACACGCTCACAAGAAACACCATTGTAAGAGAGATTTCTTCTTTCTTATAGCAGGCTCACAAACTGCTTTTCCTGTTGAAGGACTTTTGTAACTAATGTAAACCTTTGGATGAGATGAACACCTAAGCTGGGGTTCAGAGAAGCTCACAGTCTCATCTTTAATGGACGTTTTAGCTTCCCAAGCCCAGTCGAGGCACAAAGGAAACCTTTACGAAGAATTCATTATAGACTGGAGAGTGGGCAAAGCCTCTTAATACTGAACCTGACAATTTTTGTTTGATCTCCAGGACCACATGGGAGAGAGGACTAACTCACAAGCTGTCATCTCACTTCCATATGGATACCATAGCATACACACATGCACAGGCACGCACACACACACCAAATGTAATTTAAAAATTTAAAGAATAGGTTGTGTGATGCGGACTCTTAAGTGGATTAACCAACCACTTCCTGGGTCAGCGACCTTCCATCTCCAGATGCACCCTCATGTTTGTGAGACCAAAGAAACATAACACTGAGACTTAATATTCCGTGAAGAATTTTGGACTACTCGTCTGTTTTCACAGTTGCTGGGATGAGAGAGAGGAAGATGGGCACATTATGTGGCTGGCATCTCTCATAGATTAGAACTTTCTTGTGTGGATAGTGTAGGAGACTTCTCAGCAGAGAAGCTGTAGCAGAGGGGAGACAGAAACACCGAGGACAAGGGAGTGATTCCTGCACCCCTTCTCTGAGGCCGTGTTTATTTTTTTCTGCAAGATTTGCTTTCCAGGAAAAGTCTGTAGGACAGTAAATTTACAATAGCAACTAATTTTTCTCATTTTATAATATGTATATGACACATAATCAAACGATAAAACAGATATCAGTTTCACAGAAAGTATTACCATAACCAGGAGCATGGTAGATACTTCATTCCCACTTCTTTTTCATACCCACGATTCTTTTCTATAATAAGTGCCAATTAACACTTCTCTCACATATAATGGTATTCTAAGTTCTTACCTCTATATTTCTTTTCATTCCTTTTTCTTCCCTCTTACAGCCACGACTGCAAGTCAACCCAATTCTTGGGGGAAAAAAAACAATGAATTTCATTCTGAAAGCAGCCATGTTTGTCGATTTCTTGGCCATTTGGCACAGTATGTCTGTGCGTGGTTTATTTTTGTAGGTTTTTTAGTAGCTATTTTAAACAGATCTGAGGAGCTCCTGTAGAGCCTAGATTCCTAACTATCTTTCCACCTCTAGCAGCTCCAGCTCAGCTCAGCTTGGCCACCCAGGCCCCAGCCTTCCTCCATCTCGCAGTCTCCCCGCTTCATGGAGCAGCCTCTCTCATGTTCTCCACCTTCATCTGGTTGCTCATCCTTGAGGTCTAGCTTAAATCCATTCCACTCTGAGTCACTTCCCAGCCCTGTTTCAGGCAGAATTTGCTGCTTTCGCTTCTTCTACACTCCCAATGGTTTGTTGAAGCTCACCACCACCGGATTGTGAGAATCCGTTGTCAAATATCAAGAAGTTTGCCAGCTGACATTTCAGAAATAGTTTGTAAATTTTTGTACTTATGTTCATGTGTGGGGGGTGTAGGGGTGGAGTGGAGTGTGTGTACCTGAATGCCAGGGCCCATGGATTCCTGCAGAGGACATAGATCTATTGGAGCTAGAGTTGCTGGTGATTGCCAGGTACCAGTTATGGATGCTGGGAACTGAATTCAGCTCCTCTGCAAGAGAAGTAAGTGATATTAAACACGGAGCCATCTCTCCAGGCTGTGAAATCTGACTTTTGTTTCCACAATCAAAAAAATAAGGAGAAAGAGAGGAAGGAAGGAGGGAAAGAATGGAAAGAAAAGATGAGAAGAGAGGAGAGGAGGGAAAGAGAGGAGAGGGGAAGGGAATGGCGAGAAGAGAAGAGGAGAGGAGAGGAGAGGAGAGGAGAGGAGAAGAGAAGAGAAGAGAAGAGAAGAGAAGAGAAGAGAAGAGAAGAGAAGAGAAGAGAGCTAGGGTTGGTTTGCTTGGTGGTATATAGTTGCAATCAGAGCTCTCAGGAGACAAAGAAGCTAAATCCTTGGTATGCACTGGCTGGCAAATCTGCCCTACTTGGTACACAACCCTGTCTCAACAACAGTAACAACAAAAATAATGGTACCTACAGAATAAGATCTACAGTTGTCTTCTGGTTTCTATGTTTATACTCATACATTCCTACTCATACATGTGGACCAGCACAGGTATCAAAGACAGACAGACAGACACACACACACACACACACACACACACACACAATAGATAGATAGATCGATAGATCGATAGATAGATAGATGATAGATGGATAGATAGATAGATAGATAGATAGATAGATAGATAGATAGATACATACATACATACATACATACATACATAAAAGTGTTAAAAAGCCTTTGAATGAAAGACTTGAGACTACATGCAGTGAGAATCCTCATACCATGGTAACTGGCACGTCAAACCTTCAGCTGTGGAGATGAAGCCTGTAGATTCCCACCATCATATCCCTCAGTCACGGCACATGTCCTGGTTTCCCTGCTTCATAAGGAAAGTACTGATCTTCCTGGAATCTCTGGGAACACTGGGGGTTGGCTGTGTGCCTTAATGCTTCCTTTAGAACCTACAATGAATAGAATCCAACAGGTGATCTGTAAAATAAACATTAAAATCGACCCTGTTACTTTGCCAAACGTTAACTAAGTTGTTATTTGGAATTAAGCTATGATGTTTTGTTCGTAGCCCTGATATTATTCAATTTCGTTTCCAGAGCTAACAAGATTCAGCCCAATAACATTCATTTTTATTAGCATTCTTAAATATTATAAAATAATTGTTTTTTTCAGTAGGGCAGTGATGTTGATTAGAACCGAAAATGCGTAATTGTATCTTTTTTTATTATATGCAGATATGATTACCCTCCTATCTTTACTTCCAACAGCATTGCTTAATAAAAAAAAATTCCAGGGAATGCCTCAGGAAGGTATAATATGATTTTAATATATTTTGCTTCAGCGAACCTCTAATGTTTAATTATAAAACTTTCATCTTTGAAGTGAAATTAGAAAAGAGGAACTTATTAGCCAAAGAATGTAGGGTCAGTAATCAGACAGCTTCTTTTTGAGCACTCCATCAAATCAATCCTTAGAGACTCCAAATACTCATATTTTATCAAATAAATAAATAGAGAATAAGCATCAATAGGGGACACCAATGGGCTTTGGGCATTTTTTACAAAACAATCACAGACAATGAGCAATCCGTTCTTAATCAAAATCATTCTGTGAAATGACACCTTTTGCCCCCCCCCCTAAAGGAACCATCGACCAAACCCCCAGAGTAAGAATTACAGGAGTGGATTAAGAGCCCCCCAACTCTGAATTTCAAAGTTTAGGTCTGTTCTCTCAGCCAGAAGAGACAGCCAGAGAATCTAGCATCCACACCTCCACATGTTCACTGGCTTGACCACACATCCATCCTGCTCCCCGCTGGGGGTTTTCTGTGAAGAGTAAGCAAGAATGCACTGTGTTTAGACAAGCCTGAGCCACAGTTGCAGGCTGATGGCTTACCTGCACAGCTAACTCCCCCACGGTGAGCTTTGTTTGCCACCTGTAAAGGAAGTTAACTTCTGTAGGTGCCATGCATGTTGAGATAATGTAGTTTACATGAACGGCAGATCCTCATTAAATATTTCCTTGGGACCCCTCCTCCTTTCCTCCATGAACAGATTTCATTAGTGAACATTCTTATGGTAAAGCTACCACACCCACTCTCGACCCAAAGACTGTAATTCTCACTCTTGTGGTCCTGTATGTAGCCTTCTGTTACTATGTAGCATTAAAGTATCCTAAAACAGTATCCTCTTGAAACAGTGTCTTCCAGTCACATACCCATGAGTGTGTGTAGGGAGAGCACAACGGAGAATCATTTTCTTTAAAAAATATGAAGTTGGAAGCAAATAGGAGCAAAAATGGAACTGGGAGGAGTTTGGGGAGGAGGGGTTATAAAATGATCAAAATACAGCATTCTTTGAAGTTGTCAAAATACCAACAAAATGTATTTAAAAGATACTTTCCTCTCTGTAGGGCATTTTAAATCTCCTTTCAAAACTCAGCCATATAAGTATGAAATAAATAGAAAACAACTTACACTAAAGAGCCAAGATGATAGGACAGGCAACTATGTCTTAGTGCCAGGTCTGTTGCTGACTCACTGAGTGGAGGGAGCAGGCTTCTCAAACACATGAAGAAGTGAATTAGAAAAAAAATGTAAGGACCGCACTACAGATGCCCATGGAGTGACAAGGGAGTGAGGAACATGGCCCAAAGACTTAGCACACATCTATGACAGGGCTTGAATAAACAGAAGTAAAGTTTCATTTATTTTTATCACCAAAGACATTTGGAATCTGAAAAGTGATATTAAATATATTAAATAAGAAAGTAGGATAGCATGAGGCATTTGTCTCCTTTGAACAACGTTGCTTTGTTCCCCTTTGTGACTAGCACATAGTAGGCTTTCCCTTTGATTAGCACATAGTAGGTTTTCAATAAATATATGACAGGTGGACATAGACTGAGATCCGGATGCTCAAACAGTGAGAGTTAGTGGGGTGTTATGACGGTTTTAGAAGGCTTCAAAAATTTAATAAAACTGGAGCCACCTTCAGCATAGAATGTCTCAGACAGGAAGAAGCATCAGGGTGAAGGTGATTCCAGTAAACACAGTCCAGACTGAACACATATCAGTATAATTATATTATAATAGCAGCTATTTAGGGGACATGGGGAAAAGCTAAGCAGTGTGGTCTATGCTTCAAAAACCATTTAAGAAATCCTTACCCCAATGTCGCAGATCGATAGCCTCATTTTTATTCTTCAGCTTAAGTAAAGGAAAGTTAATTGACTCACCACAATCACACAGAAACTGAGTGAAAATTTAGACCCACGCCATTGGGCTCAAGCTAGAAAGGATAGCCTGGGAGCTGTGTACAATTTGAACTGGCTAAACTCATGCAGAATGTGATGTTTGTCTATAACACAATGTCCTCTAGATACAAAGTCTCCTCGGTAGGAATATCTTCAGCAATTCAAATCCAATCTTATCGCAGGGGATGGCACCAATATCAGGACCTCAGAATCCTTCCCGTTGTCTCTCTGCACCTTATCAGTGTCTCTTGTAGCAAAGTGTTCTAAAGCCCTGTGCTTTTCCATGGTAACCATGTATCTCTTACCTGACCCCATAGATTGCTACTTTAAGGTCAGGCTCAGCTGGGCAGCTGATTCTTGGCTGGGTTCCCTCAAGTGTTTTGCATTCATCTGGCTGTGAGCTAAGGTGGGATGGTTTGGGCTTAGATGATTGGCATGATGTAGTTCCATGAGGCCCATCCTCATTCTTTCCACCTCATTCTCAAGATGCTCATCTTAGTCTGTATTGGCCAGAACTTCCCTAAATGCAAACATGACCAGACTATGGCTAGTCTAGATTCCCCAGTGGCTCCTCATTGGAAACAGAAAACCAGGATTCATACAGCCCTCCCTCTTTTCTCTGAAGTAGGGTTTCTCCTGGGCCTAGAACCTAGTAAACTATAGAACACCAAGGATCTGCCTGTCTCTGCCTCCTCAACGCGGTGTCACAAGCACACTCAACCACATCTCTAGCTCAACATCGCACAGCTGCCCCAGGCTATGTTAGTTCTTCCTCCTTTGTTTTCAGGGACTCTGCTGTAATATTTCACTGTATACTCCAGTGATAGCTGCTCCATGATACCGCACGGTGTATCTTCTCCGATCGACCCACTTTCCACGAGGGGTACCTCAAAAGAAGGGAGGCTTCTGCCTAGTGCTGGGAAAGCCATTTGAATGTAGTAGATAATCACACCAATCAGCACATCATCAATCTCAATGCCTGTCAAATGCATCAGAAGATAAACGGATAAGGGAGTAGACTGGGAAGGATTGCGCATAATCACACTTGTGTTTAGGAGAAGCACAGAGACCGTTAGCACCAATTAACAGCGTGCTCAGGGGGATATAAAATAGATTCCTGTTTATGATTTAGCAGAACAACCAAACTCTTTGCCTCTGACGCAGATAGAGATCTTCAGACCCCCATGATGCTTAAGAGTTCATTTGTCTATATGCTCTTGATGGGAAAGACAGGAAGGCATCCCCCTGCTGATTGACACGGACAGGATTCTAGGTTCAGGAGCTGAGCTACCCTGGCTCTGCAACCCAAGTCTGGTGCTCGTTTGCTCACTGACCTTGGGGCCCCCTTCTTGCTTGATTCTCTGTGATATGAATACAATAGAGGGAACATTTGGGAGACTAAGTAACATCATGGTTTATCACTAGGCAGCTTGGTGGTCTGTTGTCCATCTTCACGACCCCTTCTTTTCCCTTCTGCAGGAGAAACTAGAATATCTGTGCTCATTCTTGGAGCCAGAATGGAAAGTACTCCTGTTTCCCAGGAGGTGGGAACATATCACCTCTCTAGACCACGTTCAATGACTGCTCCCCCGCCATCATTTCTCTTGTCAAACGAATTTGTGTCAGAATCTCCTAGTTTGCATTTTCCTTCAGTGTGCTTCGAAAGAGAACCTATTAGATGAATCAGGGGCAAAAGGGTTTCAAAGAGGGCTCGACATCTATTCTGTCAGGAAGAGAAAGAAAACCCTTTCATTCTCTTTTCTGCCTCTCTGCTGAATCAGCAGTCACCACCTTCTCCACCCCGACTCCATTTCTTCCTTTTTGTTCTAGGCGCTGTTCTCATTATCTACAACACACCTCAGTCAGCAACTTTATTCTCCTTTTACATAAGAACCAGCCCTTTTAATCCCCTCTCCACTAATGACTCGCTGCCAGTTTGAGTGAGGTCGGTTGCCCTAATGGGCTGGGAGATGTCAGAACAGGCCCTGCAGGGGATCTGCTGCACTGTCAGCACAGGGCAAGACTTGAGTGCCCATCCAGGGGCTCGCGTTGCCCTGAGCCACGAACAACCTGGCCAGCCTATCTGAAGTCCCTGCCAGCCCATGGGTGCGACTAGTCTAGTTGTTCAAGCTACCTGTGTCCACCTGGCTGCTCTGACCAACAGAGCCATGGGCTCTGGAATTAACTGCTTTCAATTTACCGTGCTTAACTGAGACCCTGACCAAGTAGAGGGATCACAGTATACAGAACCAGTGTGGGTAAATTGAAATTCCTAACTGGCTCGCTTTGGACAAGAGAATTTGAGGATTTTAGGACTTAGTCTCTCTCTCTCTCTCTCTCTCTCTCTCTCTCTCTCTCTCTCTCTCTCTCTCTCTCTCCCTCACACACACACACACACAGTAAACATAAGGTAACAAAATTCATCATGGTATTTGAGTTAAAAATGAAGTGGAGGCACTGGAGAAATAGCTCTGTTAGTAATGTCCTTGCCGTAGACATGTGAGAACCAGCACCCGTTATAAAAGGTCATGTGTGGCAGCCTGTAACAGTAAGTCTAGCAATGGGGAAGGAGAGACAGGAGGATGAGCTCCAGGTAGTATGAGCAACTCTGTCTCGAAACAGTAAAGGAGAGCTACTAAAGAAGACACTTGGCCTCTGAACTCTACAGCCACATAAACATGTATTTATGGCTCACACTCAACAAAACATACATGCACATACAAATGTAAGTGAGCTAGAAGCAGGGTATGGAGGGAGACTACGGTCAAGTGGGAGGGGGAGAAGAGAGGGGAAGGGAAGGAAAGAGGAGAGAGGGGAGAGAGAGAGAGAGAGAGAGAGAGAGAGAGAGAGAGAGAGAGAGAGAGAGAGAGAGAGAGAGAATAGTGAACAGGGTTCCTGATACTTTGTGTCTACTAGTTAATATTCAAGGCCATTAATTCTCCTTGCCACATCCTCACAGAAGAAAGTTAACTCCTCTTCTGTTCCTTCATCTTTTGCTCTGCAGTTGGGGTCTTAACTTCAATAGAGCTTCTCAAAATTGCACAGTGTCACCTCACCTTGTTGTCCATAGCTTCAACAAGAAAAACCTTAACCACCTGCTTCAGCCCCTAATAAACAACTTCAGGGCACCAGGGCGGCTCAGAGCTGGAGCTGGGTTACAGGCTGCTCAGCCTGTTTCTGCCTCCAGGAAATCTCTGTGAATAAAAAGACCTAGTGAGAGGTCCCTTCGGATTGTGCCATGTCTGGAATTTACCCATCAGAGTTCCCAGTGAATTTGATTGCAATCTCCTCTTTGCTAGGCTGCCTGCAGCACCAGAGCCCAAACTCCCAGAAGTGGGCTGAAAACTGAGATTTTTCCTCAGTATTGGCTGACACACAGCTAAGAATGCTCAGTCACATAATGAATGGAATCCAAGGAACAGGGTGGGACTTGTGAGAAGTTGTTTAAAGTGACTGAGGATCTTGAAGCCACAGTGGAAACAAATGAAATCTCAGAGTGGAAAAATAGCATCTGTGTAATTCTTTTTATGGGCCAGGATTGCTAAAGATGCTTTGCTCGCAGCTCTCAGTTCTCTCGAGTTTGATAGAGCATTTCTATCGCCATTTTATGAATGAAGAGTTGAGGCACTGAGCGATCAAGATGTGCTTACTCCCGGGTCCAGGGCTAGTAATCTGGAGACCAACATCCATGTCAGGCTGTCCCGGACCTCACAACTTACCGCACTAAAACCTATACTGCATGCTTCTTAGAAGAGGCAGCCCTTTCCCTCTGGACCAAGAATGAATGAATAAATGGATGGATGGATGGATGGATGGATGGATGGATGGATGGATGGATGTTTTCTTGTGCTAAGTGACAGCTTTTAAAGAAAGCTTTTACCTAATGTAAAATGAAAACATTTCTTATGAGAAATACGTAATCCATATATGCATTTATGTTTCAAAGTCCCCAATTCATGAGGATTTCTCTAGGCTGTTTTTGTCAGGATGTGAAAAATAGCTCCCTATGAATTTTTTGATGTGAGTTAATATAGTGATAAGCACCATAAAGTCCCTGGGAATAACACATCATTAATTTACCTCAGAAAATAAGACTTCAGTGGCAAATAAACCTCATAGGGGCTCTGTGGTTAAAGCAGCTTGGCGAGCAATGGCCATTCGAATTGATTCGAATTAAAGGTAAAAATGCACAGTGAGTGTAACAAATAATTACTTATGCTGCTGAATAACACAGGGCCTGTTTCCTAGAGGGCTCTTGACTAAGTTGAAGGGGGAAATGAATTATTAGGAATGTCCCACGTCAATGGGAAGAGACACTGTGTTCTGAGAAGACTGTTTGATTCATTGGAGACAATAATTAACTGTTTGACCTTGGGAAAGCAGCTTTCCCTCCTCCACACCCTGGTCTCCTAATCTTTAAAATGAGAGAACTGAACCTGAAATACTCTAAGGCCCCATCGGAACCTGATCCAGAATCCCAAACATTTTATGTCACACAGTGATTGAAAACAAGACTGTATTCTCAAAGAAGGATAGTTTTTATGTGGTGTGTGTGCGTGTGTGTCTGTATGTGCATGTGTCTGTGTGTGTGTGTCTGTGTGTTTGTGTGTGTCTCTGTGTGTGTGTGTCTGTGTGTGTGTGTTCAGGTGGGGGTAAATTTGTGCATGCAGATGTATCTGTGTATGCAAGTATGTGCCTCAGCTTGTAGAATACAGAGCTCCATCTCAGGGGTTGTTCCTCAGCCACTGCCTGCCTTTGCTTTTAAGACAGAATCTCTTACTGTCCTGGTGTCCTCCAGTGAGGCTTTCTTCCCATCTCTACCTCCCCAATGCTGAGATTAAAGTTCACACCACCATGCCAGCCCCCCCACATCCTTGTTTTTAAAATTTATTCTTTTCTCATATATTACATTCTAACCTCAGTTTCCCCTCCCTCTTCTCTTTCCCCTTTACCCCCCTCCTCCAACCATTTCTCCTCCCTTTAGGAAAGGGAGGCTTCGCAAAGATATCAATCGAACATGGCTTATCAAGTAGCAGTAAGACTAAGCACCTCCTCTCATATCATGACTGAACAAGGCAACCTAGTAGGAGGACAAGAGTCCTAAAGGCAGTCCAAAGAGTCAGAGACAGTGCCATTCTCACAGGAAGACCAAAGAACTAAAACAATATCACCGAGTGATATAACCCAGACCCAGAAAGATAAACCTGATATGTACTCACTTATAAATGCATATTAGTTGTACAATAAAAGATCACCAGGTTACAGTCCACAGACCCAAAGGGGCTAAGTAACAAGCAGGACTCAAAGGCAGATGCATGAATCTCTCTAGGAAGGGGAAATAGAATAGATTTTGCAGGTGGACGGGGGACGGTGACCACGACCACATGAGGGACCACGTGTGTGGGGGGAGATGGAAGGAGAGAGTACTAGGAAAGACAGCTGGAAGTGGGGGGCGTTTGGGGCAAGAAGCCACACTGTATTTTTTATAAGGGTTTGCAGAATTGAAATTGAGTCTACACGCTTGTGAGGCAATCCCTTCACTGGCCGAGCGTCCATCCCACCCAAGGCTGTGGTCCTTTAGATTGGACGACGAAGAGCACAGGCACAGTGTACTAACGATCACTCATTCACATTAAACTGGCACTCATTGGTCATATGGTTTTCTCAACCGTACGTTTGTGCACAGTGCTTGCCTTGCATTTTCAACCGTGCAATGAGATAAAATACACAAACCTCAGAATGCATATAGGAAAATGCCACACAGAAGACCCTCTTTTAAAGATGAACCACTTCCCCGCAGGTCCCCTAGGTAGGACCAGGTGTGTGTGGTAGCATGTGGGTGGCAGTGAGAAGCTGAAGTGGTTCCAACATGGCTGTCTAAGGGCCCCACAGGTCCTTTTCTAGAACTGAAAATCGTGTGCAAGCTTTAGAACTAGCAAGCCAGCATAGTGTGGGGTAAGCTGGAGATGAGCTTCCTTGCTGGAGCACGGAGAAGGTCTAGGGTTACAATCCTAGGTTTTTGTGCAAACCTGTAGAAGGAACAAGGTTTCTCAAGCATTGGTGCTTGGTCCTTGCTACATGTGGGAGCCACCTGGGGAGCTTTAGAAAAATGTGATATTTCAACCCTGTCCCCCGGTTCTTCTGCTGTGGGTCCACATTCAGTCTGAACATCTGCATTGTTTAAATCCATGTATGCTCTGCATCCTGCCAAGGTTGTGAACCACTCACTTAAGGAGAGATCATTGTGGGAATGCCGCCAGAGATGAGTTATAGCCTCCCAGCCCTCAGAATCCAGCCGACAAGGATTAGGCAGCAAAGAATCGCATTAGAGATGAAACAATGGGCTTCAGCCGGAAATGATATTCAATAAACCCAGAGTCGTAATCAAGAAACAAGTGAAAAACGTGAAGGCATGCTATTCTCTGGTTGGGAGCCCAATGGAAGTTCCTATGGAGTAGAGAATCAGAACCATATTTTAAATTCAGTTTCCTCTTCCCATGAAGCTTAGCATAAAGCCCAGCGTGTATTTGATTGTGGATTTATTATGTTAGTTCTTAACTGATAGTTTCAAGTGTAAAATCTGTTTCTGGAATAGGCCAAAGTGCAGAGGGACGGACCTCCACCGTGATCCATAATTCACGAGATTATTGAATGACAGCTCTCTCACTTGAAAATATTGGCCGTGTTCACATTGGACTTGAGTTACGAAGCTGATACTCAGAACTTCTATCTAACATCGCCACTGCAAAACAGCTTCAGGGTTTGGAATTGACAGAGACCAAAATATAAAGGCTATCCCCTGGAGTGAGCTGGGGATTTACAGTCCCTGCTAAATGCCTCTAGAAAAGAACTGGGGAAGGAAGTGGTCTTAGCCGGGCGATGGTGGCGCACGCCTTTAATCCCAGCACTCGGGAGGCAGAGGCAGAGGCAGGCGGGTCTCTGTGAGTTCGAGACCAGCCTGGTCTACAGAGTTAGTTCCAGGACAGGCTCCAAAGCCACAGAGAAACCCTGTCTCGAAACACCCCCCCCCCCCAAAAAAAAAGAGTGCCCTTTCACATTCCTCCTATTCTCCAACATCTTCTGAGTAGCGACCATTGTTATTTCTGTCTGATAGAATATTAAAGATGCAAGCCCCTGGGTTCCTTGAATATACATGTAGTAAGCCAGATTTCTTGCTGAGCTCATAGGTGGCTTGACTTAAACATGGGCCCCTGGGGTATGTATAAAATTCAGCAGTGAGTTAGCTCTAATACAGCACACAGACGCCAATTGAAAGTTACTTACTTACTATTTACTGAATTCCTGAACCCTTCCAGTGAAATACATTGTTCCAGACCTGTAGCGTAGCATACTTACCCAAACATCTCCTGTGTATCAGGGTCTCACGATCTGTCTTATTAACATTACACCTATAGGTTTGCATTACATATTGATGGGCTTAGGTAGCGGACATAGGTTTAAGTTCTTGCTATACTACATTCTCTCTGTGACAGAATCATTTCACCTCCTTAGGTGTCTGAGGTGGCACACCATGACTTGTGTAGAGTTTCCAAGTTTTTTTTTTAGGGTTG
This sequence comes from Microtus pennsylvanicus, assembly GCF_037038515.1. Taxonomy (NCBI): domain Eukaryota; kingdom Metazoa; phylum Chordata; class Mammalia; order Rodentia; family Cricetidae; genus Microtus; species Microtus pennsylvanicus. The sequence continues at coordinate 38,730,884 of NC_134596.1, forward strand.
AGCACAAGGAAGTACTTCTGTGAAAAGGTACACGCAGCAGACAGGACTGTGAACAACCCTTAATGACGAAGGAAAGTTAGGGCACAGGGCAAAAAAATCCAGGCTGGAGTGGTGATGTGCTCTGGCTATGGCCTGAGAGGTCCAGCTGTGGTCAGGCCTGAGAGGCCCTGCAACAGGTGTTGAGATGTTTCATTGAAGCTACCTTTCCATAGATAAATACCCCCTGCACACATACAAACACACATTCACAACTTTTGAAAAGAAGAGGTAAAATAATAACTAATTAGATCGCTATAAAATCTGTGTGTAGTCCCTCCAGCAAGCAGTACAAAATATGAAGAAATACAGGGAGAAAACTCAAGAAAAATGAAAGGAAATACTGAAAATATTCACTCAACACAAAAAGACAGTGAGAAAGAGAAAGAAAGAGATTTTTAAAAGTTGAGCATATTAGGAGAAAAAGGAGCAAATGGCATATCGAATACAACATATGAAGATGTAGGGAGAGAGATTGAAAACTCCCTTCAAAAGAGAGGTTGTTAGGTGGAATTCAAAACCAGTGAGGACCAGCTATCTGGTGTCTATAACAGGTAATGCTCTAAACACAATGGCACAAGTGGAATGAAAATAAAAAGCTCAAAAGAGAATGAATCCGGTAAGTGGGGGGCGGGAGCATGAGAAAGAAAACCAGAGTGACTGTGTTAACTTGAGACAAAGTAGATGACCGGTCACACACAGATGCTCACTAGTGCTAAGACAGACGCCCCAGAATGTTAAAGGGTCAGTGTGCCGTGAAAATATAAAGTGAAGAACACAAATGCGTACCAAAACTTATCACCCACAACTTATATAATTGGTAACACTAGCAGATCCACAATCATGTCCAGAGGGTTTGTGTGTATATGTGTGGTGTATACACATGTATGTGTCTGTTCACACACCCATGTGCATCCACTCAGGCCCAAGGAGAATATAAGGTTTCCAGTTCTTTCATGCTCCCCCTTATTCCCCTGTAACATGGTATCTCCCTGAACCTGCAGTGAGGCTGTTGCTCACCAAGCCCCAGAGATGCGCCTTTACCTACCATTCTCCTACCAGTACTTAGAGTAAGGCCTGCACACAACCACATCAACCCCCCTCCACCATCACCCCCCCACCCCACCCCCCCGCTGCCTTGGATTTTAAAGACTATTACCAAGTCTTTAATGCTGACAGTCCAAAGGCCAAGGACTCTAAACACAATGACCGACCCATCTCCTCGGGCCCTGTAGAGATTTTTAAACACGCCTTCTCAACAATTGATAGAATAATTAGATGAAAAGTGAATTAATCTCCTTAACAAAATTATCCTTCACAGAGCAATCCAGTTCTCACTCCTCTGGAGGGTCGCCCCTTAGGCCACGGCCTGAAGAACTCAACTTACTACATGCCTTCATGCTGTTCCTTCTCTTCAGATGACTTTTTAACCAACGTGCTTCTAAAAGAATTAGGTACCCATCTTTTCAGTTTAAAGTCACCCCCAAACGCCTTTAGGTCCATTTGTGGAATGGTTGGGGAGCTATTCAGAGGTCCCGCCTGTGGTTTGGCAGGTGGAGCCCAGGTGTGAGGTCGTGGGCACATCTGAAAACTATTGTGACTTTCTATTGACCCAGCTGACCTCGGGCTTCCAGCCACACATCTCTGGTCTCCTGACAGTGTGCATGAAGCAGCGTTCTTGTGGGTGGCCCCGTTGTATTTCCCTTAGGAAGCTGTGTTTTACTACTAATTTCTACACTTCCTGCAGGTGAGACTCCCTTGGAAGGCTGCTCCACCTTGTTTACACTAAGCGGTCATTTGCTTGTGGGAGGAAAAAAAAAAGCTGCTGCCTGGCCTCTGCTGTTTGGTGGTCTTTGTGTGGCAGTTCTCACCAAGAACTTCACCACACTGACCACTTCCGCTCTCTACAGAGCTTACCTCCAGAGAACATTCCTCAGTGACTCCAACCATCCTGACATCTCTGGAATCAGGGTGCCCTTTCTCATCCTGCACTCAAACCCTCTCTGGATGCTCCTATGGAACATTGCTAGATAACAGGTGTTGGGATCTTATCTTTCTGCTTTCCCACCCTTCTGTTTCTCAATGCCCACCTGCCATGAGGGCTCCCGAGACTGGAGTCTACATGTTCTATGTAAGCCAGCGCTCAGCTCCCGACAACTCATGTAGTCTATCAGTGGCATCGCCGGTCTTGCCTCCACAGAAAGTCCAGCCTCTTTCATCATGGTGTGAAATCCCGCAGTTTTATTTTATATAAGTTGGATTTTATTTATGGTCTTATTTTTTGGTTGGCTGATAAATTTGAATTGAGTGAACTGGTCTGAGAAGTTGTGGGTTTTATCTCTATAAATTTTCTAACCGGCCAGCTTTTTCAGAGGCATAGTGACAGTTTAGAAATATCCACAGACTCAAAGAAAAATGAGAATTTGCCTGCGAGACTTGTTATATATGCTGTGCTGTTATTTTTTTTTTTGTTTATTTGTTTAAGGCTTAAAATGTAAATTGAAGTCCATGTGCAAAAACATATAGGTTTCTATTTTCTCAGAAGCTGGTGATATCTCTGGTTTTCTCTGAGGGAATGGAGTTGCATAAATTGAATGTGGATTACCAGGTATGCACAGTGTGCCTACAAATGCTAAACTCTGGGTCTCTGCTCCTAACTGAAAGTCAAGGACAACCCTGGCCAAAGCTCACTGATTGCCCTTGAGCCTAGGAGTGGAGCCAGGGTGTGTGCGGATCAGGTGGACAGCTTAGAAGTTACTAGAGCTTCTCTTGGGGCTATTTTCTCACATAAGTAAGTTCTATTAGAAGCATGTTCACTCTCAAGCGCCTGCCATGGGGCAGAGATGAGTGAGAACTTCTAATTTGTATAATTACACCAGAGTCCTCAGCTTTGGAACTTAGAGAGTTCTCTATTGAGACTTCTTTGTGCATTGTAGAAAGCATAATAGCAGAGCCTACATGATGACTGCAAAGGTAAAAGAGGAGACTTCAGAGCTCACGATTTAAGATCTGTTCCCAGAAATCACATACTGGAAGGAGACAACTGATCTTATTCTGACTTCCAAACATGTACTGTGAAGTTTACACACATACACACACACACACAAATATGTACACATATACATATACATACATAAACAGAAACATACACATATACATACATAAACAGAAACATACACATATACAGAACACATATACTTATATTATACACACATATATACATAAACACACATACACAAACACACACATATGCACATACACACACAAATATATATGCACACAGAAACACATACACAAATGACTGAATTTCAAGTTGGGTAAAACAGAAGTGCCATCAATTTGTAGTAAGTAGGTAACATACTTGTCTGATATATTAGAAGACAGACATATTTTTTCAAATTCATATGAAAAGGAAATCTTGTACACTATATATCCAGAAAAGTGGAGGGCTGAGAAGTTAGCTCATTTGAAGTGCTTGTCTTGTAAGCATGAGAACATTAGTTTGATCCTTAGAACCCATGTCACATAGATCGTAGAAAGATGATAGATAGGAGATAGATAGATAGATAGATAGATAGATAGATAGATAGATAGATAGATAGATAGATAGATAGATGATGGATAGAAGAAAGATAAATAGAAGATGATAGATAGGTGGATAGATAGAAGATAGATAGATAGATAGATAGATAGATAGATAGATAGATAGAAGAAAGATAAATAGAAAATGATAGATAGGTGGATAGATAGATTGATGATAGATAGATAGATAGATAGATAGATAGATAGATAGATAGATAGATAGATGATAGATAGTAGATAAATGATAGATAGATGATAGATAGATAGATAGATAAATAGATAGATAGATAGATAGATAGATAGATAGATAGATAGATAGATAGATAGATAGATAGATAGGCAAGCAAATAAATAAGTAAATAACAACAAAATTGGGATGATGATGTACTTGATAAAGACAGGCAGACCTCCAGGACTGCCTTGCCAACCTATCTAGCATACATGGTGAGTTCCATGCAGTGATGAAGAACAAGTAGAGGTTGTCTTCTAATCTCTTCATGACTATGCATATAAATACAAACACACACATGTGCACCTTCACACAAACATACCTTCAAAGAAAGTAAAATACATTTCTAGAGTAAGTACTGTGACCTGTCTGCTGCATCTTCCACCTTAACCTTTAACAAGTATTTGTGTCTCTGAATAAGCAAGCAAACATAAATGGTTCTTGGTTGGTGTTCAGAAAATAAGAGCCTATGGGGAAGACTTGCCTAGTAATGTCAAGGTGAAATGAAGCCTGCTGAAGAGCACTGGAAAGAAGTGCTGAACAGCAGCCTTCATGGATTCTCACCCAGTACCCGTTTGACCATGCACCAGCAGTTAACAGGGTTGGGCTGCATGTCTCCAACTGCACAAAGAGGACACGGACTTGAAGCTCTGAAGCATAGAAGCATAGACTACCCCCACGAACCTAGCAGAAGGTTTAAAAGCAGTGTACAGAAAGGTATTACAAACTCCTTCTTTTAATGAAGGATCCCCAAACCCAAAGAACAGAAATCACATGCAGGCAGTGCCCAGCACCTCACCCCTTCTTCTGGGACACCCTTGAGGTTTTAGCTCAGCTGAAAGTCTGCTGTGACAGGGTTGGGAAGGTGACAGAGGTGTCATCCTCAGAAGAAGCTGCCTTCAGCAGGGATTGCCACGTCACAAAAGCAGTGCCTCACCTTGTCTGTGAGTACCTGGCACACATCTCTATTCCTGGTAACTCCAAATTCAGAACAGTGGTCCTTAGTCCTTACAAAGACATCTTAAAAGGATGCTTGCTTGGACAGGCTGCTTTAGACATTCACTGTTGGGTTAAGAAATGATAAGCCAGTCCCATGTCAGTCAGCCCCCTCTTGATAGTATTTATCAGAAACTGGAAGGTATTTCTTGTTCCATGTAAATAGGAAAGAACAATATTTCCCAAGCTGTTATTGAATAGGAGTGCTCTGTCTTCTGACTCCCCCTCCAGCACACAGTTCACAATGGAAAGTAGGTAATTATCTTATTCACACCTCCTCAGAGAGTGCTGGGCCATAGCTCTCAGCGACGAAAAGGGGGAAACAATTATGGGATGCCAGGCTGGAGAATGTTCCAGGCTTTACCGAGAAGAACACCTCTGCAGCTCCCAGACAAATGTTGAGGTGAGGAAAGACGACTGAAGGAGAGGGATGTGAACAGGGACTCGGGCAATTAGTCCCTTCTGTGTGATGAAGCACAGGTATGGGGGACAATGAAAAGGGTATTTTCAGAGGCAGGGGGAGGCTGGCTCCTATTTTCCCATAGTGTCATGAAGCCACTGTTAGAAGATGTGGAGAAGGAATTTAGTTAAGACTCTCCCAGCTGGTGTGCTTATGAAGGAGTGATTGTCCCCAGGATAAAATTATCACACCATACTAGAAGCCCACAGACAGCACTCTGGTGCCTCAGAATGAGCTCTAATACACAGACAGACATAACCTGTACCTGGGGTGAGCCTTAAGATATATAAAAAAACTAGATCCTTTCCTTATTGGCATCTCCCAATCTATAGTCTCAGTGTCCTTTGACTTTTGGAGCTTCCAAGTAAGGGTTCAGCACTGGGTGTTGGGGTCACCTCAGGGAAAGCACTCGCATGTAAAGCCTACAGCTTAACATCACAAAAATGTACCATTTTTGGAACCAGAGATTTTGGAACTAGTTCAGTTGGCAGAGTGCTGCTCTCGCATTTGTGAGATCTTGGGTTCGATTCCCAGCACTACACACACTTAGCATGGGGGTGGATGTTTGTCTTGCACTTGTGAGATCTTGGGTTCGGTTCCCAGCACTGACTGCACACACTTGGCATTGGGGTGAATGCTTGTCTTGACCTTGTGGGGTCTTGGGTTTGATTCCCAGCACTGCACACACTCGGCATTGGGGTGGATGCTTGTGTTGACCTTATGAGGTCTTGGGTTCGATTCCCAGCACTGCACATACTTAGCATGGGGGTAAATGCCTATAGTTGTAGCACTCACTTGGAAGGCAGAGGCAGGAACATCAAAAGCTCAAGGCTACTTTTGATTACACGGAGTTAAAGCTAAGACTGAGACGTATGAGCTTTGCTTTGCAGCAATCCAATACAAAATAAAACAACCTCTACCATTCCATGAGTGTGTATAACATATGAAAGGCCACATCAATGAGAGCAGAATCTGAGAATATATTTGCAGACAATGAATGAATTAAGGGACAGCGTGGAGAGTGGAAACTAGTGATCACCTTCTTGTAACAGAACACAGAAACCATGTAGTCCTCCCCATTTCCTCCTATGAGTGTTTTGTATCCACTGAGCCTGCTCTGACTACAGCCGTTAAGCGCCACACCATCTGTTCAGAATTCTTTATGTCCTGAGATTTCCTGAGCAACGTCACTGATCCAGATAGTTCCATCAAGCCCCAGTGAGGCTCCATGACCATCCTAACCACTTAGCTGCTTCCTGGGGATCCCATCATTAATGACCCAGGATTGGATCTATTTCTCCAGGTGCTTCTGATTGCTATTGACTAAGAACTCTAAGAGCAAGGGCCTTAAAGAGTTGAGTTCCCTTTGATCAAATGGTAGATACCAGAGACTGAAGGTATCCCAGAGTCAAACAGAATGAGGAAGAAGGGAAGAAGGGAAATGGTTGCAGTTCTTGAGAGAGACTGAGAGAGGACTGTCTATGATGCAAGTGAGATGTACCGAGAGCTCCTGGTGCTTGTCTTGGGAGTGAATACAGCAGCCCCAAGAGAATAAATCACGTCAACAGGCTAGGACAGTGAGGTAATACAGGCATCATCCAGGAGAAAGAGGTCAGCAGAAACATAGGCCTAGGGATGGGCTTAAAATCAGAGTCTGAAGCTGTGGTGTTGCACGCCTTTAATCCCAGCATTCGGGAGACAGAGTCTGGCAGATCTCTGTGAGTTCAAAGTCAGCTTGGTCTATAGAGCTAGTTCTAGGACAGCCAGCTGCTAAGAGAAACCCCGTCTCAAAACAACAACAACAGCAAAGAATAAACAAACAAGCAAAAGCTCTCAGAGTCTGGTGGCTGAGCTATAACAAGAAAAGAGGTGAACCAGGACCTAGAAGATTAGAGAGAAAGGTTTTCAGAGATAGAGACAACCGGTGGAAGAATAAGAGTTGGGAAAGAAGGCCAAAGCAGGCCATACAGAACCATGTACATCATTGCAGGACCAAGAGGATTAGAGAGCAAGGTTTTCAAAGGAGACAGAGACAGGCGTAGGCCCCCGAGATGTGTCATTGAGAGGTGGTGGAAAATCAGAGGTGGGGCCTGCACAAAGTTCCTGATGTGCTCAGATGATTAAAGACATCCCGAGAGGATAGAGAAGGACCCTGGTCTCGTCATTATCCCTTTTCCCTTTCTGGCCATGAAGGACATGGCATTCCTCTACTCAGTCTTGCAGTGAATGACTGTCTCACCACAAACCCCACAGCAATGGATCCAACCAGTCATGTACTGGAAAGATTGAAATCACCAAAACTGTAAGCCAAAACCGGCCTTTGGTCTTTGTCAATTCACTACAACGCGGGCAGTTTGTTACAGTAACAAAATGCATTCTGCTTAATAACCGTGATTAAACCAGCTTAGTAATTATGGTTTAAATGCTGTGGCTCTTTTTTTAATTGGGAAGTGCCACTGTTCTTCATAACTGTGCAGATATGCCTGAGAGAGTGGGGACATTCTATCATTCTCTTTTTGCGTTATGTTCTTTGCTGTATTCAGAAGGCTAAAACCAGGCAGACTCCTTATGAAGTTCTTATGATGCATATCTTCTGTGTTTTGTTTCGATTACTATAGCTTAACACAGTAATTAAGACCATAAACCTTAGAGTCCAACTTCCTACCATTGTATCCTAAGATGGTTCACTACTTAGTCATGTGACTTGTAGTCTATACAAAGGGTGCGACACCAAATTCATAATGAAGTCCAGTCTAGACAAATACACCATATAAACACTAGCATTACCCCGACACACACACATTCCTCACCATATCAGAATACCTACCCAGGAATTCTGACGGTCCCATTGATTTTTCTCCTTTTCTCTAGATTTTTGGGATCCTGCTGGCCCAAACTCAGTTCTCATTTTTTTTTTGTATTTCCAGTATTGTGATCAGAACAAGACACAGGGAAATAAGAACCATAGATATAAAATTTATTGAGTGGATAGATGATTTATTGAATTTTCCTAACAACCCCAGAAAGTAGCCCTTGTTTCCTCATTGTATGTGTCAGGAAAAGAGCTCAGGAGGATGCAGAAGCACAGTTAGCAGTCACACTCGGTGATGCTAAAACCACCCCCAAACAGCATTAAATCTACCTCTGCCTAAGAAAAAGTGTATTAATTTTTAAAAATTGTATATAGAAGACTCCCTCTGCTGCCACACTATCCTGACCAGGATTAAATTTTACCATAAAATTTAGCATTTCTGCATATACAAAGAACACTGAGAATCTGTGTGAGGTCAGAGACCACACACAGAGTAATAGAGCACAATACTAATAAAGAAATCAAGTGAATGCAGACGTTTATGACACCTTAAACTATAAATCACTTTTAATTCTACCATCACAAAATGTCTGCTACACTCAATTCTATATCTATGGAGCAATTCAGTTGAAACTGAAAACAGACCAAACCCAACACATAGCAGTGAGAATATGGTCTCAAACCACTGATGATAGGGCTATATTTGTGTAAACGGAACAGCTAGAGGCAGGACCCATCTTAGCTCTGTGTCATCCAGGGAAACTTACGCTGTGAACATTTCATAAATGCAGTTGGATGATCATCACAAAAGACATTGTCACAGGCAAGAGCCTAGGACGGTTCAGGGGGAAGGAAGACGTGGATGGTCACAGGTGATGCCGATAAGGCTCCCTCAGCTCACCCCGTGTCCCGAAGTGTAACATGTGACATGTTTGCCGCATACTGTAAGATACAAGTTACACTACAGCCAACAGCGAGACCACTGAACTTTCAATTTTACTATGTTTAATGCTGGCAGCATTGCTGTGAAAAATACATTATTGTTTCCAACGTATGTATGAAGTCATATCTCAGAGGTCACAGTAGCAGGATGGTGGCTCCTGTATTGCATGAAGCTCAGAACCTCACTTCAGGAATACCACTCCCAAAGAAAGCTCAAAATGTCCTAGCTGTGTGAACAGGCTGACCTGGACTTCACTGTGACATTTCACTCTGCCTCTGTCCCTCCTCCCTGCTTTTCTCTCTTTAATCACCCCTCCCTGGAAGGAAGCTTTTTCAATATGCCAAAGATAGTGTCTCACTTTCCATAACCAGAAAAAGAAACAAACTGAATTGGAGTAAGTGAAGCCCCTTAAATGCATGCCTATTAGACACACGCTTTTTAAAATGAGGTATTGATGTTATGCTAATATGTTGTTTCTCATAATGGCTTGATGATGCTACTGATTCAAGTTGCCTTCCTGTTGAGGACGTCGCCTATCAATCAACTGAAGGGCCACCATTTTTCAGTCCTGTCACTTTTGTGAAGAAGAATGAAATGTTTAATATCAAAAGTTTATTCCAGGGAGAGAGAGAACAGGCAATCACAAAGCCGGGATCTGAATCCCAGTCTCTAGCTTGAACAACTCTCGTATTAACACAGGCAAATGCAGCTTTAAGGAAGAAGGGGTTTCCTTTACTTTCTATTTCCAAGTCAGAGCCCGGCCCCGAGGGGAGCCAGGACAGGAACTCAGAGCAGAAACCGGAGAGAAATGCTGCTTCCTGGTCCCCTCCCAGACCCGTGCTCAGCTAAGTTCTTCTACTGTCCGGAATCACGTGTCTATGAAACCATGCTGCCCACAGTGAGCTACTCTCTCCTGTTAGCTATCAACTAATAACCAGGTAATCCCCACGGACATGCCCACAGGTAAAACTGAGCCACAAATCAGTTAATTGATGCCCCCGTTTCAGATAACTCAAATTCACGGTTCAAGTCAACTAGGGTAAACAATTAGGGAGTGATTTCTTTACAAAACGTTTTTATTTATGTGTATATGTATGTCCCTGCTTGCCTGTGTATTTATCACATGTGTGCAGGTGCCCATGGAGGCCAAAAGAGGGCATCAGATACTCTGGAACTGGAGTCATAGGCAGTTGTAAGCCTGCCAGTGTGGGACATGGGCACCAAACCTATCTCTCCAGTCTCTGAAGTGATTATAATGGCAACTGTTTTTTCCCAAGGTGTTGCCACTAATAAGAAGAAACCTCACTGTATAAAACAGCTGGCCTCACTGGTCTCATCATAAAAATCAAGGTTTGGATTAACTAGATGATAACATTTAACTTACATTCTGAATAGTCCAAGTCACAAAATCCAGAATTGTAGTATCACCAGGTTCATAATAGACTCAAGATAAACGTAGTTCACCGAATAGAAGGGAGCCTTGAGTTTTCGTGTATTACATTCTGTAGAGTTTTTCTTGTTCTCCAGAGTAAGGTTAAATTAGAGTGGACAGGTGGATTGAAGTGAAATGATGGCGAAAAATACAAAATAATCCCACAGTAGTTCAGAATTACATATAATAACGGGTTATTTATTTAGGGGAGACTCACAGATCACCGTCCTAGATCACAGTCCTCTGCATGAACAGGGAACAGGAACAGAGTCTAGCAGATGGAAGCAAGATCTGTGTGGGGAGGCTATGAGTGAAGGGAGACAGAGAATGATAGCGAGTCACCCTTTCCTCCCCTGCTCATTCTCTTTCTAGGCCTCCGAAAAACAAACTGGCCGGAAGCCAGGGTATACAGAAAACTATTGCTGTAATTGCCAAAGACCCACCCATAATTGGAACTTAGATTGGGATAGACGGGAGTAGAAAGTGAATCTTCGGCTGTTAACACAAAATATCCAGCATATATCTTATTTTTTTCGAGACAGGGTTTCTCTGTGGTTTTGGAGCCTCTCCTGGAACTAGCTCTTGTAGACCAGGCTGGTCTCGAACTCACAGAGATCCGCCTGCCTCTGCCTCCCAAGATTAAAGGCGTGCGCCACCACCGCCTGGCTCCAGCATATATTTTAATGCAGGCCACAAAAATAGCACTGGTTCCTCCCAACCCCCAGAACAGGCAATAGGGAGGAGTATAAGAAATATAAGCTACAGGGGAGTTTCCAATCCTAAAACTGCTGTGGGAAACTCATTTCTACCTACTGTCCCCTCATCAGAACGTTCCCAAGGGCATCCACTTCCATGAGCAATCCTGCTCTTTGAGGACCCTGGGATATAGGGGCCTATCTAGAAACTCAGTATCTCCTTGGAGCAAATGACCTGTGAGCAGCTACCCAATTGTAATTCACAGAGCCCCAAGGTCCTCCCTTCCACTGGACCTTCGTCCCAAGTGCTAGATCTCCCAGCTCCCCAAACACGGTTAGCTCTGTCCATCCCCCAGCGCATTTGAGTTGTAACTGGTTTGGACAGCAGCCTGTGTGCATTGTGCCTTGAAATGCTTCATGTCAGTTAATTTGATTAATCTCGGAGAAAACTCAATTAGGCTTGTCAGCTTTTTGCATAGGACATTTAATATCTATTAAAATGGTGTCACCTCCATCGGCCCAAGGCATTGTTTTCAGCTTCTCCCAGAAATCAACTCTGGAAACGAGTGGTATGAGAAACGTAACCCCATCATTTTCCACGTTCAACACACATTCTTAAAAATGTGTATGCTAATTTGTTCCCTACTCTCGCTTTCCCCAAGAACCGTACTTGAAAGCAGAATAGACAAGGCTAAAGGTTAATTGGCCAAACAGTATAAAAAGGAGAACCAGAAGAGAAAAATCTTCATAGGTAGGGGGAATAATTAATTTAGTGGGCTGACGCTGGTTCTTGCTTCAAAACAACTACACCATTTTCTTACGACAATAAAGATATGGGGACTGGGGAGGTGGTGCCGTTGGCGAGGTGCCTACTGTACAAGCACGAGGACCTGAGTTTGGATCCCCAGAGCACCCAGAAGAAGCTGGGTGCTGAGCGTAGAGAGTGAGCGAGCATCAGGCACAGAAAGTCTAGCACAATTCGTGAGCTTCAGGTTCAGCGAGAGACCCTGCCCCGAAATAACAAGGGAGGGCAGTCAAGGAAACACACTGGCAATCGTCTCCTGGTCTCCACGTGGATGCTCATACTCACTTGCATGCAGATATGCACACATTCAAATTAGCAAGTACACAAAGCACACATGCATGCACATACACACACTGCGCAAGACACAACACACACAAAACAACACACATAAAAAATGGATATGAATGAATAACACCTACCCATTGTGCTTATGATTTTACAGTTTTAATTATTGACACAAAGTATGAAGCTACTTACTAGTGGTTCCTTATCCTGCTGTCAATCTGAAAGCTGTGAGTTAAATTACTGTGAGGTATGCAGCAAAGTCAGACTGTGAACGCACACTTTGAAATCAGAATAAGTTTAAACATGTATTCATTGACTATTTATTTTGCTGTCTTAACTCTCGTGCCTTCTCCCCAGTGTGCATGGCCTCTGCTGGAAATTTAAGCTGTATATCAGCTTCCTTTGAAACTCTTTCTATTAGAATACATTCGGATCTTGATAACTGTCGGCAATGAGAGGGTGGTCTCTCCGTCTTGACTCGTAAGCATTGGAAATTTTAGGGAAGTAGTATGCCTACCAGCAAGACAGCTCAGTGAGGAAAACTGCTTTAGACCAGGCCTTGCAACCTCAGTTCTAGTTGTAGAATTCACACGGTAGAAGGAATGAATTGACTCCCACAATCTGTCCTCTGACCTCCAAATGCCTGCTGTACTACACACAAGCTTCCCCAAACTACCACACAAATAAATAAATATAAAAGTAATATACTAGAGTATTCTCAAATATCCTATACAATCACATACTTCAACACGTTTCTTGTTATCAATGTGTGTGTGTATGTGTGTGTAGGCTGTGTTCTGACTGCATGTGCTGAAGTCAGAGATAATCCTAACCTGCCGACTCACCCTTGTGGCCCAGCTTCTAGCCATTTCATTTCCAAGGCTCTTCTCTGAATGCGTTCCTATTTCATTTTTGCCAGGCACATGTCTGCCTAATACTCACTTGAAGTCTCAGAACATTCGCAAAGCCTCTTCTACAGCGAATGATCACACCGTTTTCTGTAGTTTATGTACCTCTATGATAGCTGCAGCCTCGCTGAGCTGTATCTTTTCCATCAAAACAGTGCACGAATCATGTCTCGGACAGCTCTGACAAGCCACAGTGCTGGTCCCCGGTTCAGCTCAGAGGATGCTCTGTGATAGGGATGGACCAAGCATCCTGAGCACATTTATGTCATCGGTCACTTTGTTGCCTTTCCGATGCACAGCCAATCCCTATGAAAGAAGGATCGATGTAACATATACACATTTAGTAGCTCAGTGTGCTTCAGCCACCTTTGGCAGTACATTACAGAAAGCGATAAAAACAAAATCAACATCATCCTAACTTTACTAGCATCTGCAAGAGACCAAAAGTGCCATTCAGTTCAAACTACTTCCTTTCCCACTATATGACACTGACAGTTGCCCCAAACTTTCTTTACTTTATACCCCTATTTCCCCAAAGATGCTGTCCACATGGAATCTTCTCTTCTCCTCTCTCCCTTCAGATGTAAACAGTTGCTTGTCTGTCTTCCACGCCTTTTCTTCCAACAATGCCATATTTCTATGGTTGGCCTTCCACGGCTGGGTCTGAGACTTCGAACAAAGAAACAGTTCTCCCTGTCCCATTTCCTCACTAACAGTTATCTGAGAGTTCGGTTTTGCGAGTTTATTGTTTTTTAATTAAAAAAAAAGTTAAAAGTCAGAATGGGATAAAATTTGTGTCTAACTCTTTTAACTGAACCCAGATAAGGCAAAACTATGATTGTCCCCAGGATGGTTGACGGAGCTGCAGCAGTCCCCAGCCTCTACCGACACCACTTAGCAGGAGTAGCAGGAGAGTTTTTGCATGCTGTGCCCCATTTGCTGGAGTACATCTGTGAGCCCCTTGCGGAAATGTCTGACCTTGTTTCAAGAGAATATCCAAAAGCCTTCTTCGGGGAGCATTTGCAAAGCAAAGCTCCTATTTATAAAACCTGATCCCTGCTGCAAACAAAACCCTCAAAGGAAAACGCAGGCAGAACTAGTTTGTGTCAAGACTGGCTTCAAATCCTTTCCACTCTACTTCTTAATTCCTTACCTGAGACAGGCATCAAGCGTTCACTTCCGAAAGCAGCTCTTGTTGTTTTTGAAAAGATGGAGTTACTCGCTCCTTCCTTGAAGACTGCTTTTTCTCAAGGGGGGAGTTTGGACAGAGCATTGACGGAAGTGCCTGGTACAGCAAGTGAGTAAACACCTTCATGTCACAGTGAGGTGACTTATTTCCAGTAACCAACGTGCTTCTTACCTGCAGTATGACTTCAGAGAAAGTGACAGCCTCTCTGAGACTCGCTTTTCTTATCTGTTGAATGCATATTATAGAGGAATGGGTTTCACAGGGCTGCTTGAGGGTACAGAGAAGACAAGTGTAAATGCATAAACCTAATGCCTATATAGACTGATGGCTGTAATATTTTGTTTATGATCTAACAAATAAAGCCAGCCATACAGGCCAGGCAGTGGAGGCACACACCTTTAATCCCAGCAGCCACACTAGTCAGTCATAGAGGCTGGGCAGTGGTGGTACATGCCTTTAATCCCAGCACTAGAGAGGAAGATAAGGGGATGAGACAGGAACTCCCTCTTTCAATCTGAAGATTTCATAGGGGTGAGAGCTCTCTAGTGGCTTGACTGTTTTACTTCTCTGATCTTTCAGCTTGAACAACCCCAATATCTGTGTTTGGGTTTTTATTATTTGTGCTACAGATGGTTAAACATGAGCGTTTGTGCATTTGTGTATGTGTTTGTTAAGCCATTTGTGTGTCTGCCCTTCCATACAAAACTGGAACTCTTGAAAAGGAAGAAGAAAGAATACAAAGGAAGGGCTGAGCGAGGGACTGGGCAGTAGTAGCCAATCTTCTTTTTGGCAGTGATTAGCCCAACAATGGCTCAGTGTTAGAGTATGACACTGTGAAAGTATTCAAGAAGAGAATGGTGAATCCGCCTGTATCTGTCTAGTTAAATAACATAAGAACATCTGTAACTGTCCAGCACACACAACAGATGCTCGGGAAAACCCATAGACACATGATAAGTGCATCTATGGTGGCTAGCATGACACTGAGTATATGCTGTCTTCAATGAAAGTTTGCTAAGTCTAAAAATATTAATTAGTAACATACACCAAATCTTTACCATGGAATAGTCAATCTTTTAAATGATACATGTAATCTCCTCTAATTTTCATGTTCATACTGTAAAGTAAGAAGTTTTATTTCCCATATTGAACCTCACCAGGCACTTTGATGTAGCATATATATATCAGAGATCTCTCAACCACTGACTCCCATCTTCCCATTCTTGGCAGGCCTGGCAACCACCCTTCTGATCTCTGTTTTGGGAAATAACTTTTCCAGCTTTAACAAAGATGTGTGAGGATCCAGTGGTCATTGTCTCCATTTGCCTCCAGATTCGCCTAGACTGCAATGGCAGGACTTTCTTCTTTTTTAAAGCTATGCAGCATTCCCTTGTCTGCACACCCGGCGTCTTTCTCTGCTGCCCGCCAGAACCAGTGGACATGTAGGATGTTTCCGTACCTCAGCTACTGTCTATAACGCTCTGAGAATTGTAAGTGGTAGCATGGAGCTACCACTCTAAGAAGCCTGTTTCAATTCACATTCGCGCGTACCCAGAAGTGAGATTAGCAGAACACGCTTGCTCCAGGCTTACATTGTTTTGAGGAACCATCATACTATTTTCTTTAGTAAATGAACCAACTGACCTTCCAAACACATTGTCAACATTTCTGTTTATTTTACAATCTTGCTAACACTTGATATCTTGTTTCAATGCCAGCTATTTTACCTCTTTTTAGTTTTGCCTTTTTCTTCTTCACAGATTATTACTGACATGAAGCATTTCTTCATATACTTTTTGGTCATTTGCCTGTCTTTGCTTGTTAAGTAAGAAATATGCATTTAAGTCTCTTAACCATTCAGATTAATTTATTCATTTAATATTATTCTGCTATTTAGTTGATGAATTCCTTGTACATTTGAAATTTTAAAGCATCGATAAAGGAAATGAAAGCAGACAAATAAGTGGAACAAGGCCTACATTTATGCACTGAAATAAGTGTAACTGTCCAAGTGACAGCTCTGACTCAAAGCCATCTAGATAGAGTCAGTGCCCTGAAGAGCAGAATCGTCACTAGGATGCTTTTTCTCAGAAGTGGAAAAGCAGTCCTTCACTTCATGTTGGCACAAACATGGCTGGAATTAACCAGTGCACAGGAAGACCAAAGAGGAGTCATCTTTGAGCCATACCGCTCGATTTCAAAACAGACCCCAAAGGTATCAGATCAGAGCAATAGGTACCGGCATAAGGATAGGCACAGACATGCTAACATGCAAAGCGCATAGACTGATGTCTTTTCAAAAAGGCTGTCTCTAATACATGACGGAGAAAGCATAGTCTGGGGTTGGGGAAGGACACAGTAAGCAAAGTGCTAGAAATAAAAGCAAAAATAAACGGGCAGTGGTGGCGCACACCTTTAATCCCAGCACTCGGGAGGCAGAGGCAGGCGGATCTCTGTGAGTTTGAGGCCAGCCTGGTCTACAAGAGCTAGTTCCAGGAGGGGCTCCAAAACTACAGAGAAACCCTGTCTCTAAATAAATAAATAGTTTGCAACAAATTAAAAGGCTTCAGGTATAGTAAAGGAAAGACTCAACAAAATCAAGAGGCAATCTACAAAATGGTAACCAAACCTTGGTTCACTATGCATGGAATAAAGGTGCCACCTGTGAAGACATTTCTGGATCTCTGTCTCCATTCATTCCTACAGCACACTCCCTTTAACTGAAGCAGCCCGTTGCTTTCTGCCTTATCATCTCTAAAAGTTAGCATGGCACTCCCAGACTTTGTCTTAATGAATATTTATGGTATAATTTACACCAATGTGAGGCTCCTTTTGGCATTTTTAAGACTGGGAATTTTGCGTATGAAGGAGAGTCTTAACGTCAGGTTTCCCAGGTTGCCATTAAGAAATCATGCTATAAAGTTAGTGGAGCGGCACTCCAGGGCCTGATTCCCACAGCGTAGAAAGCCCTTCGACAGACTGTTGCTTCTGTCTTTAAGTTTCACATTTTGTTCCAAGGAAGAGCTGGTCCGATTTTTCTTTAGTGTTGACTTTACGACATGTTCGCATCACATGAAGTCCCTTTTCTCACATCGCCTAGAGGAAGAGTTCACCGTGCTCAAGCTGGAGGAGTTCTGCAATACTCGCCCTCACCCTTGTCTCTCCTTAGGAGAGCCAAGGATAAGAATGTGGACTCTTTCTTAACCCAGAGTCGTTTTCAAGGGTGGTTGCCATACCCCAGGGATGGCCAGTGATGTTGGGGTGTCTGGGGTCATTTTAGAATGTGAGCAACGATAGAGAACCTACTGACATGACTTTATAAAGTCCAGTAATGGTACCAAAAGCATACATTGCACACAGAGACTGTAACAACACACTTTCCCATTCTAAATCCTAACTATAGAGAAACTGAAAAGTTCTGGTGTGAAGGGAAAGGGCTTTACCCACAATGCTATTCCCAAGGATATGTGTCAACTATCCCTGTGCAAAGTCAGTCTCTCGACTTCTACCAATTTATCCCGGCTTTCGGGAACCCCAGATCAGTGTTGACTGCTTTGGGGTGTATAGAAACCTAAATTGAAATGTATGTAGCATGATATTTTATAAATGTGACCTTGAATAAGATACTTACTCTTTCTCGATTCTATTTTCTTATGAGCAAAATTATTTAAAACATTTTAAAAATTAACCACAGTCCCTACTTTGGAGGTCCGGTGTGCCCTTTGTGAAACAGCATATTTAGAGTCCGAAAAGTATTTGATCATGGCTGTCATTAGAAGCACTACCACCTCTGCTTTGTCATAATTATGGGAGCTGGCACCGTCGCCATGGACCCTTACTATAATTGAAATATTCTTTTGTGACTCTTAGTATTTGTATCTTTTATTCATCTAGTTATGTACAAAGTTTCTGCATCATGCCCAATTCATTGAATCCCATTTTTTTATTGATTTTATTGAGCTATACATTTTTCTCTGCTCCCCTCCCTGCCTCTCCCCTCCTCTTCAGCCCTCTTCCAAGGTCCCTATGCTCCCAATTTACACAGAAGATCTTTTCTTTTTCTACTTCCCATGTAGATTAGATCCATGTATGTCTCTCTTAGAGTCCTCATTGTTGCCTAGGTTCTCTGGGATTGAGAATTGTAGGCTGGTTTTCTTTGCTTTATGTTTTAAAACCACTTATGAGTGAGTACACATGATAATTGTCTTTCTGGGTCTGGGTTACCTCACTCAATATGATGTTTTCTAGCTTCATCCATTTGCCTGCAAATTTCAAGATGTCATTATTTTTTTCTGCGGTGTAGTACTCCATTGTATAAATGTACCACATTTTCCTTATCTGTTCTTTGGTCGAGGGGCATTTAAGTTGTTTCCAGGTTCTGGCTATGACAAACAACACTGCTATGAACATATTCATTCCATCCATGAAGTTCCCAAGATAGTCACAGATGCTCCCCAGCGTTTCTCCATAACCTTTCCTAACAAGAGGATAGCATACCAGTGGGCCCGCCCCAGTGACTCACATGTCCTCTCGTAGGAGTGGAGAAAGGGAAGTGTAAGGACTGACTCACGTTTAAACTTTTATGAGTTGGACTTCATTTACAAGGCCTCCAAAAATCCTGTCCACTTTCTCACTGACCTCAACCATCAACTCCTTCAACAAGCGGTTGATAGTCATGTCATTAGCAGCTGCACTGATGGTTTAATTAAAATCTGAGCACGCCATCCGATTTAAGCCACCTGTTATGTTGTATTCCACTCATATTTTAAAGGCACAGAATGTTCCCTTGTTTGTTTTTGGTTGTTGGCTAGGTTTTCTGTGGTTGAAATGCAAGCCACAGAAAAGTTATTATGGTTGAGTTCAGGCAATATCCACTAAACTAGCTTCAAGGGGTGTGTGTGTGTGTGTGTGTGTGTGTGTGTGTGTGTGTGTGAGAGAGAGAGAGAGAGAGAGAGAGAGAGAGAGAGAGAGAGAGAGAGAGACTTTCACAAACATAAGATGATTCTAGAAAAGGATTCCAAACTGCAGTAATGCCTACAAAGTCTTTAGCTGAAGTGTTTTCTGTCTATAGTTTATGGTGAAGTCATCTTTCTATTTAATGTATTTTTGTGTCCCTTTTAACTAGCATGTATTAAGATCAATGACTTTAGTATTTAGTCTTTAGTTTTTCTGTTACATACAAAGATCATTGAACTTACACGGGAGGGGTGGATCATTTTCACATATGAAGGTATATGTGGCCACTATCTATTGACCTTGGTGATAATGATGTGTAAATAGTATCAAAAATTAAAATTTCACACTGCCACAGGATGCAGCAATATTTGCTAAGAAACCATTTGGAAGTGACGAGGAGGTTTGACTGGTTGCAGCTGTGCCTCCCTGCGCCTGTACTTCACTGGTAAGTGCATATGGAAGCCCAACAGCCTCCGCATGTTTCCGTCTCTCATGGTCTGCTGTGAACACTGGAGACAGGATCTGACTTTGGGACATCAGAAGGTACCCAAGGCCCACTACGTTATCTGGATTACAAAAGACATTCTGTTATTGAACAAAAGATTAGTTTCTGAGCTTCTGTTAGAATTCATGTCTCTATGAACTCTTGAACTTATTGCTGGACTTGTAATTATTCCTACCTCTGATAGGAATTGCCTGAGGTTAATTTCCTTATGTGTATAATGGCCGAATCCTCTTGCAACTCTGTGAAGGGCCACCCACCGCAGCTTCAGGTCAGTTAGCGGGATGGCTGGGGCCCTGTCTGCCACTCCACGCAGCCTCTCCGTTCTCCCTTTGGTGTTTCCTTTCTTTGCTTCTCACAAGTATTGATCCCAAGGGTATTCCATCAAGTAAACCCTGCCAGCTGACTCCTCAGAGTTTCCATCCTAGGGGCTCCACGGACAAGAGGACAAGAGCCAGCTCAACAATGCAAATGAACGTGCATTGATTCCCTCTTGTGTGAGACACTTTCAACTCCCTGTCTTGACTTTCCGGCAACCCCCTGTGGTGTTAGATACGACTGTTTTCATTTCACAAAGGCGAAATCTGTGCAGATAAACATTATTGACT
Organism: Microtus pennsylvanicus; assembly: GCF_037038515.1. Classification (NCBI taxonomy): domain Eukaryota; kingdom Metazoa; phylum Chordata; class Mammalia; order Rodentia; family Cricetidae; genus Microtus; species Microtus pennsylvanicus. Next base: position 38,751,322 of record NC_134596.1, read on the forward strand.
TTGTCAAAGGTCACAGATTTGAAAGAGGTTGTATCTTAGATTATAACATACAAAGCATAAAACACCAAGTCCTTGAACTGTTGATGTCAAATGTGTTGAAAGGTGTCTTTTCCTCTAATAGAACAATAACAGACACCAGGAAATCACTCAATACATTTCGTATCCTTAGGGTAATGTATAACTTGAGTCCAGATGAGTAAACTCGCTCGAACAGAGTCGTGTAAAGCTACTTACAAGTGTGCATGACTAAACAGAATCTTGGAGCCTTTTTACCAGGAGAAAATGCCTGCTTTGCTGAGTTCAGAGGTTGCTTCACACAGAATGCTGACAAAGAGATTTGCTCAGTCATTCAACAAACGATTGTTTCTGACTATGAACATGTCCAATCTGTCAGTTAAAATTATCAGCAGCAGGCATGAAATATGCAATGAGATGAATAAGGCACTCTACCTCACTGGGGCTTAAAGTCTGGTGATTGTTATAATTATTAAATTGTGAATGATAATGCCTATGATACATGCTCTCAAAGACAAGAAAAAGAAAGACTATATGGTGTGAGAGAATCATGAAGGTGGCAGGAGGCTCCTCTGTGGGGCTGGTCAAGCATGGCCTCTCCTGTCAGAGTGCATTTGAGAGAAGTCTTGAAGAGTAGGAGCTAGCTTCCTGTGAGTCTGGAGAGAATGTTGCAGGCATGGCCTCCAGGAAGGACATACAGCCTTAGAAGAGGAAGAAGTGGGGCAGGACTACAGGAAATGCACACACCCGAGACGAGGAAGGGGTGGGACACGACTATAAAAAAATGAACACACTTGAGGAGAAGAGGAAGGGGTGAGAATGACAACAGGAAATGCACACACTGAGAAGAGGAAGGGGTGGGACATGGCTGGTACAGAGCTTCCTTCCTTCCTGTCCTCTGAACACACTTCTTTAGGGCTCTCTCATTTCACTACTTTGTACAACCTTTACATGATCATGAGACCCCCATCATCACGGAGACCCACATTGCCACATTCAAGTGTCTACTTAAAATAAAGACTAGCCTTGGTTTGATGTCATGTTTCTAAAAGTGATGTATTATACATTCCCTCCAAAACCATTTTCTGTGCTGGTATTCCTTATCTGAAAACCTGCTGCTCCCACACATCCAGTGTGGAATTGGTCTCATCTTTCCCTTTCCCACATCCAAACCACTAACAACTTATGTTTGTACTACCTTTGAAACATATTCCTAAATCAGTTTTTTTTTCCTTTCCATGTCTACTGCTTTCTATTAAAGACCCACTATTTCTAGTCTAAACTAGACTGAGTAATTCCTGATATTCTCACCAATCCACACATAACACATCACACGCAGGGACCAGACTGAACCCACGGCTTCCCTGGCCCAAATCCCCAAAGTTTATCTGTCTTTTTCACCAAAAACATAGCTTCCTCTCAGAGGCCTCTCCCAACACATCGAGCATCTATCTTGTTATTCAAAACACACAGCTTGCGTGTTGGACACCTGATCTTTGTCTCCATTTTCCTTGGCTGGTCATCCGTAAGGATCCTCCTTGCTCACACCTTCTTGCCGCTCAAGTCTGTGATCCAACATTACCGTTTCCACAATGCATGTTCCACACTCTAAACGATAGTACTCCAATAACCATTATTTTCTCTAGCTCATTCACCTGGAATGGTTATCCAGTCAATCACTGTTTATTGAGTATCTGTTTCTTCAGCTATCACGTGACCTTCTGTAGCAGGCACTTATTTGGCCACTGCTAGACGGTGACGTTTGTGTAAGAGTCCCTCAGTTATGTGCTAGATAAATCAATGGACACAGAGGAGGACGCTGTAGGGAGCTCTCAGCAGCGTGGGGAAGAGTGGACCCCAGCCAGCGGCAGGCAGAGGCGCATTATGCTGACGTGTGTGTAAATCATGTTGGGAAACTTGAATTTTATTCTAAAGGTCAGAAGAGAAGCCCTGGAAGAGTTTTATGTATCACAGTGCCAAGTTATAAATTATGTTTGGGGAAATATTAGCTACTTTGTAATAAAATAAAATAAATCAGCTACCTTATACAAGGAAGATGGAGGGGGATGAATCTAGAAGTAGAGAAAAGGTTAGGGCAATCTGAAAGGAATTCTGCTCTGAAATGAGGACAGAGTGGCCATGAAGGATAATGAGATTTGAATAGGCTCAGGACCTTTTACAGAGGCGATAGAATGTGATACTGGGCTGAGCTCGAGGAAGGAGAGGGGTTGTACTTTGAGGCGGATAATGAGAACCCAGCCACTTCCTATCTCTACTTTCCAGTTGTGTGTGATGAGTAGAGCTTCTTCTGCCATGTATTCCCACTCCAGTATGCTGCCTTTCGTTGGGAACAAGGCAACAGGGCCAGCTGATCATGAAATAAAAATCTCTAAAGCTCTGTGTCAAAAAATATCTTTCCTCTTTTTAAGTTTATTGTCTTGAAAATTTTAACTGTAACAGAATGACAGCTATCATGGAGATGAAAGTGGAATCTCTCTGTCTCAGCCTCTGTAAGAGTATCTGCCAACGACAGTTATTTAATGATATCACTAAGGACGTGAATTCTTCAGGTCCTGGGGATCTATATGGGATTGTGTGATGATGGTTGTAGCTGTGGTGGTAGTGGTCATGGGTGTGTGTGTGTGTGTGTGTGTGTGTGTGTGTGTGTGTGTGTATAGGAGGCAGGAGAGTTACAAATCAAAAATATCAAGGGATATTATCAGAACCAGAGAAATGAACAAGAAAGCAGACTGAATAAATATCCTAATATCGTGACTAACATTGCAATTAATATGGAGGGGGCATATATTTCCTCAGCCTACTGATTTCATTTTATTTTAATATACATATTTTATATTCTTATAAACAATATTTGCTTCATTTTTCTCTAAAGTTTATTATTAGTACAGAGGAACGATACTCATTTCTATAAGGATTTCATACACTGCAACTTTCCTGAAAGCATCAGTTATTTCTTGTATGAAGTATTGATAGTTTTCCAAATATTTAATCATGCTCTCTGTCAGCAGATATATTATACCCTTTGCTTCCCAGGGTGAATGCTTTTCCTTTTTCTTGCATAACAACACTGCTTGCTAACATATTAATGTGTGCATAAAGAGATGAATAAGCAGAATATGTTATGCAGATACAATACCTATCTTTTTAAATTAATTTTTTAATACAGGATATTCTGATTATGGTTGCCCTTCCCAGCTCCTTCCCGATCCACACCACCTCCCCATGTCCGTCCTGTTTCTGTATCCATTCTTTCTATTGGGGGATTACAACCTTTCATATTGAGAATTATCAAGGCAGTATTTGTTGACTACTATTATTTTGGCTGCATATGGGGAATGATTCTTGTATTTAAAGGAACAGGAAGAGAAAAAAATCATATTGCTTAGGACATTTATGAATATTAAGAAAATTCTTTGAATTAGGAAATGAAGTGCTTGCATAAAGTCTAGATGAGTCAGAACTTATGGTGTTCAATCAGTAGTGTAGACATTTCAGGTTATTGAGTATAACTTTTCTATTATGATCATAAGAATTATGCTGAAACTAATGTGGTTAGGCCAGTGTTGGTACAAGCATCAATAAATTAATTTGTGTCCAGCAAATAACATTGTTTATTGACTCCCAAGCATGAATTGGCTTTAGTGTTAGCTCAGGAGGTCATGTACTGTAGCATGAATTCTAGTTGGTCTTCATAATAATAATAAAATAGGTAGCCCTGAACTAAGAGACATCCTTCTGCCTCTGTCTCCTGAGTCCCAGGATTCAAGGTGTGTGCCACCACTCCCTGGCCTCTAGTGGCTTAGCCCTGTACTCTGATCTTCAGACAAACTTTATTTGCTAAGACATAAATAAAATATTACTACAGTGTACATCTAAGGCAATGATTATCCTCAATAATTTCTTGGGCTGCCCAATCTACACACAAAAGAAAACCAGCCTGTTGTTTTTACACTTAGACCTAAAAAAAACATTCAAAAATTGGATGTCTTCTGTTCAAATAATAATATCATTTGACTATAATTCTATACAACATAGAAATGCTGTGGATTATATTTTAGAAGGAGCTGTGTCTTCAGAGACCAGCAATAAATGCTAGATAGTTTGAGATGTAAAAGTTAAAGCAAAGGCCTGGCATATTTGGGGCATTGAATAAATGGGGATTGAGTTACCCTTGCTTCCCTTGTTCGACTGAATGCATAGTTTTCTCCTTTAAGTAGTGAAGGCAGATACCTTATTCAAAACTGAAAAGGAAAGAGCACACACGTGTGCGCACATGGACAATGAGACACAAGATAAGATTTAATCCGAACTGTTTTATTCAAGTGGCTAGCTTGGTCCTACCCCACTACAGAGGACGGCAAGAGACAGGGACAGATCTCCTTCAGACATGATTAACTGTCAGTCACTTTCCTGTTAGTGGCTGAAGGGCAAAGGAAGTGCAATAGTTTTGATCCCGCTGATTAAATCAAGAGTGTATAGGTTTGAAGGGCAAGGATGGAAGATTAAGTTAAATCACAGAAATCCAACCAGAGGAAATAACAATTAAGTTGATCAGACTGTCTCCCACAGGAGGAAGGAAACATTTTCAGAGTGTTACCTTGTCGCTGCTGTTAACAACCCAATTCCGTAAGTCCCATTTGATTCATTTGATTCATTCATCCAACAGATATTTATTAAGCGCCCACTGCATTGTAGAAGCTGCCCTGAGCTGTGAGGATACAGCCAGGAGCAGTCAGGCAATGTGTCTATCTTCATGAAGCCTATAATACCGTCCAGGGAACAGACATTAAATAAACACGTACATAAAGTGTCAGCAGTGATGAGTGTAAAGGAAACTAGACTCTCACGCAGCCGTCCCTCTCCATTATTGTGTTGCATGACATTGGCCAAGCAAGTTATTAAAGTCAGAAAGGATTAAAAGAGAGGAGAGCAGAATTAGACTCCACCTCTAAAGGGAGGGATTGCGGGAACGAAGACTCGTCTTCAGAGGTTATGAACCAAGGCTTGGTAAGAATTGACGACTGGTCTAAAGGAACCTGACTGCTGGGTACACAGTCACCTGGGAGGGCAGATACAAGTGTGAACTGACAAGTGAGTGTAAACTCACTCCCCATTTCTTGGACTTTCAGACTCTTCAGCAGAGATGTGGGGGGGAATTAACAGGACAGTGAGCATTAACGTGTCACTCAGGCTTGCATAGTACTTCAGCCGGGAGCAGAAGAACACACCTGAATCTGGGTACTTCGAATGCGCATGCAACAGGATCAGGAAAGCAGTGTGGGCTACATAGTGAGTTCCAGGCCCACACAGGCATCTTAATTTAAATCAACAGCAACAAAAACCTCACTTGTTTTTATATATTTGTTGATTTTTCTCTAGCATAGAAAGAGTTGTGGAATTTCATCTACACACTCATGACCCATGGCTCCAGGGACATTTATTTATGGAAATAGCATGCAAAGTATTCTTTAATCAAATATTCAGTTTCTTAATGTTCATTGTAAAACCCTGACCATTGTAAACAGAGGAAACAAAATGAAGTCACACAGCCTATATCTTGGAAGGAAATATGTTCAAGATACAGAATTCTTTCCAGACCATGGCCTTTTAAAAAGAGGGCTTCAAACCCAACATATGTATTGGGGGTGTGTTTCTTAGGAAGGAAGATGCTGTTTCTAGACAAAGGGTGTATAACTGAAGCATATATGAGGCATAGATACCAGGAGAGATAATTCCCTCATAAATGGTACCCAGCCTTGCCCTTAACTAAGACTCATGCTTGCAAAGACTCGACGAAGAGTGTAGCCAAAAATGCAGACTTATTGGCTATCCATTTCTAAGCCACTGAATACCAGTGTCAATAAAAGTGTTAGGATGTAATATAAGCCATCCTTTCAAAAGACTGCTCCCTGGCAAGAATTCTGTAGTGGAGATCCAAGCCATAGAACTCACATTATCCTGATTGTATAAGGGTGGCTTTTGTGGACGAGACAAGCAGTTCCAATACATGACAGCTGTCTGACCTTTCTCCTGCACGGCAGCCTGCAGCCTTGTCAGAGCTCATTTCTGATAGAAAAAAAAACCCTGACCACAACTGCAAAGACGATAAGGAGAGAAAAGTGACTACCAACCTTCTCTGTTTCTCTATGGAACCTGGATAGCCAAAGATGGCCATGAGACAGAATCTGAAGGCGAAATAACTAACTTTCTCTGTAGGACCTTCTAAAATTCATAGAGCCAAAGAGGGGCACATGGCCAAGCATTAACTTCTTCAGTTGAGTTGGTGTTCTAGGAGGATGATTTATGTTTAGAAGATGACTAATCTTAGAAGGGACCATTCCTCGAAAATAAGCTCCCAAATCTGAAAAAGCAGCAAATGACCTCTGTTGTATCAGACTTCCTGTAAGAAAGCAGCTATTAAAATGCAGCCCACTTGAAGAATGGACCATTGCCTCTGTTTTGTAGATGAGGAACCTGAACCTCTGAGAATTAGGGAATAACTCAGGGTTCTACTAGTCTGTCATGTGTATGTCAGTCTAGTGTGTCTGTCATGTGTGTGCGTGTTACACTTACACACACATACTAAAAGTGTTTAGCTAGACAGATACTATGGGCCTTTAATGCCCAAAGGCTTCTGTGTTGAAGGCTTACCCCACTACTTGGTGCTCTCAGGAACGAGAGGGATCTTTATGGCATATAAAAGTGGGAAGTCACTGGAGAGGTGTTCTCTCAACAGGACTGTGGGACAGCTCTTTCTTCTTTCTCTCTTCACTTGGCCATACTGAGATAGCTCTGTAAGGCATACCTGTATCGGCGTAAATAAATGCAATGCAGATATTAAAGAATATTTACCACTTTAATGATAAACTTACAGAACTGAAGTTCCAGCATAGTACAGGAGGTAAGAAGGAAAAAGGGCCCAGCTGCCTCCCCGCATGCCCATTTATTGCCAGGCATTCGCCCGAGGCAAACCCCGCCCCCTAAAGGGGCTGTCTTAACCCTACACATACCTAACATGGTGTACTGCCTCAGCAGAGCTTCAGAAGCAATGAATCCAGGCAGCCCTGAACTAACACTACCAACATGACCAGCCAAAATACATCTAATTTTATAACTGATTTATGTCTATATTTTTCGATAATGGAAGGCTAATCGGAGTATATAATGGGGGTTTTAGTTCCTCTTAGCCCAAAGCCCTTAGTTAACCACTTGTTCCTGGTATTCTAAGGGTGCTTTCACCTCCAGGCCTGAAGCTTTCAGAACTTCACTCTCGTTCAGTCATTTCCTTCCAACTCTGTGATTCTACCACTTGCATACGCTCTGATCATTGACAGCGCTACATCAAATTCTAAACTTCCTCCTTAGATTAATGCAGGAGAGCTCTGAGAATGTTTCTGAGAAAGCCGCTTCCAACCCTACATGATAACTTGCTAAGTTCTATTTTTCACCGTGCATTGAGCTAGACGGTGGGTGGCTGCCTCCTCTATCACCATCGCAGACACTTATTTTCAGACACATTGCCACGAGACTTTGATTGCACGGCATACGGCGAGTGTCGTATTGAATATGGTAGCACTAGGGCTTATAACAAGGAAAAATTATGCAAGTTGTTCAACTTTAGCTCTGTGGCGGGCAGTATGCTCTATCCTTCAGATGATCTGTGCTCCTCAGTCATCTGGCAATCTTGCAAAATAGCAACTTCTATTCAAACTTTAGCGATGACACTGACTTATGAAAAGGGAAGGCACACTGATAGGTCTTTGAAGGACAAGGGGTCACATGCATATAATACAATGCTAGATGTCAAATTCCATTAATGTCCCAAAGTCATCTCTTATCTTACACTTATATTATCTTTTGCAGGCCTACTATCTAGACTAACAATATAGCAAAAGTCTCTCTTTCTTTCACCCAATGCTCCCAGGAGTAAAGGCATCAGAACAAAATGATTTTTTGCTGATGTCAGGACCGTGCTTTGTTTATTGAGCACCTGTTATATGCTAATATGGGGATTAATGATGAGTAAGAATCCAGTGTCCCTGACTTCATAAAGCTTATGTACTTTATGGGAAACATTTATCAACCAGTTTTCAAAGAATATGACTGTAAAAGAGAATAAGTACCAAAAAGATGGGGTTCTGACTGTCCTGAGCATCCATGAAGTAGTTGAAGTGGAAGAAAACAAGAATCCAAACAGGGAATACTTCCTGAAGTGAATATGTGGTTATCCAATACCAAGAGGCCAGCCCTAAACATATAGACATAGAGCGAACATTGAGTGAAATCAGCAGGTTTTATTTGTAAATTTGTATTTAACAAAGCATAAAAAAATAGAACAGGAGGCCAAACAAAATAAAACAGCTTATGCACAGCTGGGAGAGGAAAATGATGGGTGAGGGTAGAGGAGAATTGGCGGGGAAGGAAATGGATTAGGTTTGGTCAAAGAACATTATATGCACATATGAAGTTCTCAAAAATAAACAAATACTAAAACAGAGTAAGATATTTTCCACTTAAGAAATATCACAAGCAACAGAAGAACCAAAGGAAGGCTAGAAGTCATCACAGAGAAGCAAGAAAAATCAAAAAGTTTTCCAAGATTTAAAAAGAGATGAACAGGTGGATTTAATGTAAGGTCTAAGAGAGCCAGGGGTAAGCCCAGCCCCCATCCAGAAACCTGGATAGTGTTCAACACACAGGAGGAATGTGAGCTGACTCATCTCCTTAAGCCATCATTTGGGGGCTGTGGACTGGGGACTGGCAGCAGAGAAGCAGGCCCAGTGAGATGCCATGTCAAAGGGTAGTGATGGATGTCCCTGTTGATGTGGTGAAGGAAGGGAGGAGAGGTTCCGTCCTGTTTGCTCCTGTATCGGCAGCAGCCGGTAGGATGGGCCCATGTTCAGCCGCTGATAAGTGACTACAGAAATTAAGATGTGCTTGCAGGTTTCAGTGGGGCCTGTCATATTTCATCTCCCATGTAATTAGGCTAAGCAATCCAATCAAACCAGATGTTGCGGTTATTACTATTATTACTATTATTGCCGTTGAGCACTTGTTAGAGGCTTATTTTACGTGAAGTACTGTGCCAAGCATGCTGCATATGCTGTTTGATTTAATCAGCTAAAAATATGATATTGAAGACACTGGAGTGGGGATTGCTCCCCACTTTAAAGACAGGGGAAAACACAGCTGAGACTTGTTACAAACAGAGATTGATTCAGTCAAATATCAATCAGTACATTAGCACATACTTCAATTAATATAAGAGGGAATTATACGAGAGGAAAAGCCTGTTAGGAGGCAGGAGAGGGTGGTATATAGTGTACTAACCTGTGAGTGGCAGAAAGAGATCGATTATTCCTGTAGATTTGAGTGGTGGGCATAGGGAGCAGAGAATGAGAGGGACATGCACAACCTGTCTTGCGAGGAATAGTGGCCCTTGATCCAGAGAATCCACCAATCATGGGCCTTTAAAAGAAAACAAAACCTTCTGATCTCACTTTCTCCCTTTTCTCCCTTTGATCATCTCTTGGGCTCCCCAGTAGCTGGACCCAGTGGAGACCAGAGGGTGCCAAAGCCCACGGATAGCATTTCCACAGGCTTCCTCCTAGAGCAGGGAGCTATGGGGTCAAAAGTGGAGAGCATGCGTGGAGAGGCACGCAGACAGAGGGCATCCACGTGTGTGGAAGGAGGTTGAAAGAATTACCCCGTGACCAGCACTGCCAGGGCGTGGCAGTACAACAACCGCCCCAGACTCCAATCCTAGAAGCTCATGGGTTTTGCACTGTGATAAATGTGATAAGCGCTCCTTTATGAGCTGAGGAGACAGCCATGGCAGGTCATGGGGGAAGAGTGGAAATGATGCAGAAGTACCACTGTTGTGACTCGGTGAAGACAGTTAGCTCTTGAGAATCTCAAACCTAACTCTAAGCCCAGACTGTCTCCACCCTGTGCTTCAGGCCCTCTTTCAAACCTTTACAAGTGATGTGCACTTCTGACCTCAGGGTCATCTGAGGGACTGGACGGCTAGACCAGAGCACGGCAGAGGATGTGGAAGCAGGCTAGGAGCTCGTCCATTCCTTAGAAATAAAGACTAAGCCAGTCTGCAAAGGCTTTCTTCTCCCTTTTGCTTGGAATCTCTAAAAGGTTCTAATTTTAATGTCTCTATTTCTATCCTATGAAGCCAGCTGAGCTCAACACCCTGATTACTTGATTCTTTGAGGCCCAGGGGTTTTCCATGATTAGGATTTTGCCATAACATTCCTGTAAATACTGCTTCTAAGGGTCAGTTCTCTTGACAATGTTTGTTCAGCTAATCACCAATCAGTAGTTCACATATGGATAAATTGTAGCAGATAATAAAATAAATCCACCGCGAGCACCCAATAATCCCTACCTCACCCACTCCACCCTCAACGCTATTCTCCCAACATACATGTGTGCATGCACACACACACACACACACATACACACGCACACACATACATACACACACACACAGTTTCTAACTCCACTGAAGGGCTGGACACATTGGGGAAAATGAAGTCTAGGCTCTGTCTGTTACTAGTTACCTTCCTTTAACCGAGACAGCTACCTTAGAGCCATCAGAACCTCTGAGTTCCCCATAGCAGACTTTCTTTTAGATATCTCCTTATTGACACCTGTCTGTCTGACTTTACACCACCGACACGCTTGGCTGTTGTCTGGATATCACACCAATAGGCCCCATCTCATTGCTGACACCTGTCTGTCTGACTGTACACCACTGGCTGGCTTGGCTGTTGTCTGAATGGTGCTTGGATTTGTCACCATTTAGCACATTTTTCTGGTCCCTGTTGTTGTTTTGCAACCTTACTGTGGCCTCATGATTTAAGCTTCATATTCCATTTCAGCACTGCCTCTCTCTAGCTCCTTCGGGCCTTGTGGTAAGGTAAGGCGTTCTGCTCAACACTCCTAGGACTCCTTCCTTCTCTTGTCCCTTCCACGTCTTAAAACTGCACATATGAAGCCGGGTGGTGGTGGCACACGCCTTTAATCCCAGCACTCGGGAGGCAGAGGCAGGCGGATCTCTGGGAGTTCGAGGCCAGCCTGGGCTACAAGAACTAGTTCCAGGACAGGCACCAAAAGCTACAGAGAAACCAGGTCTCGAAAAACGAAAAAAAAAAAAACTGCATGTATGAATTGGAGAGATGACTTAGGGGTTAAGAGGACCGCTGCGCTTCCAGAGGACCTGAGTTTGTTCCCAGCACCCATGATGTACTGCACACAGCTGCATGTGACTGCTGTCCCAAGGGAACCAATGCTTTCTGGCTGCTGCAGGCACCTGCACTTAAGTAGTATGTACATACGTGCACATGCCTGCACACACACACACACACACACACACATAAACAACACAAATAAAAAGCCATGAGTGTAGCTTTTCGATCATTCTCTGTTGCCATGCAGTAAACACCCATGTTCCTAATGCGGTGAGAACAGAGGCTGGAGCAGATCTCACCCAACCAGAGCGTCCGCTACTCACCTGGAGCTCGGTTCCTGTGCGTGTGGAGTCAAACTCCATTCCTGACTTAACAGCTGAAATAACCCGTCTGTAGCAGCACCAAACTAATGTTTATTAGTTTATTTCATTTGAACAAGGCGCTTGTTTGCTTTGAAAACCAGAAAGGCGAAATGCAGGTAAATCAAAAGGTCCAACTGCTGCTGTTTTACATTTTTCTCCCCTGTATCCTCTGCCTGCAAAGTCAAAAGTGCATTAAAAAGTAATATTGTGCTGAGCTCAGACATATGCAAACGTCTCTAGATATCTTGTCTCAATAAAATTTATAGAATGCATTCCCAAAGGTCTGACAACAAAACAGAATAAATCGCAGGGCTCATAAAAATATAATGCACCCCTCTTTATTTTTCTTACATAAACAGGAGGAGATGCAATGGGAAAGGGGTGTCTGGGCTGACAAGGTGGCCCTTTCTCATGGTAGTCTTTTGTCATTAACCCCAGCACAGAAGGAACTCACTCCGAAATACACATAAACACGGAGACATGGGAAAATGGAGGATGGACACATTGCAAGATTGCAAGTGGTGTGGATTTTCCAGGCACTCTCAAGCTCATTAAACTCCCTGGTAAATTCCTTATTCACCCTTCCAACCAAGTTTTATAGATGACTGACTGCCTGTCTGAAGCGATGTGGGGCACTCTGAATGTAGAAGCAAGCGAAGCAGCTGTTTCTGGGGATTCAGTCTTACCATAAAAAACATATGTCAAAGAACTAACCATGCAATAGAACCTCCTTGAATACTGTGTGCATGAATCAGATACTCCGATTTGGGTCACTGCTGAACTACTTGCTACTGAGATTCACAGAGAGAGGGGGCCTTGGCTTTCAGTTGTGTATCCGCTGTGACCCCACCAGGATGCAATGGACATTTCCAATGCCATGTAATTAGGCCTCAAAACAAAGTCAAAAGTCAAGTGTATCTGGGAAATGGAATAATATGGACAGGGTGAGAAAATGTGTGGGGAGAAACTGATCAGAATGCTCCACATACATGCATGACCCTGTCGATGACCAAGTAAATTAAATCATAATTCAAGGTTTCATGTATCGCTATCAGGGTATAGTAGGATAGACCCAATGGTGTGTGTGTTTGGATCACTCCCAATGTACCCAGCTTTCTCTGAAGCATTCTCTGGTGTGCACTTGCAAGCACCCTAGCGATTAGGTGCCGGTATTTTTCCATATGCCCACTTGAGGAACTCAAGTGCTAGAAGCTTGGGTGACTGGCTTGAAGTCACAGCCTCGGATTTGAACCTTGACAAGGTCATTATGGAAGGCGTATTATGAGCACTTGTTTTTGTACATGCTCCAAGCAACTTCCCAAGCTTGTAGGTGATACCTTCGTTCCTATTCCCTGCCCTAGCCAGGCTGTTGGCTGCACAGGGTGAGAGACAAGGTGTATAAGCGGACTTAGGTGTGGAGGACATTGCCATCCCCTACATTCTGTGTCACCGAGCACTGAGGGCTAGAGAAACCTCGGCCGTCCACTAACCTGCATCCTTCTCCTTAGCAGCCTGGCTCCCAGATGTAATTCACTCTGTGGCAGAGGTGTCACGTGACTTCATTGAGTTGGCAATTTCGTATCGTGTTCTATCAGGATCTCCCCGTATTAGGGCTGCCTTCCTCTGCAAGATCAGATTACTGCCTGTTTCTATCAAACTCGGCTCCATGTTTCCTGAAAGCACAGCGGTGTGCTGGTATAGTCCTGCACCCGCCAAACAGTTTGCTAACTGATGTAGCAGAAAGGTGGGAAGGCCCAGCCTCTATTTCCCACCGGTCAGATCCTGCTTATGGGACTGTGGATGTTTCTAAACTGGAAGAAAATATTAAAAGGCATAAATTTGTCAAAGTTTCTTGGCGATGAAGGGGAATTATCCCACACTGGAAATACTTTACCTCATTTTTCTATTCAACATTGAGAATTAATTGAAGGGCATACTAGCCGTGCCCACTTGGCACATACATGCAGAATCTACTGTGAACAGAAGTCCAGACACAAGCCTCATTCCACACAGCTGTTAGGACACAGAAGCAGAAGTCTATGGCACTGCAAGACCTGTGCTGTGCTCATAATAGCCAATTAACTTGATCTTAGCCTCGCTTCTTAACGCAAACTCCATAGGTGAAGGTATCAGGCAGGAGCAATCATCACGTTAAGAGACGTAGCTTGACCCGCTAACCAATGGACAGAATCTACAGAAAGAGGTGTTCCAATATTGCTCAACATATGAAAGCAAAGATGTATTCGAAGCTAACCTGTGCTTTTCCCCTTCCTAAATGCCTCACCCCAACAAAAGGATTGAGCAAAGAAACCTAATCCTCTCAATGTGCAGGGCTATCTGCTCATCCTCCTGTGGACATCTAAGAGTTCTGTGGGACCAAGAACATGAGGCATACTGGGAAAATCAAAACAAGCACCTCAAAGCTCTCACCGCATGCAATTCGGGCATTGGTGAAGTCTTTGATGACTTAGTGAATGACCTGCCATCAGAGTGGTGGGTATTCATTGTTAATTTCATGTATCGAGCAGATAAAGGAGGTGAAGAGGGAGTGAAACAGAGGTGAAATGGCTAAGCGTGGGTTTCCAACTCTCTGAAATAATTTTATAGAATCTTCCAAGTTCATATGGGAGGTGACGGAGACAAATTAATAATAGTATTTTCTATGTCTACCTGAGACTCTAATCTGCCTCAGAGGCTAGAAAGCCCATGTTTCTAGAAGCTCCTGGGAGGCCTAGCTGCAGTTCATGGACCTAAAACTACCAATATCATCAGGAACGAAACCATCAAATTGGAAGGCAATGGGATTCCCCCCACACAGGAATATTAGTTTTCATATTCTGTGTGATTCCCAGACTCCTGCAGGTATTTAGGTTTGAATTATATGACAGGTACAAAGTCTCAAGAGACTGTTCAGAGCTGTATTGACAGTCACATAGCTGTTAAGACATCTTGACATATTTTAGGTTTTAGGGCTTCCCACACTTATTGGAGAGAGTCAAATGTCCATACATATGACTTCTCTGGTCATAAACAGAACAGTGAGCATGTTCACCTACACAGACAGATACAGGCTGACAATGGCCAGGACAGAGTTCCACCGTAGACAAGGAGAAGGGTAAGAACTGGTGTGTTCATCATGTATCCAGCAGCATGTAGTGGCAGGACACACCCTTTGTCATCAGCTAGACCTGAACTCAAATGCCAGTTTCATGGGGCCGGAGGTTCCAAGTTTAAAAGTCCGAGTTTTACTGTCTTAAGAAGTCTATTTATAACACCTTTAATCCCAGCACTCTAGAAAGCAGAAGCAGGTGCCTTCTGTGAGTTTGAGGCCAGCATGGTAAACAGAGTGAGTTCCAGGACAGCCAGAATTAAACAGACAAACCCTATTTCAAAAAAAGAAGTCTGTTATGTCAAGTTTAGTTTTTAGCAAGCATAAGAAAAGAGAAAAATATAACATAATAAATATTAGAAAAAATCAAGAAATGGTATTGTACAGCTTTTTATATAAATCAGTTTATTAAAACTACTAGTAAATATTTTGGCTCTACTTTCAAAGAAAACCTACCAAACAAAATTCCATAGGCGTGTGACTACCTTGCCTGAGCTAGGGAGAGTGAAGACTCAGCTTACGGCTCAGGCAAAATCACCCCTGAACCACAGACATGAACCACAAATTGATGTAGCACAGAATTCTTGAAGCCCACCTCCAAAACCTCACTCAGTTCTTAGTGCCTTGTTACAGACAAGCTGTTCTTTGGAAACACACACAGAGATAAGCCCCCAACACACACATCAGAGGTGGCCATGAGAGGGAGAGAATGGTTTTCAGAGTTTCCCAGCACCCCATGACTCCTTCTCCCCATTGTTCAGGTTAGCAAGGTTATGGCGCAAATCATTCTGAGAAAGTATCAGGTGCCTCTGCCTGCCATGGAATCTGTAAGCTTCTCCCACTCGAAGACTGGATGGCAAATGGAATTAGTTTTCAACCAGAGATTTATATTCTTCATAGATCTTAATTGTATCCAATGCTTGGTCTGATAAAATGATTAGTTATTTCTTTATTAGGACCCCTTTGGGGACAGGGTGGTAAGGAAGTAGAGTTGCATAAGAGATGTACTTGTGTTGATGGAGGCTCAGTCCTCTGTCTGAAAACATCCTAGGCCAATTGAGTGCATCCTTGACTTTGTGTAAGTTCTGGGACTTTATTATGTCTCAAAATCTTCAGCCCATCTATTGGAGTAGGGATGTCAGTCAGTTCCCCTTACCACTGGGTAAGGCTAATAATGTCTCTGGCTCAGTTTTTCCAAACATGTATTTCTTCACTGGTAAAGTGGGACCATGATAGTCATTAAGAGGATGTTGTTGACAGTGGTGTTGATTCGCAATGTAATTCAAATCTGTATCAGACATGAAATATTCACTAACCAATAGTTATGAGTGAATCCTAACAGGAATAGTATAACTATCTTCTTATATTCCTTATCAGGACAGTGTGAGGATGAACATGATTGTGACAGGTGTGTCCCCCAACATGTTAAACACTTACAGCGGCACAAAGTAGACTGAAACCGTCCTACCTCCCACATATAGTTGGAGAAGATCCCTTATTTCCTCAGTACGATGCCTAACAAATCATGAGGAGAATTCCATGGAGCAGAAATGGATAGCTTAGTACTTCTAAGGCAACTTTTCTCAACGTGTGTTCTAGAAGAGACTAGGCTTGCCATAAAGTTCAGTAATGCAGATGAGAATTTCAGCAATAAAAGAGTGAGAACCAGGCTGAGAGCAAGGCTCACCAGTGAAGGCTTGGGAACAAGCAAGAGGACGAAAGCTCAGCTCTCCAGCCCCCCCTCAGTGCACCCCGTGTGACAGTTGTCATTTCAGCCCCAGAGAGTGCAGGTGAGGATCTCCTGGATCAGGGATTTTGTTAAAACTAACCATATCAGCTATCTCTGCGTTTGACTGAGAAATCCTTCCTCAAAAAGAACAAGAAGGTCCAGGAAGTGGTAACACGTGTCTTTAATCCCAGCACTTGGGAAGCAAAGACAGGCAGTTCTCTGTGAGTTCAAGGCCAGCCTGGTCTATAGCGTGAGTTCCACGATAGCCAGGGCTGTTACACAATGAAATAAAAAGAGAATTAGATAGGGAGAAATTGAAGAATATTTCTAGATTTTCCAAATTAATCTTGTCCTCCCACACATCGAACATGCACAAATCCGTGTGTGTCCACTCATACCTGTAGGTCCCAACACTGTGCGTCTTCACACTCGCAAGAGTACACCCACAAATGTGCATATTTGCACAAAAAAGATGGGAGAAGAGAGGTTTGCTCACCAAAAAGATTGGACGACGGATTGGTATATCAATACCATTCAAAAATAATCACATGCATGGCATAGTGGTGCACGGCTTTAATCCCAGCACTTGGGAGCCAGCTGCAGGAGAATTTCCAGGAGTTCCAGGGCAACCTGGTCTACATAGTGACTTCCAGCCTAGCTAGTGATAGGTCCATAAGTAGACCCTGTCTCAAAATCGACTGACTAACTAAATAAAAATAACTAAAAGCTGAAAACTTCTCAAAACCCTTAAGTTTGATTGGCTAGGCTCCCAGTTTCAGTGAACCCTAGAGTCTCCGGCTTACAAAGGACTTCTGGTCCTCAGAGAAGCTGGAGGTTTAAATGGCTCTTGCTCCACCAGCACCACACTGGCTTGCAGCAAGTAATAACATCCAAACAGGCTGATTGCCTACTGTTCGTTTTTACTTTTTCTCTATCAGGGTAAAGACAACATGATTGCTTTTGAAGTAGGGAGGAAACTAGTGGTCTTCTTTCTTTAAGCGTCACCTTCGCATGCTCAAGGCCCAGCAGCATAAAGGATTCCTGTCTTGCACAAAGGATAAGACTATGGAAGAGACTCCAGAGTGGGAACGTGATGCCTGTTATCTCCAGGACATCTTAGCCCTGTCTCAGGCTAATGTCCCTTTTCTTATAGCCAGAGAGGGAGGGGGGGGGGGGAGAGACAGGCAGAGGGAGAGGGAGAGACAGGGAGAGGGAGAGGGAGAGAGAGAGATGGGGACTTACTAGCAACTTCAGCAAAATATTATTTCTCTATTGATGAAGCTATCTAAAAAGAGTGTATAGTATAAAATGTGTGTGATTGTTCATACACTTCCTCAGCATTAAAAACAAACAAACAAACAAGAAGCTAAGCTGGGCATGGTGGCACATATCTGTAATGCCTGCGCTTGCCAGCAGAGTCCCCATGATCAGAAGGCCAGGGATACCTTGGCTACAAAAAAAAGTTCAAGGCAACTCTGGGGCTATAAGAGATCTGTCTCAAAGAAAATCAAAACTAATAATTGGACCTTTAGTTCTGGGCAAGAAGAAGAGACATAGGGATCCACAATGGATACAGTCGTCTCTAAATGTGTGTTCCTATACTGATTCCTAGACTGTGATTTCTCATGTTCACGTACACCAAAGAAAAGGTAACGTTAGCAGATATGAACACAAAAATGAAAACGCTAGAATCTTAGTATTTCTGAGTGATTATGAGTTTTAGAATACAATATGTATTATATCTTTCCATGAAAGAGCCAACTCAAGTATTAACATACAAAATTTCATTATTGCTAAAATGAGGTGGCATTATTCATGGGAACAATATGCTAGTGTTGTGTTTTTAGAACATTATATAGTATGAGTGCATACTGTTCTTCAGAAGAAACTAAACAAAGGCAAATAATGTTTATCTTAATTTCGTAAGATAGCTTGGTTATTGGATTAGGGTAGATGAGGTATCTTAAAGTATATCTCATAAACCCTAACACAGTCAGAAACAAGATTCTATTCTTAGTTCTGCATCTATCTAACTTAGTTGGAGCTGACCGTATAATTTCCTTTTTAATCTCATTTAATCCATGATGCTCTGATATTGTTAAAAGATTTTGAAAAATTTGATATAAGAATAAAGTAGTAGAATGTATGGAGAAAATAGTGATGAATATTAGAGCAATTTGTTCCAATATTAAGGAATAGGCAGGAAGTGATGAACGATGAGCCAATAGCATAACCCTAAACTGTGTGGAGAAGCGAGGGAAGTTGGGGGATCTAAAGGGGCCGCAATAAAGGCTTCGGGAGCCAGGCACAGGCTCTGACCTCTCACTAAGGTGCATGTGGTTCCTGTCTTGGCCAGTGTTCTATTGCTGTGAAGAGACACCATGACCACAGCTACTCTTTGAGAGGGAAGCATTGAACTGAGACTTGCTTACAAGTTCAGAGGTTTAGTCCCCTGTCCTCATGGCAGGAAGTATGGAGGCCCGCAGGCAGACATGGAGCAGGAGATGTGGCTGAGTTCGACATCTATATCTGCAGGCAGCAGGAAGAGAGAGACGCTGGGCCTGGCTTGAGCATTTGAAGTTTTAAGACCCACCTGCAAGGACACACTTCCTCGAGCAAGGCCACACCTATGCCAATAAGTGTGCCCCTCCCGATCCCTGCCAAGTGGTGCCACTCCTTAATGACCAACCAAGCATTTAAAGATACGAGTCTGTGGCAGCCGTTCCTATTCAACCCACCACAGTTCCATTGTGGAAAAAAAACACAGACACTCACCCATGATGGAACAAAGCTGCAGCGGAGGACCAGCAGCTGGAGTCATAACAATTCTAAGAGACCTTACTGTCCAGGTTCTGTAACATAGTTTTGCACATCCCTTAGTTTCTCTGACTTCTGTATTTTATGAATCTACTGTCTTTTCCCTGAAGAAGAGGGAAACTAGTGATTTAACTGTATGTCAAGATTCAGATGTCCTTTTCCCTGCGCGTCTTTCATGCCTGCTAGTCGCTAATCCGACCAGTTTGCATTTACCTGCTAAATCCAGCTCCAGAGGACCCAAGACCACCATCTGAATTTCTACAGCCCCTGTAGTCACAAGCATACACTCACGCACATTATACACACAGACACACACACACACAAACACACACACACACACACACACACACACACACCACATATATGCAATTGCAGGAACACTTGCAAACACTAAATAAGTTCTCTACCACTGATCCACATCCCTGAACCGTTCCTTTCATGGTATAACTTTCACCTGTGTTTTAAAGAACATGCAGGTGCTATTGTTTTTAAACATTGTTTCTTGGTCTTAGCTCCCTGATATTATTTTATAGTTAGTATATCATAGACATTCTGGGTTCTTGTTTCCTTGGATGTACTTATTTGAAATACGTTCATATCTTCAACAACTAACTTGACTGAGGTCAGAATCCAGATTCTGGTATTTCCTGATACAGGCTATCTGGAATCTTTTTGCTAGGTTTCTGTATCTGTGATGATGGAGTCTATCCTGTCTAAACAGTTCAAAGGTTAACCAGGGGTTTGAGCAGAGCTCGAGGGTAGCCTTTAGCACTGCACCTCATGTATCTCCCTTTTTATTGAGTTATAGACTTCTCTTTATATAGCACTGTTTTCCCCATAACCTTAGACAAAAGCTATAAAGTACAGCCGAGGATAAAGCATCTCATTTCCTCCCTTATTCTATGTCATTTTGATAGTTCTCATGTGCCTTTAGAAATTTTCCTCATAGTTTATACTCGTCTTATAACAATATTATCCAAATATGAGCAGCTCTGACTGTCAATCAGTGAGAACGGCCCTGCCAGTGTTTTAGTGGCTATGGTTATTCTTGGATACATCTTGTTATAATTCCCATCTAAAGTGTGCATTAAAATAAAATGAAAGGGGGCTGAAAATATGGCTTAGCCTTAAAAGAATATCCTCTCTTGAAGATGACACTGGTTCATATCGTCTGGCAGCTGCCTGGAACTGTAGATCCAGGGACTCTGACACCGTCTTCAACAGGCAGCAGGTGTGTATACCCACCAACCCCCCCAAACAGACACACACATGTACACAGAATAAAAACCAATCACAAAAAGGAAAAATGAAGATTTTTAAAAAAGGGAATGAAGGAAGTGACTTAGTAGGTTTCAGAAAGCCTGGATGTTTATACCCATGAGTAAGTATAGGCGCAGATCAGGGAGCACCAGGTCCTTCAGGGAATAGAGACAATATGGTCACAACCAAGACACAACACAGAACCGCCTGTAGTTCTTCCTGACCACAGAGTGGAGTACAACAAGCTATTTCGAAGTGAGGGTCATTGCATAGGTGTGGTTCTGAGGACTTGGGCAGAAGTTCTTAGGCCTGCCTAGGAATTTAGAGCCAAGCAGTGATGGGATCTGCACGTTCCCTTTACGTATAAGACAGAAAGAGAGGAAGGAGCAAAGAGAAAGAGAACGGCGAGGAGGTTCCTACTCTGCCAGCAAAGGAGGAAGGGAAAGGAGGGAAGGTGGAAGGGGGGATGGAGATAGGAAGGGAGAGAAATGGAAAACATGCAAACTGATTCGTTACAGTACAGTGTGCCATGGGGAACTGCGAGATGGTTCAGGAGATAAAAGCAGTTGCCACACAAGCCTGATGACAGGGTTCTGTCCTGAATTCCATAGTGCATTGTGACCTCAGGGAAGAACTTCACCCTCTGACCTCCATACTCATGGTGTGGTATGCATATGCACATACACACTTATGCACTCACACACACACACACATGCACACACACTCACGCACACACACACATGCACGCACACTCATGCACTCACACGCACACATGCACACACACACACTCACACACTCACACACACACACACATGCACGCACACTCATGCACACACACACATACACACATATACACACTCATGTACTTTCTCTCTCACACACACAATAAATAAAAATGTAAAACTCCAGTTAGAAAATCAGTAAACAACCTAAGATAGAGACATTATTCAAATTCAGATGTATTTGTTTATTTAATGGGCTGAATTCTACTTTCCAAAAATGAGTGGTTCGAGAGTTCGAGATAGTTTGAAAAATGCATTTGAAGAGAGGCCTTAAAGGGAGTAGAGGAAGGAAAATGAAGTTATAAGGATGGTGTCTTAACCAATAGGATTTTATTTACAAAAGTAAGAGCCAAGTTGTGTGCATAAGGAGAAAAATTTCACCTGTGACATTCAGTGACAACGGACTCGAAAGATGCAACCTCTGCAGCATCCAGAAAGTGATGAAAATCAATTGTGCTGAAGTACATTACCTGGTCTCTGATTATATTATATTATATGTTCTGAAAAGACTAATGTATATGAGTAGTTCTCAGGTTTTATCCATCTGTAAATTCTTTCATTCAATAATTCATTGCTGAGAATCAGCCATAGCTTGTGTTATAAGCTAGGATATAACAAGACACACACACACACACACACACACACACACACGCACACGCACACACACACACGCACACGCGCGCGTCTCTCCTGTCATTCTTCTTCCTTCTCACACTGTCAGTGATAATAGTGGCACTTGCACTGTCCCTGCAGTGATGGTGATCATTAGCCCTGGCCAGGAGCTTGATCCGCATGGAGGAAGTCTCATTTAATTACCCCCAACCTGTAATTCCTGGTCGAGGCCTCAGTCTGAACATCTGTGATAGCTGTTAGGGAAAGGATCAAAGCTGGCTGTTGAAATAACAGCTCATCGGAAGATAATGCACTGCCGTGTTTTTCTTTTCAGAAACACAGTATGCGCTGGGGGGGAGGTGGTTATAAGTGTTTATAATCACCAACCATTTCCACCATGGCCACTGTAGGGTGTCTTAACCTAATGGCCCCAGAAAAACTTAACTAGTCAATGAGAACACTTTTTTTTTTTTTGTATTCCAACTTCTATGTCCTCCATCAGAAGGATGTTTGCAGGGAGGCTATATCTCCCCATCAGTGCTATTTAAATAATTGGAATTTTGGTACCCACTATTTTTCCTTTCAATGATCTACCTTCAGCAAAGTAAGTAGGGCATCAGATCATCCAGCATAAACAACATGTTCCAGGAGGTAGCCTACTGCAATGTTCGCAGGATGGTCTTCTTTATTAGGTAGGTCTACCTTAAATACTCATTGATCTTGCATAGGTTATAAGCAGTACTGAGCACACTCATCGGGGCATTGGCTTTCTCATCTATAGAATAAAGATTAATAATGTGTAAAGCAGGATGCACAGAGGTCGTTCAAAATCATTAATGTTCTCCTTTCTCTTTAATGACAACCGATGCCACCAGGTAGGTACTTGGCTCAGCCAGTACTTGAGCATGCTTGAATTGCGAGATGATTTCATGGAAGGAATTCTCTCTCACTAGACTGATCAGCCAAAGGCCCAGAAGGGCAGAGGTGGGCTCCGTTCAGCAACACGGGCCATGCTTCTGATAAAGGCACCAGCCCCTTGAAGACACCTCACCCCCCATTCTCTCCCAAAGAATTTGATATTCACACTGCTACATCCAAAGGTTGGGGCAGCTATTATGTATTAAAATGTGTCATTTTAAATTGCCTTTTTTTGCTAGCACTAGCAATATAGATATTGAAATTTCTTCAGAAATGCTTATCTCATCAAGACTAAAATTATAGTATATGAAATACTAATTACAGTATTATGAACAAGGTTGAACTTTCCTGTGACATTCTGTCTATTAGGAGAATACTAATTTTCTCTTTCTTAAGGCAGATAGAGCCACCTATTACAAGAACTGTGATCCCCATCCCTTTTTCTACTGCACGGTGCCATTTTCAGAGATGGGCAGGGTCAGCTCCAGTTCTTAGCCTTACCCGTCTCCCACACCTTCCCGTCTACTTCAAAAAGAGTCTCAGTATTTAAAACTAGGTATGCCCTAGACGGCAGTAAGAAATGCAGAGGGCAAGCACCTCTGCCTTTGGCCACATGTATAGATCATACATGAGGGCATTCCCATGGATTCAAATGAATCTTAAATGTACCAATCACTGTAAAATGCTTGTAACTCTCTGTGTTGTTGTGGACACAAACACTGGCTGGGAATTTGGTTATTGTAATAATATTCACACATAATCCTCTTGATTACCTAAGACATATATTTCATCTCCACTTGCCAGTTCTAAATGTCGCATATGCAGTCGGATAGCAAACAACTGGGGGAAGGGAAGTAAAGCTTGGGTTCGGATCCTGGGAGTACAGATGCCGTCTGGTCATTCACTCATTGGATGAACACTGAGCATCTGCTCTGCCCTGGGTGCTGGGCCCATTGCTGTACACACAGAGATCGGGAAGGCTTGGTGATGCCAGTAAAGCATCTGTCCACAGGGATGCCATCACCATCCACAGAGACGCCATATGGTGATAGGTACCACACAGCCACAGAACCCCTGCTCTCCTATTGATAAAATAGGTGGGGCCCGACTGATGGAGGAGCCATTTTCAATCCAGGTCAGTCCTTCTTAAACATCTGAACTCATATTATCCTTTGAATATCCAAGAGGTTGAAATGTCTGATAGATGGTCCTTCTTAAAGCGTTCTGTTTCAACAGGATTCTGGGCCAACACCAGGTTCCTTAGTAGTGGTTCTGAAATCTTCAGACAGAAATATTTTGAAGACTCAAGGATAGGGGCTCACATACCATTGCTACACCATGTCACAATACACACAGATAAAAGTGATATGACGGTCAGCTCCAGAGGTCCTACTTCTCAATCATTTTTGAAAGCTGAAGATACCAAATTGGTCTTGATACATTGCGAGCACATCTGAGACACAGCGTTACGGCCGCTGGACCCCAGCAGGGAGATACCGACAGAAAGGATGGTGAGATAACAAACGGCGGTCCAAGGAAACAGCCACATCAGATGGGTTAGAGCACTTTGAACCTGTGTCAGAGAGATGCCGGTACCGATGCCTCTCTTCCAGTGGAGTGGAGCGTGAGTTATCAACCTTAGTTATCAACCTTACTGGTTCTCCCTTCCTTCCTCTGTTAGAAGGGCAAATTGAGTTGTTCCTAGTGCACACTGAAGACTCCTCAGCATTAGCTTCGTTTGCCAATCTTTCCTAGCAGATGTGAGCGTACCCAAGCATTTCCTTGGGCCATTTTATTTTGGCAGTGTTGATATTTTTGAGCACTTAATTGTCTTCAGAGACTCTAAACAACAAAATAATTAATCAGAAAGAGGGAGGCTGGTCTGGCACCTACACAAGGTGAGCAACCGAGAGGAACTGTCAACATTCTCAATACCATAGCTTACCAAGTGCCCCTGTGTGAAAAATTTACTTAAGCCCGCAGTTGCTCAATAGCCAACCCATTCCTTGCTTCTGTGCACATAATCTATGTCCCGTGGAGTGTGAAGAACTAAAAGAAACCCAAGTTTAATGATCAAATTTTATAGCAATATACTTTATATTTCTCAAATATGGAACATTTTTGTTTTAATTTTCTGAATTCATTTTTCACTTTTATAAAACTGCCACATGGAGATGATTTAAGAAGTTAAACAGTCCTGAAAGGATGGAAAGTGCCGTAAAAAGTTGAACTTTTGGACTTTTCCAGATGGGAACAGTAGATACATTCTGTTATTCTTCACGACTGTGTGTTTATCTCTGTGTGTCTGTGAAAACGGGGCATATTATCATTTCTTTAACATTTTATAGTTGAAATTTCTCTCCACTGGTGAAAAATAAGTTGAAGAAGTAAAGATATTTGATTGTATTTAATGGCATGGCAGTAGGAAGAGCAGCCCAGAGGTAGGACGGTGCAGAGCGTCTCCACGGGTTGCTTCTGCCGCAGTTACAGAGAAAAGGACAGGCGTCTTGCTGAGTCCGTCTACACCTGGGGTTGTTTCACACTCATACGACAGTTCAGCCATTGGACTTGGTGTGGTTCTCTCTCTGTCTAGTAGGGTTCAAGTAAACAAAGAATATTTTACTTTTGCTAAATTTAGTTTTTGATGATTTTTTGACACGTGCACACGCACACACACATTCCTGTCAACCTCACCTTTTTTTTATGGCCCTCCTGCCGCATTATCCTCTCTTTTTCCCCGTCAAATTATCATACTTTCGTTTTGTTCTGAAAACTACCAACTTAACAAAAAAAGTGCATATTATCTTTATTTCCATGCACGTATGTGAGAGTATTCCACATATATGTGGGTTTCATCAAAGGACGGCCTCAAATGCATATTATCTTTATTTCCATGCACGTATGTGAGAGTATTCCACATATATGTGGGTTTCATCAAAGGACGGCCTCAGATCACAGTGTTATGAATCAGGCCGTTATGAACCTTCCTCCACGGGTTTCCGGAATTAAACTCTGATCATCTAGAGGCACCATAATGGCTGATCCATCTCAGGATGCAAAGAAGGATCCTCTAATTACAGGAGCATGTGGGATAAGGGAACTCTAAACAGTAACTGCTGGGCACACAGATTTAAAGCAGGTCCTTGTTCCCGTCCTATCTGCACTGGCATCTGGAGCTTATGCTGCAGGTCTTCCTTGGGTTCTGTGGGACAGGAGCTGGTTTCTTCTCGGTGTGTCTTTCCGCATGTCAGAGGCTACAGCCGTGTCCTGTGGGACAGGAGCTGGTTTCTTCTCGGTGTGTCTTTCCGCGTGTCAGAGGCTACAGCCGTCTCCTGTGGGACAGGAGCTGTTTTCTTCTCGGTGTGTCTTTCCGCATGTCAGAGGCTACAGCCGTCTCCTGTGGGACAGGAGCTGGTTTCTTCTCAGTGTGTCTTTCCGCGTGTCAGAGGCTACAGCCGTCTCCTGTGGGACAGGAGCTGGTTTCTTCTCGGTGTGTCTTTCCGCGTGTCAGAGGCTACAGCCGTCTCCTGTGGGACAGGAGCTGGTTTCTTCTCGGTGTGTCTTTCCGCGTGTCAGAGGCTACAGCCGTCTCCTGTGGGACAGGAGATGTTTTCTTCTCGGTGTGTCTTTCCGCATGTCAGAGGCTACAGCCGTGTCCTGTGGGACAGGAGCTGGTTTCTTCTCGGTGTGTCTTTCCGCATGTCAGAGGCTACAGCCGTGTCCTGTGGGACAGGAGATGTTTTCTTCTCGGTGTGTCTTTCCGCGTGTCAGAGGCTACAGCCGTGTCCTGTGGGACAGGAGCTGGTTTCTTCTCGGTGTGTCTTTCCGCATGTCAGAGGCTACAGCCGTGTCCCATCCTGCTCTGCTACCCCTCCTTCCTCGCCACCTTCCCAATTTCTAAAGATCCCTGAAAGTCTTTTGCCTGCTCCGGCCTCTTCTCCAGTCTCCTCCTAATACTGCTTTTTAAACTGCTGAAACATCCCTTTAATTTCATTTTAATAGAGTTTTGAGAGAGAGACCAAGAGAGTGAGAATAAATGTATATAGCCATTTTATACTTTTATAGCTAGAACTCATATATGACATTTATTATCTCCTTATTTTTACTTTTTCATTCTCTAAGACACATTTAATAGTCATTGAGTGACTGCTATAATAATAAAATGTTAAGAACAACATTAATAATGTTCATTTTTAAAGTAATATGGTGTTTTAGAATTTTAAAAGCTCTTTAACGTTTAATCCTCTGTGTGGAGTGAGTGTTTTTACCCTCATATTACACAAGATAATTGAGGTTAATAGAGTTTAAGTAATACATCTATGGTCATATAGTGAGTCAAGAAAATGCCCAAACTTAGGATCCCCAAACCTAGGCTCTGGTATTATTTTAGAATGTTACCGAAGTATTTTTGCTGAAGTGAAAGTTAGTAAAAGTAAGACCTAGTATGTGCCCTCACGGAGCTCTTTTTAGACCTAGGTGAGAGGTCTCCTGGTGAGACTTTCTTTCTAAAGGGCAAAATATTCTTCTTTAACCTTACTATTTCAAATAGGGACAAAATAAATCTTTCTACTTCAATAGGTATGCAATTCTAAGATACGTAGAAACAAAAGAGAAATATAGGCCAAGAAATTGTAAACAAGGTTAAAATTAAAACCAAATAGAATATTTTTATTTTATTTTTATTTATTTATTTATTTATTTATTTATTTATTTATTTATTTATTTGGTTTTTCAAGACAGGATTTCACTCTAGTTTTAGAGCCTGTCCTGGACCTAGCTTTTGTAGACCAGGCTGGCCTCGAACTCACAGAGATTTGCCTGTTTCTGCCTCCCAAGTGCTGGGATTAAAGGTGTGCACCACTACCCTGCTGTGAGAATATTCTTCAGATATAGTATTGATTGGAGAATTGGGGGATGCCGATTGATTTGGTTGAAAGAGCTCTGCCAAGGAGAGGCTTAGGTGTCTATTCCGAGAAGTGGGCACATGGGGCTGTGCCATCTTTGCAGGAAATAAGCAGGATGTAAGGAGCACAGGTCGGATGGTAATAAATTTCATGGGACCCTTTTAATGAACAAGTCAGAAGGCACTACACCACTCCGATGTTTCCAAGGACCTTGCAAGGTACTGTGAGGTACCAAGAAGACTGTTCCTTCTGGTACATTCCATTTCTAACCCTCTAACTGCCATGACCACATGACCCTGGTAGAAGAAAATCCCCAAGTCGCTGAAAAGGATTTTTCTTTCCTTGGAGCATGGCAGTCACTTTACCTTGTATTTTATCAGAACAAAATGGGTTCTGAATCAGAACGGTCCAAGGAAGGGGTGGTTGGAGTCTGTGCCCTGAGAGAAGGCCCAATCCTCCTTGCAGGGAAGGAAAGGGCCAAGGCTCAGAGAGAGAACTGAACGATAGGAGGAATACCGACATTTGCTCACCGGAAAGGTGAGCTGATTATAAACTCGGCTTGGCACGGAGGGTTAGGTATGCTGATGACGAATTCAGATTACGCAAATTTGTTGAGAGAAACCAGGTGGCGTGACATGGAAGTACAATTGTTATACGTGGCTTTCAACCATTTTGTTGTTGTTGTTCAAATAACTTCTTAACCACATATATAAGCCTGGTCATACTAAGAAAGAACTAGGTGTCTTACGTGCATGGGGGGGCGGGGGTTGTCTCCTGCGCTTAGAGCTCCGGATGCGGTGAAAAGCGAGGAGCTGGCAGAAGCAGTTTTAACACCTTGTGGCTCCACAGCTTTGGCTCACAGTGCACAGATAAGGAAATGGAGGACCAGGAGGGCTGTGTGTCACCACCCTTTGTGTGTCTCTTTCTCCATAATTATCACTTTTCTTCCAATACAACAACAGAAACAGTAACAACACACTTTTATTATGTAATACAATCCCTGCTTTCTGATCACTAGGATTCAATGTCTAAATAAATACCTTGGAGGGGTGGCTCATATTTCACTAACTCAAGATTAAATTTAAAGAAAAAAGTCCTTAATGGGAAAGAGTTTAGAAGCAAAACTATTGAAAGATTTATTTAATTTTTTGTTCAGTAAAATAAAATAGTAATGACAGAACACTCAATATACACAGTACTAATGATATTTTATGTGTCCTAAATTGGTAATAATGGCTTCTGAGCAATTAGTTTTCACTTACCACATTTTCAAAGTGTCCAGAGCATTGCCGTCCTGTCTTTGAAGATAACCTTGTAGATTTGTTTGCCAAATTATACCGAAGCTAGAAGCATTTAGTTTCTGTGTCTTTACTGAAATGACAATACCTTTCTGTTTTAGCCCTTAAATATTTTAATTGCTTCCCATGCTTTCCTCAAAAGATCCAAGAACCATGAATCCTTGAAGTGCAAAAGATGTGTGCTAACTACTAAGTAGCTGTACACATTTTAAGTCTTATTTACTTAGTGTGTGTGATGTGTGCGTTTTGTGTGTGTGTGCACTCGTGCATATTCATGTGTGTGTGTGTGTGTGTGTGTGTGTGTGTGTGTTTGTCTCTGTGGTATATGTTGCATGCGTGTAGATGCCTGCAGAAGCCAGAAGACAGCATCAGATCCTCTTTAGCTCCAGTTACAAGTAGCTGCAAGCCAGGCAATACAAAATGCTGGGAGCCAAACTCAGACAGGACTAATGGAAGAGAAGTAAGTGGCCTTAGCAGCCAAGCCATCTCTCCAGGCCCTACGTGTAATTTAGAAAATCAGGTGTAGTGTGCTCTAAGTTCCGGTGCAGAGAGTCCAGGGCCAAGCACTGGTTGTTAAGGTTCTCTCACTGCACCCAGCAGCTTGCATTCCTTATCTCTCCCAAAACACTAAAAAGAAGCAAACCAAAACATTCAACAGTCCTACTGAGGGAAGCCGTGGGTCTTTACTAGTAGAGTAGAATATTATTGTTTCCTTTCTGCAGCGGGGAAAACTGAAGTTGGGAGAAGGAATGGGACACATGCGATTGAATGAACTCATGCTGGCATGCACGATCATATGTGTGCGTGTGCGCATAGGGTGTCCTCCATTCCCTGTTCACAATGAACTAAGACCATGGTGTAAGACACCGGTTGCTGTTCAGAAGAGTAGCCAGTCATTCCCAATTATCTTGCAACCCCTCCACAATGTAGCAAACAAGGTTGAAATGAGATAAAAATAGGGGTCTTGAGAAGTAGCAAGAATTCCTTTAATTTACTCTGTGTTCCATTTACTAAATGCTGCTGGTACTTTATTAAAATACTAGAAAAGTGCAGACAATAAATGCTTAATAGGTCGAGCAAAACGCATGGGTCTAGACAGCCTCCAGACCTGTGGAGACAATGCACCAGAAAGTGTCCCTGTCTCCTGTCGTCAGTCTGTCGACAGGGCCATCTTCACTGTCCTTCCTCTGAGCTGCTCTGCAATTCTAAAGGCCTAAGAAAACACAGCCCAGGACTCCTCACAGCTGAGACCTCCAGACATTCTTACCCGTCTCTGGACTCAGGAAACAGAGTGAGACTTGGTCTCTTCTTCCTAGACACTTTTGACGGAAGGCATTTACTCTAAAGATAATTGAATCTTTGCCAGAGTCATTTCTTGGCCCAGCTAAACATAGAATCTGGGTGGAAGCATGTTGTCTGAGATCACAGGAAAGATACTCCCTGCCTATAAACAAGCCTATGACCCTCTGCTCTGGTAAGCTGTCTACTCCACTGGCCCTCACTCAGTAAATGTATAAAACAACAAATCCTATATTTCTGTCCCATGACTTTTTTTAATTTTTAAGTTGTTAAGCTGATTCAATATTAACCCTTTGTTGTCTTGAACCTGTTTATTTATGACAATTTCAGTTTGTTTTTTTTAAAGCATAAATAGTTAATAAAGCTAGTTCTAGGCAAAAAACTGACTACCACCTTGACATTAAATATCATTATGGCATTTTTGAAATAGATTTTCTTTATATGAAAAAGACACTGTCCTGAAACATGAGAATTCATGTGCACTCTTATGGGAAACCACTTCTTAAGGGTGACCCTTGGCTAGCACCTGTTCTGATGCATGTCTAGAGTTTGAAATTCATCTGATCATGTAGTTATGTCTACAATCTGTGTATCTAATTTCCTCTTTCCACTTCCTTTTTCATTGCAAATGTTTTAATTTTATCTGATAAATGATGGAAACCATGTATGGGTCAAAAAAAAAAATCCCAAAGTGGAGCGAGAATGGGAGGAGCCTATATCCCTGGCCAGAGGCTTTGAAGCATCCCACAGTGAATGAGCCCCTTGGACCCATAAGCCCTTCCGTCAAGTATAGGTGCCTTCTTCAGGATTATACCCCCGAACTCTGTTTAGAGTAAACACTCAAAATATGTTGAAGAAACAAATGATCAGAGATAAAACATAATTTCCCCGTGGTCTTACTCCACTTAGACTGCCAGAACAGTTCTTACGCGGATAAAAACAAAACAGAAAGAAAAACACAACCCATTTCCCCTGAATTCTACCCTCAGGAACTGATCACCACATAGTGACTTCAGGAGCCATTCATCATCATTCATGTGGGTAAAGTTTAATGACTTCACTGGAAATGTGAATTCCAATGTCCAGACGTAGTCCTGTGCATCCACACAAGGCTGCCAGCTGGCATGCCGCTTGCTCCATCAGTGGCCCTTGGAGCCTTACTAAATAGAACTATGCCCAGTTAAGTGATCAAGCACTAAGAAGGCATGGGGACTGTCTGAAGTCCTGCTTTTGAGATTTGTTTGAAGAACTAACTACGCAGCAGTAGGAAGCCTCAGAATCCAGGGTGACTGTTCCAGTCTGCTGGGCTTGAAGTCAGATCCCATGGCTAGTTACGAGGGGAGCAGGGAAACTCTCAGCTGTGAAATGGAAGACAAGGATTAAGCAACATCTTTTTAGGGGGAGCTTCTTGTGTTATACTCAGGATAGAGTGGTTGGGTGATCTGTGCTTTGCTTGGTTTCCTAGGAAACAGGATCACACTCAAAACACAGCACTACTTTATGGGTTTGTAGGAAAGAGAAAAGCCAAAGTTAGGTTTCTTTCCCTGTACACAACCTCTGAGCATAGAGCTTTAAGTCAGGTTGGCTTAAAGAGAGAGAGTTTCAGATGATTGCATATGCATTCAGTGTCTTCACTGACTCACAATAAATGCTCACTAAACACTTGAGAGATAAATTCAGGCCTTTTATGTTCTGCAATCCCACATGTAAAGCCACAAAGCTGGCGTGTAGACAGATAATGAGGAGAGAGTGAGCACGGAGATCACACTGCACGCCTGTCTCCGCATATATGGACTTGGGGCTGACAAAGTGGTCTGCTTTGCTGTCAGGCTTTAATGTGACACAAACATCAGAACTGATACTGATGTTCTAAACACCGCCTATCAGGCCCCTGATAAATAATAGCCACCTTGCCTGACAGTTAATCATTTCAAGCTTCTAATTAGATTTGAAATGCCTTGCATGTGTGTTTGCTTCATGTTTGAGGATTCCCTAAATTTACGTGCACTTGTGATTGTGGGATGGAGTATTAGATAGAGCCTGAGAGAATGGGGCTTCAGGGCTTCAGCGTCTTCCTCGATTCTAATCTTAGCCATGCCGTTTATTGGTTTGTAACCTTGGGCACATCTGTTACCTAGCACTCTTTCTTCTTGATCACAACATCGTGATGTCACAATATTGTGACTGTGTAGCCTGCTGCCATGGGTGGAACATGTCTCATCCTCTATGTGTGTATCATGTCTGCCTGTCAGAAAACACACACAGAGGTCTTAACAGCCTTGATGATATTTGTGGAATTTAACACAGAAGACTTGTAAGAGAAGAGGAAAGGTCTGTTTAATCTCCATTCACAGATAAGAACACTGAGGCTGGGATCATAACGTTTCTAGCCACATGACACTCTCCCAAGGACCCAATTATGACATGAATTCAGGTAGAAATTTGATGCCAAGTTTTCAGAATTCTGAATTCAGCCTCCATCTCCCCCACCACACCCCCAACTGTAATAGATTCCCTACAACTAAAAATAACACCTCAAAATAACACCTCACTGTCCTCTCCTTGGCTGGCTGGTCCTTGCAGGATCAGTTTTGGCTCATGTCTATGAAAAGCAAGAATGGAGGAAGGGGACAAACTGTGTTCACATGAAACACGGTAATGAAGGGAGAGAATTTAGGTATTCATCTCTACCGAGCATATTTGAAGGAAAACAGTGTTTGTATTCTCTGCAGATCATTTCCAGATACTGTGAACACTCCGTGAAAAAAAAAAAAGCCTCGGCACTTTATTAAGCATCTTTTGAAAGACTATCAAAAAGATTCATTTACAAAATCTTGTAAAGGTATGGAAATACTCCCAACTACAAAGTGGGTGGCTGTAGTAAAACAGGAACTGATCTTTTTGACAAAAATTTCTGGTTTGATAACCCTGCCTGTTTTCCCCTTCCGTGTACCTTCTGAGAGTTTGGCGTTAATCAAACCACATTTTAAGAAGACTGTTCCATTAAGGAAGACACATTTGTCCTCAGAGATAATGCTGGATTCGTTTCATTCCGTTATCAAAGCACATTTTAACTGCCTGGCAAATTAAGAAATACATTCCCTGCATATAATATGAAGGCCCAGGTTCAAACAATAAATATCATAAAAGAATGCTTTTACCCAACGGAGACAGCTTCAGCTGGCGGCAGAGCTGGAGAAGTGGGTTCTTTCTTGGGCTGCAGTCAGTTTATTGTGACCTGAATCAATGTCAGGAATGCTTTAGTATGGCTGAGAACGAGTAGGATTTTATATGTAAACACATGTGTGCAGCATCATGTCCTACACGTAATAACATCTCACGACACTGCTCCTCCCTTACTAACAACACTGGGCTGTGCCTATGTATGAAAATGTGACAGAGAATCTGCCCCTGTCTCTCAACAGTCTTTCGCCTGTCCAGCCCAACTGATCCTATAGAGAGGACAGGGGAGGAAATCCCTCTCCAGACCTTTGCTGAAACAGGCTGTGAGTACGTGGGGTAGCACCCTATTACTATGACGAGAGTAAAGATTTCCCTCAGAGCCCTGAAGGGTCAGAACTGTGTTGAAATTTCAATACTACATTGTCATGTAAATAGCTATGTTGCCATTTAAAGCTGTGTTGAAAATTAAATACTATGTACAATAACAGAATCACCAGTTCACATTTTATGGCGCTTTTCCTTTCTCCGTGTGTTTATAGCCATTATTCGAGGTCGCACAGCAACATTGTTGAGTAGAACTTAAGTCAACTCTACTCTGCTCTGATATAACTAAATCAATAAATGCTATTGTTAGATCTAAATTATGTTAGTAAGTAGCGTTATTAGAGCTCAAGTCCACTGTTACAAACCATCAGACAACGAGACTGTGACAGCTCACTGGTCAGGTAGCCACGGGAAGGCTGGAAGTCTAGAAAATGCATTTGTCTCATGAGTGGACTCGGCATGAGTAGACTGCGACACCTTCCAACCCCAAACTCATCCGCGTGTTAGCAGACTGTACCCCTCATTGTCTGCCATAGGCTTCCCAGGCTAGCGTGACGTGAAGCACACCTTCTAGGTTTCTGGACAGCAGGAACAAGCAGGTTGTTTTTCATCATATTTCCTCCATGGAGTCTTATACAATATTGTTGGATTCTACTGCAGTGAGCAGACTCCTCCTCTCTCTCTCCTCAGTGGGCTGTTCCTAATGAGAGCCCTGCCAATCACGCACCGTGTTCCATCCTGGGAGTGAGCTCTTGCTCAGTCTTCTGAGCCAGGTACCCAGGTCCACAGTTCAGGAATCCTCTTCCTCGGCTGCTTTTCCTTTTAGCTTAAGCGGTAGAGCCTCTGCCTCCTTACTGAATGTTCTCGGGGGGGGGCACCCCTGTTCTTTCATTCATCTTGAGAATCAGCCTCTTGGCGTTGATCATTTTGTCTCTGGAATTAGGTAAGGAAGCAGCCATCTGTCCATCTTTCTCACCCTAAAGATGTGCTTTCGGTGGTTTCCCCTCTAACAGTTCATCAGCATCCAAACTCCAGCCCATTGTTGATACCTGACGTCGTCTGTCTTTCCTTAATACATAAATCTTTTTTTTAATCTTGCCCCCTTTTGGCTACTGATCTTAAATGTGAATCTTGTCACTAAAGTTATTTTGCTTTACTTCGCTGCTATCTACATATGTCTATTGAAATTTACCTCTATATTTCATCACTAAAACATGCCAGGGTCTTCATAGACCTGCTTAGCTCATTTGAAAATTTAAAATCAGTTCTCTTTTAAAGCTTGACTGTTGGAGAGGAATGTTATGGCGGCAGCAGAACCAGGAACGAAGTGTTGAGTTTCTCATGCATTGTCCATGCCCTGCTTTCTACAGTCTCCTTTACTATGGACAATATACATCCCAGGGACAGGGTGTTTTCCATGAGGGAATAGTGCACTGGTACAACATAATCACACGCTTACCAGTTCGAAGCAAGATTTGCCCATGCTTTCGTCTGTTCTATGGGATTTGGGCAGCTGTACAATGGCATCTATGTACCACTCGACTGTGGTGTTGAATGGTTTCCTTTTCTATCCATCCTGCTCTTGGTCCTGACAGTCATGGATATTGTTATTGTCTTTCAGATCACCCTATTGGAACCTAGTGGGAGCCACGTAGTAAGCAGCCTTCTCTGTTAGACTTTCACTCCTTATGTCTGCATTATCACTCAATAAAGAGTGTTTATTTCACTGTCTAGATGTCCAACCTTTTGGTATATTTATTCACCTGCAAAATGATACCTTGATTGCTTCCAAAATCAGGAGCTGTGGACAAAGTCTTTTTAGAATATCTGATACAGCCTGATGCCTAAGTTTTGCAGCATAGACTAGCCCAGTGGTTGCTAGAATTCCTTAAAATGGCAACCGTGTAGAAAAGCCATCAGAGATGGTCGATGTCATGCCCCAAATCACCAAGTAAAAGCAGTTGTCAAAAGCAAACTGCCTATCATTTAATACAAAGTCACTGACTCCACACGCTACCATCCCCTGCTATGGGAAGTCTTTGCTGGCTGACTACAGCGTACCTCAATGGAAATCCTCATTTAATGCCATCAGCCAGCATGATTGACATATAAGATGAAGTATTTGCCTTTAAAGAGTGGCACACGTCTCTTCAGAACAGAAACTTTCACTGTCTGGCCATATTTTGGTAAGCCGCAACAATCTTTTTATATTAGCTATATGATACCATCATACAGAAAATGCCACATGTCTTCATGATCTTTTTATAGCCTCTGGTATATTAGCCACAAAACCTAAACTATGCTGAATTATTTCAGTTCTTACCAACCTACCCTCCTACCTCCGCGCATAGAGTAAGTAGATTGCTTTACCATTTGGCTTTTCTGTCTGTTTATAAAGATCACCTGCATGTACAAGAAGTGAATTTCGAGTTACTAATTCCCAGAGAAGTTACTGATGCTGCGGCTGAAGACCAGCAGACAGGCCGCAGGAAGAGCAGGCAGTCTAAATTGGTTTATGTCTGATACCTTTCATTTTTCCACATTAAGTTGAAGTTCTCGGTGTACCAGCACAACCTAATTTGTGCATATTGCCTTTAATGTAGGACTTTAATGAGAAGTACTTGGAAGGAAAGATCCTGGTTTCCTATCCTGATTTATTGTAATCACAGATATTTCTACTTGAGATTCATTTCTCTCTAGTCTACGTAGCAAACCGCCATGCATCTAATGTCCAAACACGATACATTTATTTTCTCACAGTGTCCACAGGGCCAGCGACGCTGGACACATTCACCTGCGTTTTCTGCTTAGGTTTCCAAAGGTTCAAGTCAAGATGTTGCCCTGCAGCCTTGTTTCCTAGATACTGGAGTAGGAAGGAATCTGCTTCTGTCTCACACAGTGGTCAACAGAAACACTCAAGGTCTCTCACGAGACTCTAATGTCATATAATGTACTCAGTGGGGTCACATCCCATTGTGGAATGTTAACCTATTGGCTGGAATCAGCTCACAGGTTCTGCTCACTGAGAGGAAAAGATTATAGAGATATGAATTAAAAGAGGGATGCCCTATCCTGGTGTCTCAGTTTCTGGACCTAGTATCGTGTGGTAGAAATAGAAGCCGTGAGAATTCATAAGACCCAACTGTTCTTGAGTATTTGGGATCTGGAACAAATTGATACTGTGGCAACTTGGTGTTCTTATCTAGTGCGTGGATTCTTAGATAGAGCTTCCCAAGATTCCCTACGAACTGTAACATTTTGACATCAGTGTTTCCACGCAAGTAATGGGGAAGGCTTGGAATTGACTCAAGGTCAGTGGCTGAATTCTGATTTTACTCATTTGTCTTTGCTGTGTGCTTTCTTTCACTTCAAGGTTACAGTTGCTACAAGTCACCCAGATTACAGTTCAGGGTATCCTAACACACTCTCCATAAACACACCGGGCATAAGAACAATTAAATATTCATTCTGCTGGGGTCGGAGGCAAGGCGTGTTCTAAGTTGTTCTTTGTAATCACACAACTTCGGACACTAGCCAACACATGATAAAGAGTTAGGAACTGTATGGAACAATGATTGTTGACCACTCTGGTCATCAAAGAACTCCACAGAATTGTCTTAACAACTTTAGAAGCAAAAAGATTTCAGTAAGTTCAACTCTTTGAAACACTTATTGAGATATCTGATATCCTCTTTGTTACAAATATATGCATACATATATATAGCTTTTATATATACATATGTGGCATATATATTGTTTATTCAAACTAGGTTATTGTTTTCCTAAAACTTATTCTTTTCATTTTAGTAAAACAATTGTGGAAGAAATAGTGTTATGAGCTTTCAAATATATTTTAAGTTGGTCTTTTGTAAGAAGGAAAGAGGAACAGATTGTACATCTGAAAGTGAAGTGTATTGTAACAAAATGCCAAATATAAAATTAAAATTTAATTCTGCTTCTGTTCCAATTTTTCTTGTGTACAGATTTTATTTATTTTTAATTTCGTGAGTTCTTTGCATGTATACAAATACCCTTTGTACCTGCAGTACCGGTAGCGGCCAGAAGAGGGCATCAGAGTCCTTCAAACTGGCATAACAGATGCTTGTGTTGGGTGCTGGCTGTACAGGCGCTGGAAACAAAATCCAGATCCTCTGTATGAACAGTGCTCTTAACTGCGGAGCCGTTTCCTCACACCCTGTTCCTTACTGTGTGCCCTTGCGAAAATACCTAAGTTCCTCTGGGTTTCAATTTCTTTACCTCCGGGATGGTCTCGTGTTTGGATACTTCTGCTCAGTCTTGGTACATATGATAATCTGAATTGTAACTTTTCTTTGAATTCTCTGTTTCCGTCTAATCGGAATCATATTTCTTAAGTTAGGTCACTGCGTATGATTTCAGCCAGGTTGTTAGGCCAGGTGAGGGGGAAACGGTGCATGCTGCAGACACTGGTCCTCCAATGTCAGCGAATACCCCGCACTCCTGCGGCCACTCGCCTGTGCAAACCTCCCTGACAATAGCATTCAACATTCTTTGGTCATGAAAGCTTCTACACAATGGTGAGTCGCCATCTTTGCCAGTGGCGTCAAGGGACCGGTTCCAGGAGTTCTAGGCCCAAGGTGATGATGACCTTCATTCAACTTTATGGTTTCAATTCTCATAGACAACACTCAAAGAACTGCTTCTGCAACCCTAGATACATTTGTCCAGAATAAATACAAACTCCAACACCTAGAACTAACTCCCAAGAGAGGAAAAGGGGATTATGCCTGAAGAGAAAAAGATATGCCAAGTCTCATAAACACCTGCCAAGTATGACCCATCAGGAGACAGCAAATTAAAAAAAAAGATATATTCTTGCCTCATTATCACACTATGGCCAGAAAATAAACAAGTAGACACAATCAGTAGCCCAGCACAGTGTGATAAGTGCCAAGATATAAGTAGTTCAAAGTCACTGTAGGAGAGGAAAGATGGAACATGTGAACAGGCTGCAGGAAACCACAGGTACTGGACAGAAAATCTTCAGTCTTCTCTAGATGGTGTGTGGTATGTGCGTGCATGTGTGTTTGTGTGTCTGTGTTAATAAGAAGAAATAGACAAGAATAATTAAAACAAAAGGAGTACTATTCATTTGATGAAGTTTTAAAATAGCTTGATTTCTTCAGAAAAACTGTAATATATAATATATATATATATATAGCTAAAATATGAACCACTCTAAGGAATGGGATATAAGAAGGGAAAGGTTGCTGTGGGCTTGGTACAGAGCAGCCCTGTGAGGGTCCACCCTGTCGTTGAATCTAGACGTCTCGTAATGGAAAGAGAGAATTCTGAAAACGTCTCACCAGATACAACAGAATACTGTACATTTCGCACGTGTCCAACCCCCTCGCACCACCAGAAATCCTTCTCCAGAAAACTGCCTTAGCGAAGTAATGTAGGTAAGCACACAAAGAAACTGGCAGAGGAGCCTTGCAGACATTTCCTGTGAAACAGTACAAGGTTTAAAACATTCTCATCAAGCTGGCCTCAGAGGACAAAGGCAGCCTGGTCGATCTTTGAGTTTGAGGCCAGCCCGGTCTACAAAGTGAGTTTCAGGACAGCCATTGCTACCCAGAGAAACCTATCCTGAAAAACAAAAAACAAACAAAACCAGCCTCACAACATCATCCAAGTATTTCAAAATAGAATAGGATGCTGGGATGGGTCTACTATTACTTAGATCCTATCTAACCTGAAAAAATCTCTACGATATGTACTTCAGCAGACATTGCTTAATACAGAATAAAGCAGAGTTCAAATTCACCAGTCACGTGTAATTTTTATGCCTATAAAATGTAGAAGAATAAATGACAAATTATTTGATTGCCTTGGGATTTATATATTTTACATACTTAAGAGTGTTTTAAAGATGTTGCGATATTCCAGAACAATGAAGACACTTTTATCTTGAAAAAAGGCAAGTTTTTATAATAAATATCATGGTAATGTGTATACATAGAAGAGCTTATTAGTGGAAGCTGTAGGGCACTGTAATGAAGATGCTCAGATTAGAGTGTTTCAGAAAGATCAGAATTGATTTCCTTGTGATGTAGCAACTCAAGAGCCCAAGTTCCGCATACACAAGCCCTCGAGGGGTGTAAGCTAGCAGGGAAGGTAACCCACTTCCCCGAATTCGTGCCTGAAATATTTCTAGCCATGTGCTGTTTGTAGAAACTGGAGAAAGTAGGGAGATAAAAGTCCCTAACAATTGTCTTTGCTAAGATAACTCGGAAACTGCATGTATCGCTTACCCTTACCCATCATTACAGAGGATCTAGCTGCACCATTAGCTGAGGTTGCCGGAGGAGCAGAGAATTGTTCCTGGGAAGGTTGTTATAGAATGAAATGGTACAGTCACCAAACCAAGAGTGATCTTTAATGTTGTTGTTACTGCTCATCCTGTTTGTGCGTGGACTATGTGTGAGTGCATGCAAATCCGCACATGTGGCTATGGTGCAGGGCTGGGGATGGGTAGGCTTATTCGTGTGTTCAAGTTCATGGAGGCCAGAGGTCAAAGGTGAGCATTGCTCTTCCATAGCTGTCTTCTTTTTTCATTTGTTTATTGATGGGGACTGGACCCCTCTCTAGGACCTTAAGCTCGCCGATTAAGCTAGGTTGGCTAAAAAGGATCCACCTCTGCCTCCCAAATATGTGAATTCCAGACATGGATGTTACCACAGCTGGCTTTGGATGTGGAAGATGGGGATCAAACTAAGCTTTCCATGCTTCTGCAGCAAGCACTTGACCATCTGGGAGATTCCCTGGCCTTTGATACTGTTTTTTTTTTGTTTGTTTGTTTGTTTTTTTTGTAAAACTTAGGTGTGTAGAATTGAGTAATGTTTGGTTCAAAATTTATACTCTCATCGTGACTTCATATGATATCCTCATTTGTGCCTTTGTTTATTCTAAAATTAATCCTTTCCTTACATAGAAACGTATTGATTAAAAAAAATACCAGTTGATTTTGTAACATAATCACTCCCAAACTCAATTATTTAAATTAATAATTTTTGTTCATTTCTATCTGAAACACCATGGGTCAGCAATTTGCCTTGGCTAACTTGGTTGAGGCCAGTGGCCCAGAGAGTTTGTGTAGCCTCACTGAGAGTTGTCTGGAGGTGAGCCCTGACTGTTGGTTATAATGTCCCATGTTTGAGTGATGGGGTAGCCAGGTCATGTTTATCATGACTCAGTTGTATGTGCATGGCGGTGGTAGCAATACTCTCCAGAACAACGCAGGAGGGTAAGTTCAAAGCCCAAGAATCTTCTAAGCCAACATCCATCGCATTTACTCATTATCTCATTGGCTGGAGCAATTAGTTCATTTGCCAAGCCTGTGGGCAATTTGGCTTCCTCAGGGCGTGAATATATAGAGACATCGACACTTCCAGGCCAGTACTTCAGCATTCTCTGATACACATAAAAACACAGCCCAAAACATATCCCTCAATTTCTCCATCCACCTGCCTACCTCACCTAAGATAGTATCTGGACATCACCACATCGTTCCCCGTGAATATAGCTTTCATGAGATGCCGATGTATATACGAATCTACACTTCTTTTATTTGATATTAATTTTCAGTAAAAAGAGGTCACGCATTGTATGCTTTAGGGAACATTATATTTCAAAATATACCATATTATAGTGTCTAACCATAAATTATTCATTTGTCTGTCACGTCCCACTATTCAAGTGTTACTTATCAATATTTATACATTCTGTACAATGTGTTGCTTGGTAATCTCGTTCTTGTGAAAACATCGCAGAATGTATTTTCACAAACTAAGATGGCTGTGATGTTATGAGGTGATATAATCGTGGGGAGCCCGCGTTGTGTCCGTGGTCTGTAATGGGCTGGAACCTCGTCAGCCTGTGCCTGACCATGTCCGTATCACACTCTGTCTGTCCTTCCACCCAAAGACGCGTCCATTGTGCGCGACTCTGTGATAGCTAATGAACGCCACTATGAAGATCTTAAGACTTGTTCTAACGGCATGTATGCAAGCATGCCTCTAGGTATAACTGGACATAAGATTGCAAATACTCGGTATTATAAAATAAAACTCAGTGTAACACGGAAAACCTTAACTTTTGCAGTTAGATGCTCTAGCATTGGACCTTATCGTGGCTTGCATTGCTTTGATTCCGTCAATTGTCCTAGTCTTGACCCTCGACATCGGAAGAGCAGGACCTGGACAGAGGACTGCGGGACCCTCAGCACCAGCAGCCTTCCTCCTGCTCTCTCTGTTTCCCAGACAGCTCCAGGAACCGAAGCACCCTTGACGCTGAGTCCAAGTATAGGACCATGCCTTTTTGCTACTTTTCTTTTGAACGTCCCTTTCTTTGACAGTGAGTAGAGAGAAAAAGACACGGTGTTTGGGATGGCAGACATTTGGAGGGAACTCCACCTGCAGGTGCTTTATTAGCTGCACAGCCTTAGTGAGTTATTCATTTCTATAGCCTAGCTTTCTCACGTGTAAAACAAATGCAGTAGCTTTACTTTTTGTTGAAAGACTTACATATGGAAACAAACAAACCCATATGGACAGCCAATGCAGACCAGTGGCCCTGCCAATGGAACTGTCTACTAGCATTCCGAGAGGAAGGGTCTAGCCTTTAATAGTACTAAGACTAAACAGACTAACCTTGGCCAGTGTGTAATAGCTATTTCGGTACTCATTCATGTCCAATGAGGGTGTGATTTCACTGTGGTTCATGGAATCAGTTTTATGTAAAATATCAATGATTATAGCGTAGGCCATTCATAATTATTCAACCTGTGCATAACCTACGACAGCGCTCTGCCAGGCACTCTTATGATTAGACTGAGAGCAATGTAAATAAGGTAAGGAAAGGACCTGGGTGCTACTTTGTGGGGACATAATAAGAAGTTAGCCAGCCTGAGAATCTATCTATCTATCTATCATCTATCTATCTATCATCTATCTATCTATCTATCTATCTATCTATCTATCTATCTGTCTGTCTATCTATCTATCTATCTATCTATCTGTCCTGTCGTTTCCTATGATCTATGATGAACACAAGCGTGCAGTATGTTTGCTGAGCTGAACTGAATCAGATCTGAGAAGCGGCCATGGTTGACTAAGCCATCTCCAGTCTCCCCGATGAATTCTGCCTGTTGACTACACCTTAGGGCACCCTCGCACAGACTGTTTTCTGCCTGGTCCTCTTCTGAAGCTCAGGGCCCTCTGCTGAGGACTGTTCCAGAGGCTGCAGGACCAAGCAAGGCCCAATGTTGACTATTGGACTTACAAAGATGACAGCTGCTTCTT
This sequence comes from Microtus pennsylvanicus, assembly GCF_037038515.1. Lineage (NCBI taxonomy): Eukaryota > Metazoa > Chordata > Mammalia > Rodentia > Cricetidae > Microtus > Microtus pennsylvanicus. The sequence continues at coordinate 38,794,497 of NC_134596.1, forward strand.
CAAGAGCCCACACTTCCTCAGTAACAACACTTACAAGTCAGGAATCCACAAATTGCCTGAGCTTATATGAGAATTTTCATGGGTTCACAATATTTTATGCTTGCATCATGGATAAGTAGTTCTTCTCTGGAATAGTCTCCCCCTCTGAAGCTAACTCGGACGTTACTACTACAGCGTTGATTCATGTGTAGGATACTTGTTAAAGAGACTCTCTGAAAGCTGTATAATTTGAAGTCCTCTCCATGGCTGTGCGTGGCTATAAGGGTCTACATCTCTGTCATCAAATTAGGGTCCAAGCCACAACTCTCCAAATCACCTAGATGATTCTAAGGGCTCCAGTTTCCTTGCATAGGACACACTGAAAATGATGGCAGTTCTGCCTCCTCTGAGCAGCCATTTGAGACTGAAAGGAGGTTGCTCATATGGTGTGCACTGGGGGTTGTTGGCGCCAGCTGCGATGGTCCCGGGCACCCGGCTCCCGAGAGCGCTCGCTAATCTTTAGCTGCTGGGACACTGTCATATAACCATCATCTGGATGCTTAGTGTTTACACAGCACGGACTCCGAGGAACTGAAGGCAATGGGGCTTCTCCTCCGTACTCTCCCTGGGGGCATTCTGCTTGAGGAGTAGCTCAGAGCCCAGACATGCTTTGAAGGCTAATCAAATCCAATTCTCTTCTGTTTAGTTTCAGCCCATTTCCCTTTGCTACATTCCCTGGGATCAGGCTTCTGCCTCTTGCACTGGGAAGAATAGGAGGAGCGCCAGCTGCCCCAGCCGCCCCAGCCGCCCCAGCCGCCCCAGCCGCCCCAGCCTCAGAGGCTCAGAGGTCGTTGCTATTGCACATCTACACATGGGGCACATCGAATCGGGTTGGTCCCTGAGACTGGAGTCTGGAAACATGTTATCACATTGGCGAGATGCAGACTGTTCTCCACTGCGTGGCACCAACCCTCACTGCCCTGCACTTGGCGGTAGAACAGCAGATGCTACATGCCAGCTGAGCTAGACAGGGCATATCTGTTCTTTTGCAGCCACATTCCAAGGGACCCAAGATTTAAATTCGTCTGTTTCTCATTAGTTCCTTGACCTGCCTCAAACCACTAAACTTTGATTTCCTTACATTTAAACAGAAATAATGACATACGGTCCTTTCTAGGTCATTGAAATTAAGTAGTCTAGATTTGTCTGTCTGTCTGTTTTGACCTAATTGTTAGAAAGTGGGCTTCATGAGATCTCAGAATTAGTTGTGGTTATTACTGTATTATCATTTTTTGGTTTGGTTTTTGGAGACAGGGTTTCTCTGTGTTGCTTTGGAGCCTGTCCTGGAACTTGCTTTGTAGACCTGGCTGGCCCTGGAGTCACTGAGATCCACCTGCCTCTGCCTCCCAAGTGCTGGAACTAAAGGCATGTGACACCACTGTCTGGCTGTTGCTGTATTAGCATTTAATTGAAATAATCTTATTCCCAACTTGAGTCTTAATTGTGTTAATCATTTGTTTGTCAAATATTAGAAATCACATACATGTTTTCTTCATGGGAAATTTGGTATCTCTGAATTCTATTTGATATCGCTCACTTTTGGAAGGCATCCCAGAACACTGTTGTGTATAACAACCAAGAACCAAAACCACGCCCCATCCATCATGTCATGGCTTCTAGATGTCACGCGTTAGATTTTGTCTGCTCTCAGGAGCATCCTTGGTTTCCCCTCCTGTGTTTAAGTGGAGTTGTGGAACGAAGGGGCTTTACAAGGCGTGAGTTTTGTTGTCTGTGTGTCTGGTTGACTTCTAGCAGGGAAGTCTTCTATGAGATTAGATGTGGAAAGGGATGCTCCTGCCTTAGGCTCCTGGCTCAGACAATACCTCCTATTGCTGTTGCTGCTGCTGCTGCTGCTGCTGCTGCTGCTATTGCTGTTGCTATTCCTTTTCCTATTCCTAAGCCTATGCCTATTCCCCTCCTGTTTCCTGCTGTTTCTGGACTCTGGATCATCCTTCAATGTCACACCTGGCTCTTCAGCTTCCTTGTCTTGTACAAATTCTCCCTTAAATGCACACTGACTTCACGACTGGAAGGGGTTTCTGCTTTCCCAGTAGGACACTGACTAGTAGCAATTGCTAAAGCCCTGCTAGTTTGGTATCAGCTTCCACAGTTTCCATTTCCCACACATTGGTGCTTATCTGTTGCTTATACAAACAGGACACTGAGTCAGGATTACTGAGTCACGTGGATGTTTAATCTTCTAATTATATAACTAATCGAAGCCAGCAGATATCATTTCCTCCCTGGAGCCCAAGCCATGTTTAATTCCACACCGCTTTACACAACCACAGTCTTCACCCCTGCTTTTCCCATTCGTATTTGTGTGTATGAACACATGTATGTGGGTGTGTCGAATCATCTGGGAGATGATCAAAGCTGTGACTGTGCTCCATGTCAAGTCCAAGGCGTCTGTGTCAGAGGAGGCTTTTGCTATGTGATCAGCAAACAAAGGAAGAGCAAGGTAGACGGTGTCCGAGAGGAGTCCTGTTAGTTAACGCTCTGGGACTAAAGGCATTGGGTGGATGAACAGATGGGAGGAAGGTGAAGAAGTGAAAGGCAAAACTAGAAAAGGACCTGATGCTGATGTGGAGAGTGATGTGGAGGATGTGGAGGGTGTGGAGGGTGTTGAGGATGTGGAGGATGCTCTAACAATGAAATTATTTCCACTCAGGCTTTAAAGCCCTGCCCTAGACACAGACACTGCAGGCTTGTTTGAAGGAACAAGAGAGAGTGATTCAACCATTTTTGAAAGTCACAAGACTTTTCCACACTGATAAAAGTGCCACGCAAGGTGACCTCCCCCCAAGTAACCATCCTGCCGACACTGCCTCACTCAGATTTCTAAGGGAAGTTATTTAGGGGGCTGACAACTAGAGATCAGATCATGAGAGTCATCTATTCCCTCCCTGTAGTAATAAGATGGATGCTCCCTGGTATCCAAGGCTTACACCCTGTATAAAGATGCATTAGAAAAACTTGCCCAGTATTCTCCAGCAGCTATCTGGTCTAATTGGATGAGTACCTAGATCTCAGCATGCAGTATGGCTTCCACATCCTTGCCATATTTATCATAATATGTGGGAATGTGATAGAGTTGTGCAGCTAGGGGAGAGATGTAGCTATCTGTCGGATTATGACTGAGTGGGGGACTCTACTTTAAAAATGACATTCTAAGCCGGGCGGTGGTGGCGCACGCCTTTAATCCCAGCACTCGGGAGGCAGAGGCAGGCGGATCTCTGGGAGTTCGAGGCCAGCCTGGTCTACAAGAGCTAGTTCCAGGACAGGAACCAAAGCTACAGAGAAACCCTGTCTCAAAAACCAATAAAAAAAAAAGAACATAAAAATTACATTCTACATGAAATTGGAATCAAGAAAGCTAGTACACCCCAGGTTTTTACCAGGTACCCAGGAAGCCCCCCAAACAGAATCGTGAAGTCACACGCCATCTTTTTAAGAGTTTAATGCTCTTCTTGGTGTATTTTTAAGTCAATTGATTTGATTCTCCCCTACACCCGAGAAACTGTGTGAAGGCCATCTGTCACTAGCCGGACTAGCCGGACTAGCAAGGACATCACAGAGGTTCCACGAAGGAGTTCATGGCCATCCCCTCCCAGGTCAGGAGACAGTACCTGGCCACTGCCGAGGCCCTTCATGTTTTCCCTCCTCACGTTGTCCCTTCTTTCCCCAGCTTATTTACTTACACATGCACGCCTCACTAGCTACAGGGCTGTAGGTGTCCTCTGCACATGCGACTCCCTTGCTGCTCATTCACGCATCCACTGGTTCCACCCACCCACTCTGCGCTCAGCATAACCGTAACCGTGGCCAGCAGAGCAAATGTGGGCACATACCATCACACTCCCACTCCCCACGGCGTCACCAAATTAAACCAAGCAGAGAATCTAGCCCGACATGACGGGGAGAGGAGAGAGCACAGAAAACATTTTCCATCAGTGTTGGAGGATGCACGAGGGATTCTCTGGTTCACGTAGAGGGCGCCATTGTTGTCAGTGGATGAAAGAGCAGCTTCCAGGACCAGGGTTGGGGTCCTCAAAGGTCATGATCTCAGCATGGAAACTTCCGGATACAACTATGGTGCCCAGCAAGGAAACTGAGTTCCTGGGAGCAGCTCTTGGTAGCAGGCGCCTCCCTCCCCGTCACATTTTGCTTCCATCCGCACCTACTGTCCCCTGGCTGTCCACGGAGTACACACAGGAGAGCGGCCCACTGAGGCAAGATTCCTGGCATCGCTTCTCAAGGGGGCAGCCCCTACATGAAGCTCCGGCACCCAAAACAACACAGTGAATCATAGGGGAGAATGGAGCTCAGCTTCTAGAATTTTCCGTCCTCGGCCTCTTCCTACAGCATTCGAGGCTTTCTTGCTTCTGTGTTTTTGTTTTTTTTTTTTCAACCAAGCAATTTTGGGTAAAAGGACTTTGTACAAATCCTTCATACCTGTAGGGGAAAACATATTTCCAAGTATGCTAAATTATAAAGCTGTGTCCGCCATTGAGTTCTTAGAATGACAACCTTTCGAAGTCAGTTCTGTCTGAGGATATAGTGGGAGGGGAGAGGGGATAGCCCTGACTCGCATGTGCTCTCAGGGACTCTGGTCACCACCTCTGACCTTCTGGGACTTAGAATGCTCCACGATTGGGGGAGCTGTCTGAAATGTGTGGCGGCTAGATCACAGACTTAAGAACTAGTCAAGGATGGATTCAAACCATGACGCTAACACTCAGTGCTCAAGCCGTGTGTGCAGGCAAAGCTCCAAACCCAGGCCATGGGGCATGGAGAGAGACCCGCCAATGCTGTCTACTGGGAAATATCCTCCCTTATTTCCTCTTTGTCCCTTGCAACCAAGGAAGCTTGCCATATTTTTTTTTCTGCTACACTAGATGACTACGGTCCAAAATCAAAACATAAAAGAAAAAAAAAATAACCTAAGTAAACTAGATTACAGAACTATAGCAGACTTTTTTCATCCCCATGAAAAATGATCACAGGAAACAAGATACATAATCAGGGCAAAGATGAATGCCATGTAAAATTGCCCTCTCCAAATAAAAGGCAAACCGCACCGCGTTCTTCCCATCAGCGCATCGCGGAAACACGCGCAGCATGCCATTGAGCCTGGAGCGAGCCAGGAACCCCTGCAGACACAGAGATTTGGGGAGCTGTAGGATGCAGACACCCACAGTGCCAGGAAGGCAGAGATATGATGGCATTTTAAATGTTTTGACTATTCAGAAGATAGAATCCAATGTCAAGTCATTTTCAGAATACTCGGTGGGCTGTAAGCAGCTGTGAGAGCTGTCTGCTTCGCAGCCATGAGCAATGAGATCAGGACAAGTTAGAATGAAGGGATGGGCTTGGCAGGGAGATGGACCACCCTCTGTGTGCAGGGCCTTTCCTGCGTTGCTGCCTTGGGCACTCTTTGCAACCGGGTGAGGTAAGTGTTCTGAACGGCATGTCCGGCCAGGGAGACAGGGGATGTTGTCAAGCACTCTTCTTGTGACAGAACGGGGTGTCCCATAGCATTTGAACTGTCCCTGTTCTGATGTAGCCCTGCTCCAAAGGGGGCACATCAGGATGTCCGTGTTTGAGGATTGCTTTGCAATAAAGTGATTCTAAACTTGCTTTGTATATTAAAGTTAAATTATTCCACACATCCGTGTTCCTAACACTATCATTCTTAACTGGCAAAGAATAGGACAATGTGGCTGTCTATGAAAATGGATAAAGCAATAAGCAAAATGTGGGGCATGTATGTGTGTATACATGTATGTGTGTATACATGTATGTGGGTATACATGTATGTGTGTATACGTGTCCCACAATAGATGACAGCAAGTGGAAAAAGCAGTCACCTGTGGCTGTGCACTCTAGGTCACTTCTGCGAGCTACCTGGAGTAGGCAAATTGATGCAGAAATCAGAAGGGCAGTGACCAGAGGCTGGGGGAGACAATGGCACAGGGCTGTGGAGACCGGAAGCTTAGCAGCGTGAGTCTGCCTAGCACCCCTGATCCCTACCTTTAGTGATAACTGCAAGAGGAGAACAGTATGTGTACCACAACTGCTCATCCTTCACAACGGCTTTTCTTTATATATATAATTTTTTTTTTGTCTTGGGATCACTTACTATATTAACTTCTCTAAAAGTCTAAAAATGGAGAGAAACAGCTGGAATGATAATGGTATTCTCTGGATACATGCCCATTCTCAGCAGGAAGCTGGCTTGGTGCTCTTGCCCTGCCCCTCCCCTCCCCTCCCCAGGAGTATTGTGGGAATATTGTTCTTCCTGGCTTTCAGGAAAGCCAGGGTTTTTTGTTTTAATTTTAAAAAATATTTATTTATTTTACATACTAACACCCACAGTTTCCCCTCCCTCCTCTCCTCCTGTTCCCTATCCCCACATCCCTTATCCCCCCACCCCTATCCACTCCTCCTCTGTCTCCATTTAGAGGGAGCAGAAGGAGTAAGGCCTCCGCGGAGTTAGCACAGCCTAGCACATCAAGTTGGGACAGGCCCAAGCTCCTCCCCCTTCCATGGCATCTGCCTGATTCCTTCTTTCTGACTCCACTTGCATTCAGTTTAATTTTCCCACCTAGCTATATTCTGTCCTGCCATAGGGCAAACCAACTTCTTTATTAACCAATAGTAATAAAACATATTCACAGCCTACAGAGGGAAATCCCACATCACTGTCGGATGTGGGGTTGGTGAAGATCTTTTCCCATTCTTTACAGAGCAATTTTGTCTTATTGACCATGTCATTTGCCTTACAGAAGCTTTTGAGTTTCAGGAGGGTCCATTTATTAATTGTCGATCTCAGTGTCTGTGCTACTGGGGTTGTATTCAGGAAGTGATCTCCGGTGCCCATGCATTCAAGGCCACTTCCCACTTCCTCTTCTATCAGCTTCAGTGTAACTGAGTTGGTGTTGAGGTATTTGCTCCACTTGGGCTTGAGTTTTGTGCAGAGCAGTAGATATGGCTCTTATTTCCTATTGCACACGCTTCCATCCAGTCACGCCAGAACCATTTGTTGAAGATGCTTTCTTTATTCCATTGTATATTTTTGGCTTCTTTGTGGAAAACCACGTGTTCATAGGTGTGTGGATTTATGTCGGCATCTTTGATTTGATCCCATCAATCTGCATTTCTATATTTATGCGAATACTGAACTATTTTTTTAACTCTAGCTTTATAGTAGGAAAGCCATTTCTTTATAGGGACAGTGTGGGGACCAGCATAAGGCCTGCTTTGCAGCCCTGACTCTTAGCTCTACTTTGAGGTAGATGGGTGCTCTTTACAAAACAAGGCCACTTCAACAAAGAATTGCTGGTTTGGGTAAGAAACTCCCCTAGGATTTTCCACTGCCAAAGCTCTAGGAGCAAAACAAGCATTATCTCTGTCTGGTGAATACATCTTCCCTTCCTCTTGGATACAAAGTTGAGATGCCACAGTGCAATTATTCTGTGCCCTTTCACTTTTATGCCAGAGATTCTTGACTGCAAATGCTTGAGTTATGTTGTCTAATAAATCTGTATCTCATAAGCTACTGTTTCTCTTTCTTCCTTCTCTCCCTCTGTGCCTCTCTTCTTCTTCTCTCCTTTTTGCTTTCTCTATCCCTTCCTCTCTCCACCTCATTTGTCCTCCAGGATTTTCCAATCTATACATCTTGATCTAAAAGTCCTTGCCTTGTAAGACCCCAGAGTCCAGCCCGAGAAAGTTGAATCAGAAAGTGTCTGATTACAGCCGGGTGGGTACAGAGGAGATATGTCTGTGCTGGTAGCTGGGGGAGGGTAGGTCTGGAAAGATCTCTGGGACAGTGAAAAGATTGAGATGATTTTCGAAAACCAAGAAAGATGCTGCTCACAGTGATACAGTGTGAGTATTAAGGCTTTTCGGCCATGGGGTTCAGTGTGCACAAAAGTGTGAAAACTGACCACTAGTGAATTTATACCACCAGGGAGACAGGCTGGGGCATGTGCTAGGAGAACCTCCCCATTCTGCTCTTCCTGGATGGAAGCAGTTTATCTCCAAGATACCTTCTTTTTGTATATACCCATATATAGTATATAGACCTCATAAAAGTTCGCCTACCTAATATTGTAGATTTCTATGTGTGTGCAGGTACAGATGTGGCCGAGGCAAGACTAGGGGCTTACCTCTGTCTGTGTGTCTTTCCTGGGAGGAGTCACATTCCACAAGTGAGCTGCATTGAAAGGGGAGCCATGAGGGTCGCGTCTTAGGACGCTATTTCCAAAAATCTACCCTGTTAGCTGCTGGTAGTCAGTTCTGGGACTCAGAAGAGGTGAATTGATGCGTCCAAAGTGGGTTTCCTGGTTTCAAATCTAGAGCACTGATGATACAAAATATATAGCTTTCATTTTAAATGGGAAAAAAAATAGTTCATTCTGAAGCCATGTTGAGTGGCAATGGCCCAGGAACACAGGTTTCGCTCGCTATGAATTCCATGTTCCATCACGGAAGCAGCATCATGAAGTTTTACAGAACAAAGAACATTGTAAAGCAATGCACGTTTAACATACATTGACGGGCACACTAACGAGACAGTTACAGCAAGGTGACGAAAACTCTTAGGTCTTTGATTAGTTTTGATGACATCTTTGGTTTGGGGGTTGGTGGGAAATAGTTGTTTGATAAGTTATCAAAAGATTTTAACTTATCAGGCTCAGGGCGTTTGTTCTGACACAGGGTTGGGCAAGGAAGAGCCATTCTAGGGCCACAGCTATTGCAGAGTAAGGGAATCGCCTGAAATCTGCAGTATTCCTACCTCTCCATGGTACTAATATTCTTCCTAATCAGTGGATCCCCCTCTGCTGACACACCTTCTTCTCAGGAGTTCCAGTTAACGCCACTACGTGATGAAACTAGCCCAGCTTCCCTCCTGGCTGCTTTCCTGCTCTCGCCTGTGGCCTGTTCCAAATGCACATCTTGTTGATTTTTCCACTTCACCCCTACAGGCTCCCAACTTCCCAGGCCAAGGAGCATCCATGATAAAATACACGGCATGACCATCACACCACAGGGACATGTCTGCATCCCTCCACCTTTGATGGGGGAGTGTCATATATCAATCTGTTGATTTCCTTGGTTAAGCAATAAAGAAACTGCTAGGCCCATTGGATAGGCCCACCCTTAGATGGGTGGAGTAAACAGAACAGAATGCGGGAGGAAGAGGAAGTGAGGTCAGACTCCACAGCTCCGCTCTCCGGAGCAGACGCAGGAGAGACGCCATGCTACCTGCTCCAGGGAAGACGCACACCATGCCCCAGCTCCGACCCAGGATGGACTTAGGCTAGAATCTTCCCGGTAAGCGCACCTAGGGGCGCTACATAGATTATTAGAAATGGGCCAGAGCAGTGTTTAAAAGAATACAGTGTCCGTGTAATTATTTGGGGCATAAGCTAGCCAAAGCCGGCGGCTGGGGTGTTTGGGGACGCAGCCCCGCCGCCGCCCCCTTACTACTACACACCTTAGCTCCCACTCCGTCATCATTGCATGGCATCGCGGTCAAGGGCACTGGTTCACAGGGAGCTGGAAAACAGAGGGACTTAGCAATGTTTTCATCCTTAGTCAAACAACTATGATAATAAGAAATGGCTGCCTCACTTAGAAGTTTGTTTTCTTAGTAACGATTAGAATAGCAAGAATTGCAGCAGCAACGATAGTAACAATACAAGTAGAAAATCGCATCCCACAAACATTCCCGAAATCCAAGGTTTCTGCTAATCCTTTTATTTCATTTATTCGATAATCCTTACCTCAACTCTCCCAGGCAGACACAGTCTTACCCGTTTGATGGGGGAAGAGACCGAAGTTCAGGAAATGAAGCAAATTGTCCAACATCACACAGCAAAGGAATGATGAAGCAGAGGTTTAAACAGAGCTATCTGATTAAAGACTCTGACTGGCTGGTTCTGCAATGTGTTACTGATTGCCCAGCTCAGGAAAATCCCTCTCTGCTCCACGGTCCTCTTCTGTAACGGAAATGGCAAGGGTTTGATCTCCTGGGATTTGGCGACGATTAATCAAAGTTTTGGACAGTGAAGTGTTTCCTAGCCATAAAGCACTTCAGGAAAGATGCCAGAATTCTTGATGTCGTTGAATAAACGAGAGGGTTTGGAGACTCTGTACACTAGGGAGTGAAAATGAAGCTCCTGTGTTTGCGTGCCTCTGCCTTGTCAGCTTTTATGAATGTTTGTGAGGTGAGTGATATATCCACGGAGTAAGGTGATCTCCTTTCCTTCCCAAGTCATGGTTGATCAGATTTTCCTTTTGGGTATTTCTCATCCAAGACAAGCAGGGCAAGTCCTCCAAAGGGGATCTTGGAGAGGGAGTGTCAAAACACTAAGGCATTATCTCCTTATGCGTCTGTCACCAAGCCTTGACCCCTACATGAGTGATTCTTTATTTTACCTTACAGAATCTAGACAGTACTCGCTTCTAAGTCTCTGTGGTCAGCCGTCCATGACCAAAGGTGGTTCCAAAATATTAAATAAGTTCCTCCAGAAAGAAACGATTCATGAGGTTTAAATTGCACACCAGCTCAGGCCAGATTGTTTGGGACTTGAGATGGGTCCTTTCTCTATCATATCTGCATGGCCTAGCCTATCCAGCTGCCATGGTACCACAGGGCCAGTGTTCAAATAACCTTTATTTTACCTATCAATGGCCCCAGTGTGCAAGGGTAGGTGGAAAGACTTTATTATCCTCTCTAGCTTGCCCTTCCTTGCCTACCCTCATCCTCACTTTGCAGTTAACCAAGCTGGAGTGTGGAGGCTGAGGCCCTGACCAAGAGGACATGACAGAAGAAACTTCAGTTCTGCTCCCAAGGCCACCCTCACCCCAGCCCTGTCTCAACACACACACTCATTGGCAGAACAATTAAGCTGTGAAAATTTTCCACCACCTCCTGGAGAAGAGCTGTTTACCCTTTTTAGTGCAATTCACCTGACACACTTAGGAAACACATTGGATGAACCAATTTACCCTGACAAAAGGAGAAGAGTAATTAGCTAATGACAATTGATCTGGGCCTCCTCCATCATCCCCAGGGGGCTGACACTTCCGAGAGCTCCTCACTCTGCCCTGGCATCCTGCTTCCGCAGCTAGCAGTCCCTTACACGGACAGAATGAATCGCAACCCTGGGCACGTCATTAGCTGGAAAGAATGTCCCTTCTTCTTTTAAACTCGAGTTCAGCATCAATGTCATCCAGTTGGGAGAAAACAGAAAAAAGAAAAGAAAAAGCCGAACTCACCAAGATGTTGAATGGGAAGAAAAAAAAAAAGAAAAGCAGAGAAAAGAAAAAAAAATCTATCAAAAGGCAGTTTCGTTTCATTGTCTTCAGGCCGAGCTTTGTGTGCTGTCAGGGCTGTGATTAGCCAGATGTTTAGTTAGCCAGAGTATCGATCGATCTGCCTGTCACAGTTCTTTATCTGTCCTGAACAAGGGAAGGTGCTGACCCTTGGGTGGAAGCCTTGTGAAGGGTCTGAAATCTGATAATCTCTTGCTCCAGGAAGAGCTCACTTTCTTCTTTCACGCGTACCCGACAACTGGTGCGCCTTTGAGGTCTCTCTGAAGATGGCAACTTTCACTCCCCTCCACCCCCAAACAGCTTCCGTGTGGGATAAAACACGATACCACAGGTGGCCATTTCTCTTTACCGGAGCTTAAGCGATATCACGGCTCCACTTTTTTTTTTTTGTTTAAAAAACGTATTTATTATGATGTGTGGGTTTTGAAAGAAAGGAAAAACAAGCGTAGAGACTTTGAGTGTAGAGGGTAGCCATTTGTTCCACACTAGAGGGATAAGACTGTAGATGAAGTGCGGTGTGATTATGTGGTAGCTATCAAATTCCCTGGCTTTAAAACCAAAAGCTGCATGCTGGGCCTGATTTTAAGCACAAAGCCTAAACAGAGAGAAAGGAAAACATTCTTCCCCTACCGCTTTGTGTTCTTTGCACAATAGAATAGGGATGAGTGAGCCTGGATTTGCTGAACAGTAGGAATTATATTCCAACGGTGTAGGGTTTAGTAAAGCCCACACATACGCTGTTTTATCCTGTGCTTTCATTCCGACTGGTAAGCCGCCTGATATTTTAATAAAACTTCTCACAGGCTGCTGATTGAATTATATTTATCAAAGACTCGGTGAGACACTTTAGAAGGAAACTATGAAACTTATCCTGAGACCCTGCCTTAGAGCTCCTCGATGGCATGTTCGTCTCTGTTGGAGTTTGTGATCTAGTCACACAGGGGTCTTCGGTTTTCCCTTCTGATGAAAGGGAACAGTGGCGGAGCTGACTGAAAGAGAGGCAGGGGCACTAAGTGTGACGAGGCCACCTTTCTTGTCTGAAATAAAAATTGTGTGCTCCCACAATCTGTTGTGCGGGTCTTTCACATCTTATCCTCTTCAAGGAGAGAACTTAGTCAAGAGACAGACGGTTCGAGCAGAAGTTTATTTAACAAAGTTGAGCAAATACTTTAAAGGGAGATCTCTAAAGAGCTCTCAGGCTCCCCCAGGTAGGAGCGGCCCTATGGGTTCTGCATTGTGGGTTTTGAAGATGCTTTTAGGAGCAGGTATGAGTAGTTGGTCTGTTTTCCTTAACCTCCCCTGAAGGTGTGGAACTCCTCTTTAGAGCATTCCTTCCCATGATTTTCCAGAATAGTCAGAGAAAATGAGTGTGTCCTCACCACACTCTCTTCCCCTATACGCAGGGGAAATGGCCTGTTGCTGTCGTTTCTGACACAGTGCAAGTTTCTGAAACCACTTGCCTGTGCCTTCGAAGACAGTTAAGCAGAAAGGACTCTCTGCTAAGAGAGGCCGCTATGAAAATATAATTGGGGCCCTCCTCAGCTGCCTAATGATCCAGATTCTTATCCACTCAGCATCCAATCCAGAACCACTCAGCATGGTAGAAACACCTGTCTGTAGTGTCCTAACCAACAGGCATGGAGGGACATGTATGCCACCATCTAAAATCATCTGTCCTTGCTGGCATTATTTCTTTCATCCCAAGTTGCCTTGAGATGATGGTGAAGATGAAGGGCATTTATGAACCCCATGATTCTATGCCCAAACTCTCTAAGTCATGCATCACAACCTGGCCTAATCAACCTAGGACAGAGAGCAAGATTTTTTTTTTCCCTTAAACCTCATGTAACAATGTGAACCCTAAGAAAAACATACATAGATTCACCTGGAAAGGAGAAATAGATAAGACTGCCTGACAAAATTGGGAGTATGGGGTGGGGAAGTAGGGAGGATAGAATGGAAGGAGGAGGGGAGAAGGGGAACAGTAAGGAGAACTTGAGGGGATGGGATAGTTGAGATGGGGAAAGGACAGAGATGAGAGCAAGGAAAGAGATATTTTGATCAAGGGAGTCATTATGGGACTAGCAAGAAACCAGGCACTAAAGAAATCCCCAGGAATCCACAAGGATGACCCCAACTAAGACCCTAAGCAACAGAGGAGAGGGGGCCCCATCTTGACTTGACCTGTAGTCAGACTGATGAATATCTTAAATGTCATCATAGAACCTTCATCCAGCAACTGATGGAAACAGAGGTGGAGACCTGCAGGGGAACACTGGGCTGAGCTCCCCAAAGTCCAGAGGAGTGAGAATATGAGCAAAGAGGGCAAGACCATGATGGTAGTCACTGAAACAGCTTACCTGAGCTCACCAACTCCAGTCGGACAGGGAAGGAAACAGCATAGGTCCAGACTAGTCCCTCTGAATGTGGGTGAGAGTTGCATGCCTGGGGCAGACTGAGGGGCCACTGGCATTGGCACCAGGATTTATCTCTACTGCTTGTACTGGTTTTTTTTTTTTTTTTGGAACCCATTCTCTTTGGATGGATACCTTTCTCAGCCTAAATATAGTAAGGAGGGCCTTGGACTTTCCCAAAGCAATGTACCTTACCCTCTCTTAGGAGTACATGGGCGTGAGGGAGGTAGGTGTAGGGAATGGGAGGAGGGGAGGGAGTGGGAACTGGGACTGGTATGTATAATGAAAAAAGATAGTTTGTTTTCTTTTTAAATCATACAAATCAATAAATAAATACTCCTGTCCCAAAGCACCATGACTCACGAGATGGAACCCTGTGGGGCCAGTGCCTTTAGGAGGGGTGTGACCACACAGCCCTACCAGAATGATGACTTACTCTCCTCCTTGTAACCCCTTAATTCCCGCCTCACCCAACTTTGCAGAAGCCACTAAGATAGGAAAGCAATAAAGCTCTGCTCTTCTATCCCATTGACACCTGTCCCCATTTCTGGAGCCTCCACACCAGTAGTATGTCTAGGTGACAGTAGTCGCTCAAGCCTTGTGAGGCCATGCCGGCTCTGAAATCCCCACATTGCTTCTCATTTCCTTCAGGGCAAATCTCAGTTTTTTAAAAAATGATCTTCTGTTTTATCTACCACCAATTTCTCTCCCACTGTGGTTTATAACATCTCTCCTCACACCACATCCTCCTGCATCAGGCAAACAGAAGGTAGCTCCCAAGTGAGGTTACTCTGCCTCCTCCCAGATGACCCAATACTTGAACCCCTTGGTCAATGACACATATGAGTCTATTTAAGAACCTGAAATAACATGCTATGAACGGCTATTTCGCACATAGTGATTCATGTAATCATATTTCTATACCATGAGGCTATGAGGTAGTTTCTGTGGCTCTGATATAGAGTAGAGAAACTATCTATCTATCTATCTATCTATCTATCTATCTATCTATCTATCATCTATCTATCTATCTATCTATCTATCTATCTATCTATCTATCTAATCCAAGGCTACTCATCTAATAAAGAGTCAAAGTCATGAGCTCATTCAATCTGCTTTAAATCAATCTTGCTCTTTTTTATTTCCTAAATGTTATTAAACCCTTTAAACTTGTCCTATGTGTAATATAAGGTCATCATGTAAGCTTTAGTGTTTTCCTCCTAACCATTTCCTATTCAACCTACAGCTGGAAACTTTCCCCTGGAGAGCTAATATAAAGGAGATATTTTGTCACTATGCAAAGGGAATATGACTTCGCTGTAGGTTGAAATACAGAAAACCTCACATATGTCTGCATACTCAGCCATTGCATTCTACAATGGGAAAAAACTGAGGTAGAAGTCTTGAAAACCCTTGAATTTTATACAAAAAGTAAAGACTTTAGAATAACAGCAATCAACACTGTGCCCTGATTAATACTCGCTATCCACAGAACTCTGGCAAAAATGTACAAAACTAAATGTCAATGGTTACTAGTGCCATAAATTGAAACACTAAGAATTATCTGTAAGTTATTTTGAGGGAATGGCACATGGCTACTTTTGCTTTCTTAACTTTGTTTTTATTGCTCCACAACTCATATATAGTATGGGCCAACTTGACAAATTCTCTCACACTGGATAGCTACAGAAGCACATAGAATATGTGGAAAGACATTGAACACTGTGGATGCTTCAGGGGATCTCTTCTGTTCCCCAAAAGCCTGGAACATTCTTTTGACTTCTGTCAGCAGTATTTGGGTTTTGATGGCAATGTCACATTTGTGACATAGGGTGAAGCAAATGTCACGAAGTCACAAGCAAATGCTTCTTGAGCAGTATTAGAGAGCTTGGGAAACATCTGGGAAAGGTGACACCGAGAGGTTAGTTGCTTGAGTCATCATGGGAGATGAATGGGAAGATAGTTAGTAATATTGGGGCTCATGGTGGGAGAAAAGGTCTCACCTCGCTCCAACTCGATGCAGAATCAAGTCTGGGACAACTGTCACTCTTCTGAAAAAAAAAAAAAACAACCCTTCCCTCTTCCCTTTCTTTTGCCAAGAAGAATTGGCAATACTCCACACTGAGCATATCAAGGCACCATCTATGACTTGAGGCCTTGGTAACATGGCACTCTATTAGCTGGCTATAGACCTGTTGTTGTCTACACTGGCTCAGCTGTGAGGCATGTGGCATCTACAGGGAAAGGGAGGAACGTGGGAACAGTCGGCACTGGATGAAAAGGCCTGAGGTGGCCGTGTAGGCTGACTTCCCAGTGGGAGCCACCTGCCCAAGTCTCAGATTCCAGCGGTGGGTGGCTAGGATCATAAACTTGGTCTTAATGAGTTTTGGCATCATCCTCTGAAAGGTTTTAATTGGACAGCAGTCATAGCAGCTAGACTCTCCAGGTCATGGTGTGGGGCTGTCAGAGTTATAACCTATTCCCATCTGCTTCCTGCCCCTCAGATGTTGCTTGCGTGCATGAGCTTTTATTTTTATATTTTCATGTGTGAATTTTTATATTACACAGTTAGCCTTAAAATAGAGACTCCGTGGGTCATCCCATAAACCTTGGAAACCGAGAGATTCTGCGGCGCCACTGATGGTTTGTCAGAGACTCTGGAGTAATGGAATACATCTGATAAGATTAGAGCTGAGTTGCAGGAGTCCGTTTGCAAGGAGCTGAGAGTGGCCTCTAGAAGTGGAGAGTGGTCGCAAGCTGAGGCTTAGCAAGAGTGGGACCTCAGTCCATGAGTGTCAGAAAATCAGCCAGGCTAGCAGCCTGAGGAGGACTGGAAGCGGCTCTCTCCCTAGTGGAGCCTCCAGATGAGGAAGAAGCTGGAAAGCTTCTGATCTTAGCCTCTGACACCCTGGGTAGAGGATTCAGCTAAAATGTGTCAAGCTTAACACATGAAAAGTGAGATAATAAATGCACGATTTAATCCCCCACATCTGTAGTAAACTGAAAATTGGCGATAGAAACCTGAGGCAAGGTGGAGTGGATAGATGCCTATGATAGGGTATAGATGCCTATGATAGGGTATAGATGCCTATGATAGGGTATAGATGCCTATGATAGGACTTTGGTGGCTTCCCAGAATCTTCCTGCTGGAGCACGTGGGCTATACACAGCCTGAGGATAGGTATTAATGTGAACCAGAAAAAAATCATACACAGTTAAAATGCAAATGGTTTGTTTGTTTCTGGGTGAAGTTTTTTTTGTCATTATTTTTGGAACTAGATAGGGCATTCCTTGAGTGTAAATTTTGTACATGGTGATGTCATATTCCAACGTCAAAAAGTTGGCCACCTCTTATAGAAGGCAATATATAAAGAGGAAGAGGCACTGACCCAACAGACATGGAACGGGATCATTTTCCAAGCCGTGGCTCCATTTTTAGGTGGCCAGTAATTTTCGCAGAATGACAGTTGAAGAAATACGGCTAGGTGCGACTGATTTCACTTGTCGGCCATGGGAGTGCCAAGGATCATTCCAGACACAGGCAAGGCAAGTTAGGGTAGTCAGTGCCATAGCAGAGCCCACTTGCTGGAGACCTGAGGCCTGACCAATTGCTCTGGGTCTCTCCTTGAACAAGTCTACTTAGAAATGTCCTCAGCACTAAAGAGTGCGAGAACAGAGGAAGGCAGCCTAAGGGTCCCTTCCCCTCCCCCTCGAGAGTGTCACTTGGAAATTCTTCTCCCCAGGACTACCTCATTGATCTTTGCTTCTTTAGCCCTCGTGGCAAAACCTAGACTAAGTGAGCTCGCACTATTTGTCAAGTGGGAATTGTAAAAATCCCTTGTGGTGCGGAATTGAAAGTGGCCAAGTGACCTATTTTGTCGCTTTCATAATTTATTGTGCTTTAATGGGAAGATCTGAGGTTTGTAGCCAGAAAGACACAAGTTCAGGTCTTGGTCAGCATTATTAACCTCTCTGAACCTTATTCTCCCGAGTCTCTGCTTGCTGGGCTTGTGAGACAGCAGCACCGAGCAGGAGAAATAGCCTGTGCCTGCAGAGTGGCTCCAGCCAAGCCTGCGTGTGCTTTCGAGTCGAAGAGCTTCTGAGTTCATCTAAGAAATGTTGCTGCATTTGAAACAAATACGTGGTCTGGTTTGTGTCTTCCATCATCTTCCATGGCATTTATGTTCTTTGTCTCTTTGAGATGAGGATTAAGGCCTGATTAGTGTCGAATCACTACACATTGGTTCAACGTGGTTTGAATTCAAGGTCCTGTAGGATTTAACCACCTCTGCCTTCTCTAATGGCAGTTCTAATTGCAGCATTGGAAATGGTCCACACATATTGTTCCTGGGTTTCATCTTTAGACTGTCTTTGTTTAAGGGAAATGAGGACTTCTAGGACATCACACTGGCCCACAAAGCCCTAGGCTTTGTTCCAACCAGGAACATAGGCTCCTTCCTTCCCAGGTAAGAATGTGAACTTAGTAAGTCTGGCTGACTTGATCACTCATCCACAATGTAGGGTATAAACAGAATCGGCCTCACAAGATTGTTACACAAATTATGTTAATCTTCACAAAATATGGACTGCCTATGTAAGTTTTAGATAAATAAAAATATCTCATCTTCACAACAACTCATAAAATTCAATATCATCACACTCATTTATCAGGGAAGATATCTGTACTAAAAGAAAGCATAGGAGATTTTAATAATTTTTTTTATAAAAGTTACCAAAGGGTCTAGAGAGATGACTCAGTAATTAAGAGTGCTTGTGGTTCTTCTAGAAGATCCAATCTTGTTCCCAGTATATTTCAAGTGATCCACAAAGTCCCATAGCTTTGTATCAAGATATCCCGATGCCTTCCTCTGGCCTCTGCAGGCACCTACATAGCTGCACAGGAAAGAATACGTATGCACATAAATAAACTTTAAAAGATAACCAACACAAATCAAGCCTCACTGCTTTCCATACAATTAAATTTTGGTTCAATATCCTTTTAATACAAGAGACTGTAAACTTTAAACATCTTTGCTTGTCTAATTGTAGTCTGGGAAATGGCACACATGCTTTTTCTGTGAGATCTTTGTTAAACAGAAACGAGTATTAGGGAAGGGAATACCAAGAGTTGATGTCCCCTAGAATCCCAGACTGAAAGTGGCAAAGCCCTAGCGATAGCTCCTTGTCTTGCACAAAGACAAAAACTAGGAGATGATGATCACTTTATCATTTTATTACCATTTACCAATATTTCACTTCTGGTGGACATCAGTTACGATGTTTCAAACTATATAAATGTCACAGAGTGTGCACATTGAAGGAAAGAAAAAGCATATTTTTCAATCTCTTTCAAAAGTGTGATTTGAGTCAAGCGCACAGTGGGCCTGTTCCCAAGTGCCCTACAGGCTCCATCAGGAATTAATGGCTGGCCCTGGTGAAGGAAAGCAGCGTCAGTTCCTCCCCACTCTCCACCCCTCCATCAGGGACCTTCAAGTGTGTTCTCTACTTCAGTCTGGACACAACTGTGAAATGCAAACAGCATCCAGTAAAACCTCAAGATGAGAACCCAGTGAAAAGAAATCACGTATTTGTCCAGGACCAGATGGCAATAAGGAGTGTTCTGAAGTCCATGGCTTCGAGTTTACTGTCCCTGCTGCTCTACAAATATAGAAACATAAATCTGTTCGTTCGCTTACTCTTGTCGTCAACCATAGCAGTATCATTCAGAGTATCAATAATTAAAATTGCCATTGTCTTTGCGACAGACACCGGGGTAAGCCCTTTCCTTCAATGATGTCATTTAACCCAAGCAACCACTCTCTGAAATAGTGTATTCTTCCCATTTTATAAAGAGGCGAGGCTCAGGAAAGGTACATATTTTGCTCAAAGTCACACCAACAGGAAATGGTTGCTTCAGTAAAGGAATCAAGACCTGTGTTTGGTCCGGTTTTACTCAGTGCTTATTCCCCAGGAAAGCACCTACATTTACTCCTACAGGTGTTTCCTCAATGTTTCAAAAACAGCAGCATCTACTCAATGTCATACACTGGTCAGAGTTTAAGAAATAACCACTACGACAGGGTAGTAATTGCCAATGGCTTGTTATGCTGAGGGTGGCAGAGCTTGTCAGTCACCTACCATGTTCCCCTTCTTCCTCATCACCAGGACTCCCCACGATTGAATGTGACAAATGCCCAGAGAAATAGTTACTTCTGAACCTCTCTTGTATATGGAAATTTGTTTATATATTTTATAATAAATGATACAGCCATATGCAAAAATGCAAAAAAAAGAAATAAGCATGGTAAAATGTTTGCTTTCTGTCAGCCTGCAGATTAGCATGGATTCAAAAGAGACCTATGATGTTATTGGATTTGACTGAGTTATGGAGGATTAGATTAGACGGGTTTATTCATATTTACTTGATTGACCTTGACTGAAGCCAAGTGCATTTCTTATAAAGAAATCATGGGCTAAGAAAAGTAGAGGGTAGGAGGTTGGGCAGATTCCTCAGTGACTAGCGGGCTTATTGTACAAGCATCAGGACTGGCAGTCAGGCCCCTGGTGTTTATGTAAGAGACACGAACATGATGGCACACATCAGTATCCCAGCCCTGGGAGGCAGAGACAGGGGAATTTCAAGGGAGTCTAGCCAAATGAATGAGCTCCACATTCAGTGAGAGACCCTGCCTCAAAGAAAGTAGGTGGAGAGGAAACAGAGAGATGGCTTCACCATTAAGAGAACCTGCTGCTTTTTCAGAGAAATGGAGTTCAGCTCCCAGTACCTGCAATAGGCCACTTGCCTAGGTCTGTAATTCCAGGACTGGGACTCTAATGCCCTTTTCTGGCCTCTGTGAGCTAGAATGCGCGCGCGCGCGCACACACACACACACACACACACACACACACACACACACACACACAAATAAATAATAAAATAAATCTTACCAAACAAAGCAGAGCTCAATAGAGAAAGATACCAGCTCTCAGTCTCTGAGTGTACATGCTCACATATTCAGGTATTCATACGTGTGCACACCTTATACACACACACACATAGGATGAGATAAAAGAATAAAGAATACTAAATCTCATTTGTTCTGAAAATGGTCCCATAGGAAATGAGTAAGCAATTATTAATATTAGTTTTTGATGAACCTTGAGAAAACAAAACAGATAGGACTCGTCTACAAAGGGCAGCGAAGGCATTTTGGGTAGATTCGGGGACTATGTGCTCCTCTGGTTAAACCTACAGAACCTGTCATTCGTTTCACAGAGATCACCAAGCTCCCAGTCTAATGCCCCACAAAGGGAAAAGTCTTTCCACAGAAAAACCTCATTCCTTGTCCGCACTTTCCGCTTACTATTTATGTGGCCTGATGCCGATTAATTACCGAGGCCCCGGGTATGCGTTTCTGCAAACCTAGACCAATGGCATCTACTTTACTGTGCTTTGGTGAGAATTAATAATTTCTGTGCAGATGTACAAGTGCTGTTACTCGACACAAAGGAATAGCTCACTAAATATTACCTTCACCTCCATTTCAATTCTGCTCCAAAATGTGGGCCCCCAGTGACCCTGAAGAGTATCTGCTTAGCATTTCATAAACTACAGTCTATAAAACTGGGGTACTAGGGACAAATAGGCTTGGAAGCCCTGTATACCTTGCTTGCACTTCGAAGATTCACAGTGAATATTGGCATAAGATAGTTGTAGGAAGCCCTGCTGTACAGAAAGCTCGGAGCTTTCTCATATTCATTTGCCACTGAAATCTTTAACCGCTGAATATTAGGACCAGTCAAGTCACTTTCTCGTGTTTTTTATTCTGTTTATGAATTTGTTTATTGCTTTGTTTGCTGTTTAATCGATAATGGAACAAATGAACGTATGAAGCTGTTGAGAGAAAGCAATGTCATGCATTATCTCCCAATTTAACATGTTCCAAAAGTAGAGTCAAGATTCCAGCACAGTTCTTTGCCCCCCAGGAAAGCGAGTATTCTTTTGGGAATGCTTGCTTCTCTTCAGTCTTCTGATCTCCTTCAGAGCAGATGGCTCCTCTCAGTTACCTAATACACCGGTCACGGCACGTTCTTAGGGGCTGATTCTTCTTTACAATTCAGATTGATGACTAGCTGTGTGCTCCGAGAATTCCTGCTCCTGGATTGAAGACACGTGCACAGGCTTTTCTCGGCCTTTGTCTTTGTTTAAGCAGTTCCTGCCACCTCGCCCACCATTCCCCTCTGGAACTGGAGGGTTGAAGCCTTGCTAATGTACACACCCCATCCTCGCTTGCATTCCCCTTACCCGGCAGAGCTCTGACTGCTTCCTATTGGAGGGCCTTACTCTCAATGGTGAGCCTACTCAGCATTTCTGAAGTCAGACAAAATATTGAGTAGACTTTCCGACTGTGCGCATTTTAGCATCCTTGCTGTCAGTTTGGTGGATGCTGTGGTTTCCCAGGTGTGAAATGAGGTCACTACTGATATTTTCTGCATGGTACTTTGATGGCTCATCATCTGTGTTTAACCCCTCTCAAACACTCTCTTGATTGCCCACCAGGTAGCAACCACTTTGGCAATGAAATTTATCACCACCATCATTGCTAAGCCTATCGGTCTATTTGGCCATGATTAGTTCTGTGTAGGTTGCTCTACCAGCCATTTACTAGCCAAGACATCTCTTGATCGGTTATTTTCCCAGTGGACTTCAGTTGGCCTGACGACTAAGCATGGTAGTGAATGAGATCAGCACTGTTTTCCTTCCAGGCCTATGAAATCTGTAGTTGGGTCTCAAATCTGTTAACGTTAGACTGGCGTCATCTTGCAGAAACTGCTTGTCAAATCTGGGAGTTAGCAAAGAGTTTTGATGTCCAACATTTTGATGTGATCACATGACTTTGCTGTGCAAAATCACACTGAAGAACTGTGCAATCAAGTTATGAGAGAAAACTTAAAACCTCAATATTTTATGTAAATGTATGATTATTTGGGTTTGACAGCATTCACTGTTATCTTTTAATAGTAACAAACAATTTTATTATTGTTAGCTAAACACTATCACTATTGTGAGTAGATAAACCAACAATCTTTGTTAGGGAACCAACCCTCAACATACAAGGTGCTTGCTGCAAAATGCCCAGGTGTCTCTGAAATGTAAAGAATTAAAGGGGGGGAAAGTCCAAGTATTTAACAGCATAGAAGGCAGAAACCATCAGGAGACTGAGTGCCATTAAACAGCCACGGTTGAAGGTGAGTCAAATCATTAAAAAAACAAAATAAAGCAATGAAACAAAAATAATGAATGTGGAAACAGGGACCAAGACCCTTCAAATATCAGAAGAAACATCACAGGCTAGTTGTGTTGGGTGGAGCTGCCTTAGGATGTATGAAGATTACCCATGCCTAGTGCTAACTATATAGGTTCCATGCCAGGTACTCAGAGGTAGATCAGGGAGACAGAACTTTAGAAAGCAGCCTGGGTGGCTCCGAAATGAACTGTCAATTTTGAGCAACATTGTTGGTGCATTTAAAAAGATTTAATAACAAAGCTTTGAGAGAAAAACAATATGTATTTTAGTGTAGTGAGAGAGAATAGAGACAGCCAGGGATGTAAGGAGAAACTAAAGGCGTGGAAAAAGTGTCAAGGAACCGAATTCCAAGATGCTGCATGTTACAGTTCTCTGAGGATGGAAGGGAGCAGAACATTTCCCAGGATTGTGTGTAAATGGTAAATAAACCTGCTGGGATGATTGACAACAATCTGTTTATTTTCTGAATGTTTCTGAACAGGAGCTCATGGGCTTACTTGAAATTTTCAGTTGCTCAGATTGAAGCATACAGATGGGCCTTTCTCCCCTTAAATGTTGTAATGGAAACTTTGAAGCGCGTACCGCAGGGGAAGAAATGTTTTGGTGAGTCCAGGTGTAAATCCACCTGGACTCTACCATGAACATTGACCCTCTCTTCTTATCGCTTATCTATGAATCTGCTCTCCCATCGGCTTTTCAGTACATTTCAGTGAGAACTGCCGACATGAACACATTCTTTTCATAAATAATTCGTGATGCATATCCCTAACTAGAGTTCAGTAGTTGTTTACGGTTGTTAATACAGAGTTTCTGTGCAATGAAATGCATGATTATTAAGTATGCGTTCACTGAATATTGACAATTGCATGCACCTGGGCAGCCCAAATATCCATCAAAATGTGAAATATTGCTATCACTCCCCTTCCAAAAGGCAACGTTAGTCTAACTTCTTTTGCTACGAATATTTCTCTTATTTATGAATTTTATATAAATGGAATCATATGCTATGTCCTCTGCTACATAAAGCTTCGTTTACTCAGTGGAATGGCATTGAGGTTCATCCATGTTGTTGGATGCATTTTCCTCATGAATAATCCATTAGATGAGTGTACTGAAGGCTGTTTATACACTCTCCCATTGAAGGTCAGCAGGGCTGCCGCAGCGCTGAGTGACCACGAATGAAGCTGGTCTAAGTCCTTTGTGAGTGTTTTCCTTTGTCCCAGGTAAATACCCAAGAGCAAAGACTTTTCCACATCTTGGTCACGACTCTTTGTCAGAGGTGTGCTTTGTAGATAGTTATTCCCCTTATGGCTTATTGTTTATGCTATTTACAGTATCTTTTGGAGGCGCAATGATTTTATGAATTCTACGTCGTCACTTTCCTTCCATGGTTACCACTTTCAATGAACTGTGTGAAAAGTGTCTGCCTCTATGAAATCATAATTATATTCTATATCACCCCACACTTCGTACTTTTGCTCTACATCGTCATGAAGCTTCACGGATGTCTTTTAAAGTAGGTTCCAATTTCATTTTGTCTCCCATTTGCTAGGATAAAATAGTTTATTTTCCCATTGGTTAGTTTGGTGCTTTTCCAAAGACAAACCCTTGTGTCAGG
Organism: Microtus pennsylvanicus; assembly: GCF_037038515.1. NCBI lineage: Eukaryota > Metazoa > Chordata > Mammalia > Rodentia > Cricetidae > Microtus > Microtus pennsylvanicus. The sequence continues at coordinate 38,819,222 of NC_134596.1, forward strand.
GCACCTCTAATTCTGGGATCTCTCTCCAGGTCTTCTGATATGTCTATTCATTCCTATGCCCAAACCACACTCTCTAGATCATCGCAGCCTTGCAGAAAGTGTGCCTTCCAATTTTATTTATCATTTTAAATACTGACTTGGATACACTGTGGGAATTTCAAAACTAGAAATGTCGTTACGTAATTCCTTCCTCAGAAAGCATTCTGATTTGCTGACAGAACTGAGAATTCAATACAGTTGCACTAAATCATTTCTTTGTATCTTATTTAATTTCTGTACATAAACATGTCTTAGTTTCAGTGGAGAATCTTGCAAAATCTTTTCTTACACCTCCTTGGGGTATTTGCATCATTAAGCATGGACCGCTTTAATTTTCTCACTATTTGTTTCTATAATGTGAAATATATATATATATATATATATATATATATATATATATATATATATACACACACACATATATATATAATTGATTCCTATGTATTATTCTTTGATAGCCTAACTAATTTCAGCTATCAGTCTCAGAAGATCATGAATTTCATTTCATTTTCTGCCTAAGCAACAAGGTCTTTTGTAATTATTTTTTCATTCTTTGACCTTTTGATTAGTCATCTTGCTTTCATTTTTTTTTCTTTTTGGAGAATTTTATGACTGAACACTGTGTTTACAAAATTTCCTTTTTCTGTTGTAAACTCCCCCCCAACAACTGCACAAATTCCTAGTCCCTTATTATTTAATTATTACTGTTTCATATAAATATGTAACACATGGATATGAATTTCTAAATACAGCCTGTGATTCTATTTAGGGTTGTTCATGTGTCTCTATTTTTAGAGCTGCCCCCTTGGGATTGGATAACCTCTCATGGGCCTCGTTCTTGGGGAAGACCGATTCTGCCTTTCCCAGCAGTCATTCACAGCATCTTCATTTGGGGGTGGAGCCTTGTGAGATTTCCTCCATTTATGTTGGCATGTCGATTTGTGTTGTCATTTTTAAGGTCTTGTTTAGGCAACCCAGTGCTGAGGTTTGTGGTACACAGAAGACACTGTCTCACGGCAGACAGTCTGCTCCTCTGGCTCTGACAATCTTCCCACTTACCCATTCTGTCATGTCTCCAGAGGCTTAGCTATAGGTTTTGTAGATGTATCAGTTGGGGCTGTAAATGCTGTGGTTCATCATTTTCTACAGTTCGACTAGTTCTGTCTTTCTGCAATATAGTCTTGATCCATTCAAAAGAAAGGGGGGGGGGAAGCTTCATCAATGATTGGTAAGAGCCACACGTCTCTGTGGGTGGAAGGATACGTGTGTAGAATCCGGTTAGAAATTGTACTTGTTTGGGGACATGGCAGTTGTGGATTTTCCTGCAGAGTGGTGGAGGTTTACAGTACCGGACAAATGTGCAAGCCACTCACGGGTTAAACTTCCTAAGTCCTTTACCCAAATCAGGTCAAACTGTGTCTCCAGAACAATGCATTTGAAGAGCAAATCTGCATTTAGCCAGAGACTGGCAATGGCTTTCACACCCTGTGACACTGGAGGACTCTGAATTTGCTTAGATCCTGGAATTTTCCAGGGATTTAAAATTCTGAGGATTAAGGCTAGAATCCGAGTGACCCAGTCACAGCCTCAGAAAAAAGATATAGTACTGCATAATTCCCTACAAATATACTCCCAAGGGAAGGCAATGCATGGGGAATTAGATTTTTAGAGTAAAATTCTCAGTTACTGAAAGGTGAGAGGGTCTCCTCAGTGCTTGCTCAGCGTTGAGCAGAGACAAGGAGCATACTCTCACTGTGAAATCGATTCCTCTCAACATGACCTACAAACGAGAACAAGGTGTGCATGCCCAATTCTACCTTTGAATTTATATTCAACCCACAGCATCTGTTCTAAAGAAATATCAAATTTAAAACAATTATCAGTGCCTTCCTAAATGTTGTTGAAATGACTTTACAATATGATGAACAGTGCTGTCATGGCTCGGGAACAAGCTATTCTCTTAGAGTAAGGGAGGGCGTGAACGCATTTACCTTCCACTCAGAAACAGCATAGCAAGGCGCAGTCATGGTTTTGTAGGGCTTCCCTTGTTGGCTTCAGTATTAACAGAACAGATCAAGCTACAGTGCAGGAAGCGTCGTCAGTTCTATCGCTGTGAAGAGACACCATGACCACCACAGTGATAATTAAGGAAAACATTGAGTTAAGGCTGACTTACAGTTACAGAGGTTTAGTCCACGGTTGTCACGGCAGGAAGCACGACAGCACTCAGGGAGTCAGGGTGCTGAAGAGCTAAGACTTCTGCACCTGGGTCAGCAGGCAGCAGTGAGAGAGAGACACACACTGGGGCCTAGATTGTGCCCACAAAACCTCAATGTATCCCCAGTGACAGGCTTCTTCCAAGGAGACCACACCTCCTCAACAGAGCCACGCCCTGATGTGACCAATCATTCAAATGTATAAGCCTAAGGAAGCCATTCATATTCAAACTGCTACTGGGTCTTACTTGCCATGTGTTAGCGTTTACCTGACTTGTCTTCCATAGCCTCCCTTTCAGCTATGGCACGGATTCTACCTATCCTTGTTTTACACAGAGCTTGCATCTTTTGTCCGTATGACTTGGAGATGGGATGATGGAGCTGGAGCTCAAGTCCACTCCACTGTAACTCTCAAAATTCTTTGTAATCCGGAGTGTTTCCGACAGCTTGAGCTGAAAAGTCTCAAATTAAAGCATATGGCTATCAATGAATCATTTATAGTATTTAAATGTGTAAAATCATGAGAGAAGTAAAGGTATAGAGTCATTTATAGGCCTATAGAAACATCTATGCTGAAAATAGTGCTTGATTTTGACTCTGGTACAGTGAACAAATGTGAGACCAATTCATATGTTTGTCCTCTCGGTCAGTCAGATATGTTATATGTGACATTGATGCTGTCCATTTAAAACCGAAAGTGAGGCTTTTTACTTTGTAAATAATTGGTATTTCTGTATGAAAATTTATTACATCTAATGTTCATAAAACAAAGACACAAAATGTATGCTCAACAATTTTAGATGATGCTATAGGAGTGATGGGTATTGAGAAGGGATTTGAGAAGAAGAGTAGATCTGACCCCCTCCAAAAAAAAGACCTCCCTCCTCTGTGGTTCTAACAGCATCTGGGCCCTGAGAACCACTGTTCTTCCTCCAGCTTTAGCATCCTCTCTGCCTTAACTCTTTGAGCCCAAGTCAGGGGCACCATCAGACCAGGCTTGATTCAGCCTGGCACCTTCCAAGCATAGCAGGCTGTGGGCATCATGGCATTCACCCCTTTTATTTTTAAGCCTCCCAGGCTGGGACTGCCTGATGTCCAGTGTGCTGAAGGCGTTCATTTCTAGACTTTTTCCTTTTATTTACTTCAGTGTGACGAGTGAGTTTAGTCGTTTCTGTTCCGTGTTGGATTGCAGCAAATGCCCAAAGGTTTAAAAAATTAATTGCCATTTAAAAGTAACAATCAGAGATGAGCATCAGATGTTTTGTTTAGAATCTCTCTGTCAAGCTCTCTTCGGCAGGCTCCCCCTCTGCTATCACCATGCTTTTCTATTGCTCATTGAACAGAGCCTTTTGTCATAAGCCAAATTTTTTATTTGTGAACATGCAACTGGGAAGGGGCTAGCGTTTTTGAGTTAGTATAACCAGAAAGCTTATATGTTTTATCTAATTTATATCTGGAGGGAAAAGTAAGGAAAGCATACTTCACAGAACCATATAAAACCAAATTAAGGTAGGAACCATCGGAAATGTGACTTAAAGCTAGATCTATCTGCCTGAATTCAGAGCCTACAGCCTTTCTCCTGCATTGAGAGTGGACATAGCCTTAAAGTATTAGTGCACCAATGGACTTATTAAAATGGAGAAAAACAGCCACAGCCAAGTCTTTCCTGCCCCAAATTGAGCTTCAACTTTATCTGCTATGAGGTCCTCATGTAGGAGTCATGGTCACCACTCAATCAGTAATAAACTGTGCAGGTTATACAAGTGATAGATCTAAAATCAAGTGGCAACAAAGGTATCATGATACTTTCATATGTTAAGAACTATGTTAGAAAAATACACTGCTGTGAAAATCTACGTCAATTCTATTTTCATATGTTGTTTCTCTTTTTCTAAAGCTTAGGACCAGTACATAAAAAGCTAGTGGGGTAAAGCTTAAAACTGTGTCCATTTAGAATGTGTGTTTCTCCCATATCCGTTTTTATGCATTTCATAGGCATTTGAATTATAGAAGGCTGTGAGTTTCACTGTGACTAGATATCAAGGGGATGTCCATGGTCCCAAAAGGAAAAATGATGAGAATTTCCTTGAATAATCCTATTTCTGACATTTCAATTTCTTCCTGTCAATAATGGTTTATTTACAGTGTTAAATCCTATTCATTATTACTTCCGTATTAATGGTATGGATTTCAGGTCTTACTCAATATAACATTAAATTTTTCTCAAAAGTATCTACTATCTTGTCAGACTCCTCCACCTGAAACCAGACCCCTGAGGAATTAGCATAAACACAATTCCAGGCTCCAATTAAGAACGCTGATTTTGTGGAGCTGAGACAATACTGTAGTTGGTAGAGTGTTTGCTTAGCACCCATGGTCCTGGGTTCGACTCCCAGGATGACGTAAAACCAAACAAGGTGGCCAATGCATGTAATCCAGAAATTTGAGAGGAAAAGGATAGGAGAATCAGAAGTTCAAATTCATTTTCATCTAAATAGGATGTTTGAGGTTATCCTGGGCTAAGTTAACATCTGTCTCCAAGAATCAAATAAACAAAAATCATTGTTTTAATTAAAATGAACTAAATTGCTTTCTTAAAATTTCTCCTAAAAAAGGACCCTACTGTTTTTATAAGACTAGTTTTTGAATTCAAAAAATAAACATGACTTTGTCAACAGGTCAGGTTGTTAGCACAATACAAGTCTCCTTGGATTATCTAACCACTTACTAAATAGTAAGACTTACTGCCCTTGAAGGTCAGATTAGTTACTGCTAATTAACTTGGATAAAATATTTAATGCACCCATATTTTCCCGTTGATGTGTTATGTTATATCATTTGCTAGAAGTGTGCCATGTGATTGTATAGACCAACAAGCAAGATTAACCTTTATCGGTTTACCCAGGGATCGCTTCAGGGAACAGAACAGGTTATCTTGGAGAAGTTGTGTGCTTGTACAGTAACAGCAGATGAGTGTAATATGCGTGCACGTGGGGAAAGTACCAGCTCTTGTGTCCTCTATCTTGGAGACCTGGAGTTCCAGATTAAGCCATGTGCAAAAGGAGCTAGAATCAACAGAAGTCATAAGGGCAGAGGGGAAGAAAGACTCCATAGGCCTCACATGAAGAATGTGTACGTGTGTATGTATGTGTGTGCATGTGGGAGTGTGTGTGTGTGTGTGTGTGTGTTTCTTCTGTGTTTTTTCTTTTTTCTTTCCTTTAAATTCTGGCTTGTTTGTTTTTTTAATTTTATTTGCTTTTTTTTCTCTAAAGATTATGAGAAGAAAGACATGGGTTTGGATGGGTGGGATAGTTGGTAAAACCTGGGAGATGAGGGTGAGGAACCATGATCAGAATATACTGTATGAAAAAAGTATTTTCAATAGAAAAGAAAAAATATTTGAAAAAGATAGCAAAAAACAAAATACCTAAGACTTACGATAAAGCAGTCAGTCCAAGTATATATTTTATACAATTATTTGACATGGTTTCTGTTCTCTTTTCCAGAGTAAAATTAAAATTAGGGGCTGAAGCTTTGTGCCATGCCCTGTGCAAGGCCCTGAGTCCAACCTCCACAAGCAAGCAACAAAAAGCAGGGTTTGACTTCTTGCATGGAATTCTATGGAGTGTGACTGAGTTAGGAAAAGGTGATACCTCCGTCACCACACTCAGATCCTCATTAGCAAAACGATGTTGTTCCCTCATGCCTCTGTCTCCTGGCTTTCAAATCCGACTAATAATACCTATGGACTGAGTTGCTTTGCGTTGTTCAGAATCGCCAGATTGCCAGTTTCTGGCACATTAAAATTGTTGGCCATAGCCTTTCTTCTGTTCCCCAAGTCCACCTTGTCTGGCCTTCCTATATTCTTCTCCTTTCCTTGTTCTCCTCTGGGGCTGATGTTCTTCCACTGTGTGTTTTGTATCTATTTCCTTCCCAGGATGCTTGTGCCTGTACCTATCAGTTAGCTAACAGGTGTGATTAGGGAGCGTGAGAACTGAAAGTTTAATTCTTGTAGAATAGTGTCCATACTGCCTGTAACAGCTTGAAAAACTGACACAAAAGGGGGGGGGGCAATGACACAGCCTTCATCATTGGGATTCTAATGTCCCATCCATTTAGGGAAGTGCCAGTGTAGCATCTCCCCTGGGGTCCGCATTTTCCATGGTGGAGCTCTAGTGTCTCTACAAGTCACAGATTATCCCTGGATAAAGTCTCCAAACTGTTGTTTACTTGATAATAAAAGGCCTTGTGTCCTTAAAACAAGACAAAATGGTACACTCTAGAATCCTATGGCCAACTGAGCAGGACTGACCACTAAAGGAGACTTGGCAAGGAGAGTCAAATAGTAGCTGGCGTCGAAAGGGAAAGTCTTCAGGACCTATGTGACTTTCCCATCCCGTGTTCGTCCTTTTAAGGTACTTCTCTGAGATGTGAGCTATGTGCACATAAGATAGAGATGGAAAATAGTGTCATTTTATATGAGAAAATAGAGAAGACGAGGTCATGAGAATGCTGACCTATGGTTACACTGAGAGTGACCATCTGCGAATCAGTAACCAGACTTACTTCTGTGCCTCCACTCAACCCAAACCCAAGTTACTGGTAGTTGCTGGAGAAGGTCTGAACAGCCATAGTAACAGAGGAAGGGCTCTTTATCAAGGCCGAGAACGAGCATCAGTTTGCTGATCGGTAATAGTGACCATGGTGTCTACCTCATGTCAAAGTGGTCAGTAGAATTCTGGCACTGCCTACCTTCTTAAGAAACAAAGCAAAAACATAAAATTGTTTGAATGAAATAAAAGAAGCATTTCAACCCACAAGTTCTCATCTACAGACAATTCCTACCTGATGTCCCCTTGCTTCATGGTCTTTTGGAAAGAAGCCCAGAGTTTCCTGATGTGGCCCACAGCATTGTTACCTGACTGTATTTCTAAAGAAAGCAGATCTAGAATCTCTCAGCATCACACAGACAAGTTTAAGCAAGATTTTTTAAACTTTATCCTCAATTATCATTTATTTTCCACTGCCTACACTTAAACAGTTTTAGGGAGAAAAAAAATTCTGTGCAAACGCTTGATAAATAGCAAAACTGTTGTTTGAATGAGTCAGCTCTTAGAATGGGGAAGTAATTTAAGTGGCACCAATGTTGTTATTAATAACAGCACCCACATTGAGCTGGGAAATGAACTAGGTACAAAAATGAAATATTGATTTCAGCTTAGTCCAAACAACAGCCCCATGGAGTAAATACTAGCATGCGTACTCTCCAGATAAAGAAATGAAAACTCAAAATACATTAGCAGTGAGGTGTTTGTATCAAACATCTAGGAAGGACAGAGCAGGCTTGTGAGCACAGGCTTGTCTCTGGGGCTTTCCTTCCTCCAGGCCTTTGCTTTGAGCCCCTTCAATCTGCCATTTCACTCTTGGCAGGCCTTCCTCCTGTCTTGCTGGAAGTGTTTGCCTCCAGGGCAGCAGAAGCCATGACAGGCTCTTCGGAAAGCCGTGGAAACCCAGCAGAAACAATAAGAGAGGGGCATCCAGCCTTGGAGAGCCGTGATTCATGGAAGCTGCTCTTTATTGCCTCTGCTTTGCTTTTCTTCCTAGACAAAGGGGACCCAGTCAACAATTTCAGAGAAATTAGAACGATTTGTCCTGGTGATAAACTCAGGACAAAGTAAATTCAGTGACCCAGGAAAGAGCACATGGAAGAATTCTAATTTTGCAAAAGATTGCTACTGTGAGAAAGGGGACAGCTTACTTATTTGTTCCTTCAGATGGCATTTTTCTTACAAGATTTACAGGCAAAGAAATAACATTTATTTGTTCATTCCTGTCACAAATATTTATTGAGCATTTACTAGTGTCCTGCAGGCCCTAATACCCTAATGCCTTAATACCTAGGACATAGAAATTAACAATGTATACAGCTTCTCTTCTCTGGTGGGGCTATTTTAGTGAAGGGAGGATGACCAGACATCACTGGGAGTGCCAACAGCTCAAAGGAGATTTAAAACCCGGTACTAAGAAGGGAAATGTAGAGACTGTCTTCCTTAAGGATGGGAGGTTGGAATGACGAGGTTATTCAAGTATTGCAGGAAGATTCTCCCAAAGAGAGAAAACCATTTAAAGTCCCCATGGCGGGAGGAACTTATATGATCAAGGAATTTCAAATGAAAATAAAAAAATCAAAAAGTCAGTGTGACCACTGTGGACAGAGCAATGGAGAAAGTATGTGAAAAGACAGGAAAAAATGGAAATATGGAGAAGAAAGGCCCAAGACCTCCCCCAAAGCCATGTGCCTTATCCTTTCTGAGGAGTTGATGGGGGTGGGGCTGTTAGAATAGGTGGAGGGAATGGCAAGAGCAGAAGGAGTGGGAACTAAGCTTGGTATATAAAATGAGGGAGCATAGTTTGTTTATTTTTAGAAAAAGAAAGTTTGAAATTTCATGAAGCACGTTAGGGAGCAATTAGTCTCATTCTAAGTGAGCACTCTGGAGAAGACGGGCTGATGGTGTGGCTATGCTGGCCTGAGGCACAGCAGCCAAGGGACTGAACAAGAAAAATAGAGAGAGAAAGCCAACCTCCAAGACTGGGTAGTTTAATTTTCAGAGGTAGCAAAGGAGACTAACCACGGATAGTAGCATGGCGGGAGGATGAACAGTAGGCTTTGAGGTTGGGGACACCAGGAAAAGCCCACAGGTCACTCTAGAGGGGGTGATCTGGCTGTGCCAGTGACCTCTGCAGGAGAATGGGATAGAGCAACAGAGAGTGACCATCACATATTGAAAACCTTGACAAGATTGCTGAGGTGTGAAACTGATTGGAAGGAGACCCATGGAATAAAAGAGGGTGGGTAGAACCTGCAAATGTGTTTAGTTGAGTCTGCTTACAAAAAATAAAGAGACCAGTGTGCAATAAGAATGTAGAGAAAGGAGAAATATTTTTCTAAACCAAAGAAACTGTACAGTGATTTTTTTTTTAATTTTGGTGGGTTGATAGAAACTATCTCAAAAGAGAGAAACTGATAACTCAGGAAAAGGGAGCCTAATTCCAAAAAAATCACCAAGTGATGAGGACAGGACAACACAGGGGACACTACAGAGGAACAACGCCTACTCTGTGCCCAGCAGTGAAAAGAGACTCTAACTTCTAATCCAGCCGCTGCAAGAACTAGTGCTATCCCTGCCCTAGAAGCAAGCAAAAGAAAAATACCAAAACGATATCCTACAATTACTCATGATACACCCACTCATGGGACTCAGACATCGATGTGAGGTAGTATTCTGAGTGACCACCTCACCTTCCAGACCTGATCTTTCCGAACCCTACAATGGCACACTTGCCTCTCTCCTAGACCAAACCTTTTGCTATCAGCACACCTTGCTAGTCACAGACTGTATTCTGTTTTTGACTTGGGAGGGAAATGTCAGTGCGATGCATTTGCACGGAGCAATGGAGAAAATGTTACGTGGTAAGCCCGGGATGTAGGGAGAACTATCAACTAGAAAATTTTCACTCCCATCAACTAGGTTAGGCAGTGAGTTTTATTCTACTTGTGCATTCTGCAGTCCCTGGAAACCACTTTTCTCTGCAGCAAGAGCATTGCTTCAACTCTCCAACAGCTGGTTAGGTCCTGCCCATCCCTCAGGACGCTCATATTCCTCACCTCTGCCCTAACACCAGCTACCGTTACCTTTACCTATGTAAGTTTTGTTTTCTGCATGCTATAGCAAAATCTTATCTCACTCTACTAAGACTAGAGGTTGTATATGCCATGTATTCAACTAAGAAGGAAAAGTCATGATAAGAGAACATGGTCCCCTCTCAGGACCTGACAGAAAAGGGGACACTTTTTAATTTTATTATTTTCTTATTGATTTTTATTGAGCTCTACATTTTTCTCTGTTTCCCTCCCTGCCTCTCCCCTCCCCTTCAACCCTCTCTCAAGGTCCGAAAAGCAGACACTTGATAAACCTGTGGGAGAGAAGAAAAGGCGAGATCAGTTCTTAGCATCTCAAAGGACACATTTGCCCTTTACGGGATGTGAGTTCTTGGAAAACCACCTGGCAGATCTTTCCATCACATTATTGACTTGAGGAAATGGAGTCTCCCAATTTCTAAATCTGCTACATCTGGGAATCGGGGTTCACCTCTTTCCAGGACCAGAAATTGAAAAGAAAGGGAGGATTCTCAGATGGAAAAGTAATGGATCCAGACATACAGTCCCAATATAAATTGTATCAATACCTAAAGCCTTGGAAGAATGTGATCTAACCTACCCTTCCCCAGAGTCTAGAAAATGTAAAATGCATTAATCAACTAATACTAAGACCTAGCCATAAGATGACCATCACTACTTCTTAATTTCAAAAAATAGATTAACTCCATTTTTGGTTAAGTTTTAATCATTATATAATAAGGAATATCAATAAATTGCCTCATGAATTATAGCAACAGCAATTTATTTAGTTTGTATATATCCTTAGTTTGTATATATATATATATATATATATATATATATATATATATATATATATGGTCACATACAATTTAAGTAATATCAGTCAAATAACATGGGGATTACAGTACAGGAAGGAATGTTGGTTTTAATCTTCACGTTGCGGCCAGCAATATAGAAGTCATATGACAAGAGCTAATGTTGCCATTTTCCAGATTAGAGAAGGACATTGGCATGGTCATACCCAAGAGAGACAGAAGCTCTGAAGATACAGCCCTTCAAAAATGAATAGACTTTTGACATGACAGTTACAAAAATAATTAACAAAATTTTCACAAATGAAATCAGTCCAAAAGCCATTATGGCTTGTTTACCACTATATGAAATGGAAGTTTCGGGTCTCTCAGACATTGATATCTAGATGTTAAACTGTGACCATTGTTTGTGACAGCTGGAAGGATGATCGATTGGGATTAACATGGTTGTGTGATCTCCAACACATATTTGGTTTGTCTTCTGCCACATCTATACCCATAAATCTATGTTGTCCAGTTAACACAGTCCAGCTTCGGCTTCTAAAGCAAAAACAGACAGCCTAGGATGGCATTACATTTCTTACATGGGAATCAATGAGGGATGTGCTGTGCCTTTAAGAGGAGCTGCTTCATATTAAGATACTTATGAGGTGGATAACGAAGTCATAAACCGTTAGTAACTATGATAACTGTAACTTCGGCAATACCCTTAACCGTGTGGAACTGTCGCATCACCCAAGACAATAAAATGCCCTTGGTAGGGTAATGGGCATTGGGAAGGCCTGAGTGGACCGAAGAGGAATGTGTTAACTGTCCACACTCTGCCTTTATTGCCTGGAACTTGATGGCATCTGGACTCTGGCCCAGTGCTTTGGAATCTGCCTCATGTGCCCTGTTACTCCTGAAGAGACAGCTGGACTTGAACCAGTCGTGAGTAATGAGCAATCAGTAACCGTATCTGAGGCACTGTCCTTCCCTGACTGGGGGGCACGTGAGACCGGCCTCTCTGAGTTCACTGTCCATGCCCTGAACCATCAAAGAACCCCCTTTCACTTCCTTTAATTAAACACCACTATTATCACTATTTGATAAACACCATCGTAACTAAAATCCCACAGCAGCGGCCTATGCTGTCCTTCTGCAAAGCAGCTAAGTAGAAGGGCCAGATTCCTGTGGAAAGTCTTGGAAAATAGCTCTCACCTCAACACCTTCTACACTAACTTAACAAAGAAACGTGTTGTTGTGCATGTGGCTTGTTTTCCCCTTTGCTAGAGACTCAACCTCAAGACCGATTCTTAAAATTCAAATTATGATTCCAAAGCAATCTATCTGGCTGGCTCCTTGCGACTTTTAAGTGGCACTGTATAAAATAGTTTCCTAAGATGATAAAGTGGAAACCCGATTTTTTTTTTGTTGCTGTTGTTTGTTTTAAAAGCGTGACAAAGAAATTGCTTTTTAAGGGTGTTTTCTGGCTTGGAATACAAGAAGTAAAAATCTGAAGCCGAGCAGATTGATAGCTGCAGGGGAAGTAAACACTTTCCCCCAGCAAATCCTATCCTTCTCCAGCTCAGCAAGCCATGATGCTTATGTGCGTTTCTTTGTTGAAAAGAAGCATCTGAGATTTCTAGTCTGAGGAGATGTGCCCAACTCTAGGGGAGCTGATTTCTCCTTCAGCCATCCCTCCTTGTGAGCACAAGCCACAAACTTCCCGGTCAGCTTTTCCATGCTGTCAAAGGCAGTTTAGAATCAGGCTGGGCTCTGGGATTTGACAGGGTGCCTTAGAAGCCTAATTGAATGCTAGCCTAGGAACCATGGCATGTGACCTGGACACCGTACGCCTCACTTCCCGTTATTGTCCGTTGTGTGTGGAAGAGTAATTACACCTAGTTGTAGAGCTGTTAGAATAATGTAAGTGGTTTCCCACGCCAAGCAGAGTGTTTTATAAGGAGCAAGCACCTAGACGCGAACTATTATCATATAGAAAAGCAAGTGCACTGGACTCTAACAGACCTGAGCTGCAGAGATAAATCCCCTTCTATCTCGGAGTGGCTACTGCTTGCCTGGTGAGGGAGGGGGAGTCACGGGAAGATTTATGTGTAGCACAGTTGAACTGCCGTGCACTGGAAGCTGGTTAGCAACAATAGCTGTTGTGTGGGTATGATGTGACCCATTGGGGTGCTGGGGATAGTGATGTCTGTAGAAGGGGTGAGGGCAGCGTCAGTGGAACAGTGGTGGTGGAAGTCTTTACTATCAGTGAGAATCATAGTTGTGTTGACGGGAGTGGGTAAGGTAGAGACGTTAGCACTGATGGTTATGGTGGTGCAGAAGATACAATTACACATCTGTGTGCTTTCATAGAGTAGAAAGTAACTCCTCTATGTCAGGCAGACAGCAGCACAGAAATAAGTCATGTCAAGAGCTAGTTGATCAGATGCTGGAGAAGACGAGGCGGGGACTCATCAGCAGATCAGGCCTTGGGTATGGAGAATAACCAAGGATTCTTGAGTGGCCTAAAGGGAGTTTGCAACGGTGTAAGATTCTAGAACCTACTACAGGCCATAGGGGTTTGACTGATTGATGCTGTCAGCATGCTTGAGAGATAAGAAGGGCACCTACGGGAACCCTCCAGATCAAGTTTCCCAGAAAAAATGTGAACTGCAGGCCATACTTACTGAAGACATGAATAAGAGACGCGTGCTGAAGGCTGCCTCAAGCATTCTCCCTTCAGGAGTTATTCTGACTAAGAAATCCCTGGGAAATGCTTTGGTCAATCTCACAGAAAGGCATATGAGGCAGCACACACCCATAGTCCCAACACTACAGGAACGGAGGCAGGAGGATTGTAAGCTTGAGGCTGTTGTGGAGCTACATACTGAAACCGTTTCTCAGAAGAAAAGGCATACAAAGAGACATCTCAAAGGACCTGTTATTATTAAATATTAATAATTATTATCATCTCAACCCTATACTTGAGCTGAGTTTGGTAACAAACACACTTCTAATTTCAGAAGAGTCATGGTAAGACATTTACTATAATGTAGTCTTGAGTTTAGAGACAATCAGCAGTAGCAGCAAAGGGGATATGAAGGCAGAAACTTCACGATGCTGTCTGAGCCCCATGCCTGTCCAGCTCATCCTCCACTGGACCACAACCTAGCACCACTGCTTCTGAATCTAGCCAGGCCGAGTTGGTACTTGGATTTTCAAAGCAAACTCATCAGGGGAGTCAGAAAGATGCACAATATTGTCACAGTAAATAGGAAGACACTGGCTCAGCTCTGGCAGGCACCAAATCATGTCACCTGCTAAGCCAAACAGAGAAAGTCAAATTGTACTTTTAAATGCAAGGCGCTCTTCTTTCGAATGAGGAACGCAAAACCCCTGACGGCATTACTTTTTGTCAAAGGGAACAGTGTGAAAATGATGGCAACGGATTATGAGTTTGCACGCCCCAGTATTTACTCCAAATACATGAGCAGAAATGTGATGTGGACCATGAATCTTTTGTATCAAATCCTCTCAAGATATTAGCTATGAAAATGGGTGGGTGTTTACATAGCTGTACAGAAAGGATTTGAAAAGATAGCAACACTGATGTTTAAAAATCTGAAGGTTGCATACAGGGGACTGTTAAGAAATATGTTAATTCCCAACGGGAAAAAAATTGAATTTGCATTATGTTTGTTTCTAGAAATTCTTTTTAGGAGAATTGAGTTTTAATTGTTTTTAAACTTCTCGATACTCTTTCCAAACAAAAGCATTACATTTTTATAAGTATGCCCTTCCCAGCTCAAGACGGATGACTTTAATGTCAAGAAGACAGAGCAGCAAACTGTGCCCCTCTAGGGCTGGTATATGGCTCTCCTCTGTTTTTCGTAGAACAGGGAGTACCTTGTCTATGTGTTATCTTTGGTTATTCTCTTCTACAGAAGTAAATTGAATTATTAAGATAGACTAGGGTGGCCGGCAAAACCCAATTGCTTTAATTTCTCTCCTTTTACAGATGCTGCTTAACCCCTTAGGTAGATCAAGGGTTCTCTACATTGACTACGTATTAGAATCTGATGGAGAGCCTTGTGTGGGGGAGGGAGTGCACATATGTCGGCATGGAAACATATGATGTGGATATGTATACACATACATAGAAGCCAGAGCTCAACTTCTGATGTTGTCCATTGAGAGTCAATCCTTTTGCTTGTTAAGCTTTATCTGTCAGTGGCCAAGGACACCAGGCCGGCAGCCTAGTATGGTGAAGGATCCTTTAGTCTCCACCCGCAGCACTGGGATTCCAAGCACAAGCTCCACTTCCAGCTTTTCTTTTTCTTTTTCTATTTTTTTAAAACTGAGTTCTGGGAATCAAATGCAGACTTCCGCACTTGGACACCAAGCTTTTACCAATGGAGGAACTACCATCCTAGGTCAGCACTTTAAAGACTACTCCTAACCAACAGCAACCATCTCTATGGGAGCCAGACCTCCATCTTTTTCAAATCCCTTGAGTCACTTCCATAGGCAAACCTGGGTGGGAACTTGGGTTTTAGGGGACCCTATTCCTTCCCAGACCCTCTTTTTTTTTATGCTCCAGTAGAAAGTCTTGAAATGAAATCTTCTATCTGCCGCGTGGAATTCAGAATCTATACTAACAATGATCGAGCTATTTCTTCTCCCATTCTGTGAGAAAGAAAACCAAATGGAAGGCTTCTTCTTCTCCAATATCATTGCTCGCAGTGTTTAATATTTTTCCAGCAGTCCGTGTTGATAAGCTGCAGCCCTGCTCCTTTACACCTGATGTAGAACCTTCCTCTTGAATGAAGTTTTTCCCAGACTTTGCACAGCGTTCTCTGCTTGCTGTCTCTATGAGAGCACTGCCTGTGTTGAGGGAAGGAGTCCAGATGGGGGCTGCAAAAGTGCCTCCAGGTGGCAGAAGGCAATGAATATTCAAGAGGACTGTTTCGTATGCAAATCAGAAGACATACAATAATAAAAGTGATTCTACCTTACAAAGACTTCTTTACAAGCTCTCTTTCTATCTTTAGATTGTAGACAACATGGAGAGTGAAGTCAGAAGGATGGAGGCAAGTATCACTCCTAATCATGAGTAGAACGGCCATGTAACACACACACATGCACACACACACACACACGTACACATACACGTGCGCACGCACACACACACATATACACAAGTGTGCAGGCACAAGGATGCCCATGGGAGCCAGAAGAGCCGAGTTCTAATTCCCATCTGTTTCCTGTCTGTATGGCCCCAATAGGAGCGTTTCGTGTCTCTGCGCTTCAGATTCTCCCACTTTGAAAGTGCCAATCTGGAGGCTTCGATCAGTTTCTGACAGCCCAACTTGATGGGTCTGTGGCCTTCATTCATTCTTAGTTACCAATCTTGTCACCATGCCTTCTGAATACCACCTGTCCTTACACACACTCTCTCCCAGAAAAGACAGAGACAAAGAGATGGGCAGATTAAAGACTTTGGTTTGCAGTGTGTTGAATGTGCTATCTGTTCACCTCTTCCTTTGACACAATCACTTCTAAGAAGTTGGAGTGTGCTTCTTGAGTTTGGTGTGGTTATCGGTACTGAAATTTTCAGAAACACTTAGAAAGGATATTATCTCTGCCCTTGTACACTTGCATGGTGCGATGCATCTGGGTTCCAAATCACTAGAAGAGCTTATGCTTTTTCACATATTTTTCTTAAATTTTTTATTCATTAGGAGTTCATTACAGTGTAGTCAGAGGCTACGTGTTTGTTTCCCGGCCTTCCAGACCAAAAATAACCACACAGAAACTGTATAATTAAAACAGTTATTGGCTTATTATCTTTTGCATATTTCTGCTCATCCTTATATCTTAAATCAACCCATCTCCATTAATCTGTATGTCACCATGAGGTTGTGGCCTACCGGCAAGGTTCTACCACACTCCCGTGGACATCTTTCCTTTGGACAGCTACATGACTTCTCTCTGACTGTGACCATTCTCTTCTCCTCTATCTGCTTAGAATTCCTGTCTTGCCCTATTCTGCCCTGCAATAGGCCCGAAACAGCTTCTTTATTAACCAGTGGTATTCACAGCATACAGAGGAGAATCCCACATCACTATTGTATCCATTTTATGGATAAGAATACAACGTTTTAAAGAATTCTAGAGTTTGATCAAGATCCCAGGGATTGAACAAAACACTTTGTCCTGTTCTCTATCATCTACAAGCCCCACAGACCTAACCACTCTCCCTTATCAATGCATATCCCTGCCTCTATACAGATGAATTCTCAGAGTCATGTGTTATGTTACTTCCACACGACGGTGCACTGAGTGAGCTGTCAAAGCATTGGTTTTCTCCAAGTTGTCAGCATTACCTTACAGGCTTTCCCCAGAGGAGTGAGAACAAGGATATCGGGACAAAGCTCCAGCTACCTAGCGACCAGAAGCTTGTTTCTTTGTCCCCAGCCCTGGCCTCTTCATATCCTCACATATTCAAAGCTCCTGCCACCCTGCATGGCTGAGAAGGCTGACTATTTTTACAAACGACCCGCCTGTCTGAACCTTGCCAGTACCCTATGACAAGGTGTCCCTCTGTGTGCTTCATAGGGCTTCTCTTCTGACGGATCCTGGGTGAGGTGATACTGCATGATTTCTGACAGCTTTTTGTTCCTTCATGATGTTCACCCTTCATACACACACACACTGTTCTGTGAGGAAACGTTCAGTCTCTGCTCTGGCTCCCCTATCCACCTGACCATTAACTCTTATATATTGCTTTGTCCAAGAAGTCTTACTAGCTATACCACGATGGGGTTTAGCCCTCTCTTCTGGTGATCTCTTCACATACTGACTATAGAATGTCTGTTGTTTAGTGGTTGCCCTTACTAGCCCAGAGCATCTGAAAAGTTGTACTCAGCTCCTCTTCTGACTAATGCAGCACATGGGATCACAGATACACACATGTCTCTCTCTGACACACACATGCATGCATGCAAGCACACACATACACACACACACACAGTGAATACTCATGACTTAATAGAATGCCATGCAAAACGTTTGGAGTTTCACTCTCATTGAGTCAAAAGGAAAATGCACGGCACTAAACACTACATTTATCTTGAGCTGCACTGACAGGAGTTCAGAGTTCATGGTGAGGAGGTGAGCATCTCCTTTATGGACTTCTGCTTGGAAGCTAGCTAGACTACTGTCCACTTGTGATAAAACCTTAAGATATATCTTCTGTTGTATCCTACTTAAGAGACACAATTATTTCTTCAAAAATAGTCAGGGAAAGAAAGCATATTCTACCTAGGGAAGAAATAACTGAAAGGGATTTAATAGCATCCACCAATAGCTGGATAACCGTCCTGGAGAGAAAGGGAAAAACTGACACTTTTGATTGACACCCAGTACCCATGACAGATAATATCACTAGAATACCTGATGTTCCAGGAAACCTTCAGTAAAAAAAGAAAAAGAAAACATATTAACCCAAATCACGAATGTATATGAGGGGCTTACAAGATGGCCCATTCCCCATCTCCAGGGAAACATAGGAAAGACTTCAGATTTAATAAACACTGGTGTCAGTGTTAAAGATGGTAGGCGCATATGATTTTCATATTCTTGGGAGGTTACTTCAAGAATGAATGATACTTGCAAAGGGTCAACGTCATCCTATGCCGCAAGAAAATATTGCCCTGTGCACTGGAGTGACAGAAAGAAGGGAAGTGTCCTTCTGTCCTTGAGAAATCTCACAGACTGCAAGCCAGTTCCGGAATGTCAGCCCTTGGCAGGGTTCGGCCTCATTGCTGAGTCTGAGCACGCCCTGTGTTAGAACATCCCCTGTTGTCCTTCACTGGGCTCCAGGTAAAATGATGACTTATTCGGAAGTGAGCAGGCTCCGGATGGAGATAGATTATCATTAAAGCTGCATTTCCTGCAGCAATGGTTTTGATAGAACTCCTGTGTTTAGATATACTTTTAGATATTTCAAGCAAACAAAATGGAAGCTTAAGAGAACTGATGTTTTTCTGGCCCATACTTTGGGCTGGCTACCATGGTTGACCTTTGTGATCCTAACCGTGAAACCCCTAGTGAGTTTAGGAATTGTTGTCACCTCCAGGACAGCACAGTGTGGTGGGGTGGGGCTGCAAAGCGAGCCTGGGTCTCATCGATTGCCTGCTTGGCATCTTTCCCACCCCACCATGCGACAGGCTGTTTACAGACAGCCCTTCCGGAGAACATCTGGTCTGATGCTCTAGCATCCACAAACTCTAACAAACGCCCCCAAGCCACCACTCCATGTCACCCTAGCTTCCTCCTGTGTCTTTGACTTTGGTAAGCTATCTTGTGCGCCTGTGGAGAAAGAATACCAATATTGGCCATCTTGTCTATGGATTGGAGGCTGTTTGCTTTTACCTCGCTGCATGGTAGTTTGAGAGATTTCAGACGTTCTTGCTTCTCACTTCCCTGAAAGTTGCAGCTCATTAGCTGGGGGATTGACTCACTTTTGATATGACTCAACACTTATACAAAGGATTTTTTTTTAATGACAGAGAAATGTGGTTTCTTCATGGCATTAATTCTTTGAGCTAAAATAATCCATCTTTCCTAGTCTAACTACAAGTTGAAAAGCATAAATCCCTAAGAGTAGCCATCATTAAAATTTTGTCTTCCTGGACACTTTATTACAATCAAGTATCCAAATGGACATGTAAATTAGGGTCAATCAACTCCCCATATTCATCATATTCTAACATCTGAAAATGAATCATTGACCTAAGTGGTATCTATTAGACCATAAGCTACATAAAATCGTGATTAGGACTGTTTTATTTACCACAGTTTCACTAGTGTCTCAGAAAATGTATGTCACATAAATCAAAGTGAATGAATGCATTGATCAATTGAGCAAACGAATGCATAAAAGGTCCATTTTTCTCTTTTTATCATTCTATTAAGTTTTCTTTAAGCATTCATTTTCTACTTATTTTCTGATCAAAGAAGAAAATATAGAAGAAAAGAAAGGCTAAGTCAAAAATGATTAAAACACAATTTCTACCACTAATCTTTCTTGTTACTGATATCCAGGTAACACAGCTGACTTAAAGGATGGTCTTCCAAATTCTTTCTTTGTTGTCACACAGCTCCCTAGATGTCTGAGACCTTGTGGCAAGCAATCAAAATGCTTGCTTTCTGCTATAAGCCAATATTTTTTATTGGCTTAATATTTTATCTTAAATAATTTAACGTGGGAACAAAATTGGAGACTTCGGTAAAAAGTGGGATTTTGTTGTTGTTGTTGTTCAAGTTATTTACTGAGAAATTTGCTCCAGAACTCAGTTTTAATGTTTCATGTGGTCAGTGGCCAAACTAATAAATGGCTAATAATATCAAGAATTATATCATATGTCGTGTGACTTAATTTATGCCATTGCTTTATCTGTGGTACCTGGCAGGAACCTCCTATAGACTGTGCGTGATTCAGGATATGCTCCCTCTACCGACCCCTTCTGCCCCCAATCCTAACTGAACAAAGAACACTGCAACCAACAGCTGGAGTCAAGTGAAGTGTGGGTGAAGCAAGTACATAGCGTTCCTAGTGTTTGTCACTGCTTTCTCCCAGGGTCTTGATGGGTACCCCATGCCTTTGGTCATCTCAACACACACAGCACCCTACTCCCCATTTCCACCTTTGACACCAATAATCGCTCACATCACCCAAGTCAGCCCTCCATTTTAGGAAGAAATGATGCATTTGCATCCCATGTAGGGTCTGTCATAAGCATAGAGCAGGTCTTATGCTTCTTTTCATCACTTTACAATCCTGACTCCTTGGTCTCCTCTGAGCCTATGGGGTATGACCAGGTTCTGCAGGGTGGAAGGTTTTCTGTGAATAGTCTGTACTGTGGCTCTGGTGGACCTTGCTTCAACAAGCGTAGTGTTCCTGATCCTAAGGAGCTTGATATTTCCTTCTAATGGGTGATCTGAAACATAAGCATTGAGCTCCAAGTTAATAGGATTAGTGTCTGCATTATGTTCTTATACAAGTTCATGCTTGCTCTTTGACCTTCACTGTCCCAGAATGTCATCGCATTTGTTTTTGGTTAATTCAATAAAAACAAAGTCTTTGGGCTAAGCTGGTTAGTATGTAAAGAGGCACAAGGTGGGTATGTGCAGAGGGAGAGCCATGTGAGCCCATAGTGAGATGTCATGAGAGAAAAGTAAGGAGAAAGGTCTCAGAGAAAGCAGAGATGCTGACACCCTGATCTTCTACTTCCAACCCCCCAAATGAAGAAAATAATTTCTATAGTGTCTTTTCAGGCTGCAAGTAGCCCATTGTGTTTGTCTGGCAAACTAACAAAACTAGCATTTGGCAGACAAGCTAGGATATAATTTTCAATAATCTGAGAAAAATCAAAATTACCTCTCAAAGGTGTAATTTTTTCCTAGCCCTCGCCAGCCACTACACATCAAGTCAAAGGGATGGCAAGCATAAATTGGATGGCATAGAGCATAGCACAAGAACTATGAAATTACATTCCCAAAGAGGACACGGAAAACTGCGTAGCAGGAAAAGGATACTGGAAGCTGTCGTTAAGCGAGATCTTGATTGATGGGTCAAATTTGCAGAAAAGGTCAGGTCCTACTAAGTAAGAGGTAGTGACATGAATACTTAGCTTGTAAACCTTGATGACTAGGAGGCTTTGTGGGCCACCCAGGGTGAAATGATGAAGAAGTCCCATGAGACTGAAGAGCCTTCGAGTACTGATCAAGAACCTCCTGTGTGCTCAGCATTGTGATAGACACTGGAGGAGCAAAAACAAACCAGAAAGAGGTCACTATCCTTGCCTAGCGCCCAGACTAGCAAGGGAGGCAGCCAAGTACTTAGTATCTACATACTATGATAAGTATGTGCTCAGTATAGCTTGAAAAACCAAATAGAAGAAATTGGGTCGCCTTAGGCTGAAGCATGGAATATACCCTTACAAAGAAAGCTGTTTACAGGCCCACGGAGAAAGGTCAACAATCAAGGTGAGTTTTGGTAGAAGGATACTCTAGGGAGAGAACACGTTGAGATCCTGACTCCTAACCCAAGTGTGGGGATGTCAGGCAGGGGCCAGGGAATAGGTTCTTTGTATCCTGCCTTCTCTCTCTTATTTTTCCTTCTCTGTGTTTACTTAACTATGATTTCTTTAATTGCCAATATAGCTTCCCAAAGATTATTCAACCAGAAAATTCGCTAACTATTCCAATGACAATACTAATTAATATCTCCGTGTTCTCTCTAAAACAGGATTGGAACTTGTGCGTGTGTGCTCTTGTAAAAACAAACAAGCTGGGCCACCGCGTAGAATCACAAAGAGTAGCAGGCTAGGGACTCGTCCTATTTCTTCGCTGCAAAGCACTCTTCTCTGGAGTTAATTCCTGCCATTTCTTGGAAAGATATGTGCCCAGGAGACCCATGATTAATGAGACATACTTTAGGGGCATTTGTCAGGCCTCTTTTATTTGATTTCTTTAATTTTTGGTTAACCATTCTCTTAGTGGATGGAAGAAAAACTAAGACATATGTGGCGTTCCTCCGGGAACGTCTGCCGGGCTTTTAACTCTGCGCAGGAAGAGTTTTGGAGCCAGGTGTGTTCAATTTGTGGCAGGCTAGGACATTAGCATCTGAGGGAGGGTAGGCGTCCACAGAGAGACTGGGTTGACAGACTGTTTACTGCCACTTGGGCTATGGCTGCAGGCTGTTTGCGAGCAGCTGGCACGGAGGGCTAACGTACTTCCATCATCTCCGTCCACGTGGATAATTAGTGAGACCAGCCCGAGACCATGCCGCAAAAGCAGCGAAGTCTGCCTTCCCTATGGTTTCCTGGACCCCTGGTCCATTTCCTTCTGCCCCAGGCTCAAATCGCTATACATGCAAAAATAAGAGAGGTGTGCGGACCATCCCTGAAGGTAGCCTTGAGCAGTCTGAGTCTGCTGTATTCGATAGTCACTTTGCATCTCAGCCTAACTTTAAATATTGGTATTGTGCTCTTAGTTTGAACAGGTATTTGTTACTTTCTCCCATAATATGCATCTGGTATATTCTAGAAAGAAAAAATCCAGTTTCAGGGAACAGGGAGGTTCCCCTGAAATTATTTAGCTAAAGGGGAGGAAATGTCCTAATTCCTCTAATGATAGGCAACCTTCCCTTGGGATTTTAGGGATTGTCGTGCCTTTGGCATTTTCCTTGGTGTTCTCTGAGGAATGCCTTCCATCCCAGGCCTCCAGTGGTTCTACAATGTTTTCTCACCTGTGCTCACTCTTTGCTTTTCTGCTCCATGCACCATGCTCCACCAGCTGCTCACTCAGCTCAGCTGACCCAATCTCCACAGCAACTTTGGTGTCCTCTGCTTGGCCTCCTTCCCCTCGTCTCGTCCCTCTGGAAAAGCCTTTCTCCCATGATATGCTTACTTCAACACACAGGGTCACAACATCCACCTGTAACTACTGACATTGAGCCCCGTGACTGACACGTCAGGG